>NC_066620.1:63892173-64221618 GCF_025201925.1 Gopherus flavomarginatus | reverse complement strand
TTCTCTTCACAATACTCCCTGTGGTGCACATATTTGCTGTTAACACAACCGGTCCCAAGGATCCCAAATTCTATGTTTGTCCTATTTACAAGAAACCCAGGAGGACAGATCTGACCTACATCACTGTGATCTATTTAAGGACAATTGTATCTCCAGATCATTGGATACTGAGAGGAGTGGCGCTCCTGTGTGACATCAAGTAAACCCTGTCCTTCAAACTATGACAGAAACTTTATAGAGTATAGCACATGTAACCAGTTACACCTATCCTAAGCTGCCTTTTTTCTAATTGTTTAATATTTTGCCCTTTGTCCATTGTATTAAATCTTTCAATATGAATAATTTAAATGCAAGTTCTAAGAATGATTCTTTTCTCCCTCAGTCTAAAGAAGTTATTGAACTGGTAATGGAAATTATTATTTCACTGGTGATGTTTTTGAAGTCAAGTATCTGAGTAACTGTAACATTTGAGAGTTTGCATAACAGTACTTAAAAGCAAAGTAAAGATTGTTTTAAATAATAAAATGAGTGGAAGATGTTATTAAAAAGAAAAATATACAATTGTTTTCTCATTATTTCTGCTTCCTGCTATTCATATCAGGTTTCAGAGAGATTAGAAGAAAACAGATTGCAATACAAAACATTACAAAATGAAGTTTTATTTTACTCCAGATACAAGTTTTAAAAGCAACACTGGACTGTGAATCATAAATTTGAATATTAAACACTTTTCTGTCTAACCTCGAGAGAACCTGATCCATACTTTCATGGTTCATTGCACAGTGCTAGACAATGTAGATGTAGCAAAACTGCACTCTGAATGTTTGTAAGCGATCCCCATGCATTTCCCTTTGAGCCATTGGACAGTGAGCAATATGTCCTGTGTTCAATTTAGCTGATATATGCGTTGAGAAAAAAGGAGTCCTGATATATGTAGAAAGAAACCTGGAAGAATCAGAGTAGAGTGCTGATTGGTTTAGTGTCAGTGCTACTGTAACTGAAATACTGGGCCAAATTATGTACAGCTGCTGTTACTGCCTTTCCTCCATCCCAGTTTAACACTTTGCTGGTGCATAGACCAGAATGCTTGGAGTGCAGTTCATAGTGTTCCCTACACTGCCTGAGGGCACTTAGCACTGAGCAAAAAGACAATCAAGATGTCCAATCTAACCAACCCATTTAATAACCCAAGCAGATTTGTGCTTTCCTGTAAGACTTTATTTTGGCTTACACAGCTTCTTCATTCATCTTCGACAAATGTGCTATATCTCTTCCCTATAGAATTCAGAGGCAATCCGGTGTCATTGCTGGGGGCTCTAGGACTAAGTCCCTCTCAGAGCAAGCCACCAAAAATTCTTCCAGCAGTTCAATTTCTCTGGACCAGTTTGATTTAGCATATTAAGTTTCGGGGGGTGGCAATGGCAATCTCATTTCAGCTTCTGGTTCCTCTCTCTCTCCACTCAGCTGAAGAATCACCAGGGAACTGAGACTCTAATCTTCTCTGCCCTCTAGTATAGCACCTCTTTTGTAGGTTCCCTATGCCTCACCCCTGCAGTGGCAATGTAGTCCTACAAGCACTGAACCAAATCCAAGACATGCTATATTTTTTAGGCAGATTTTCAGGAGCTTCTGAGGATGAGCTATGTCCTGTCCGCTGCTAGTCAGCCACCTTTGCTTTGTCATGACAAATGGCTTTGAATCCCACTGGCATGTTGGGGCCTTGTCCCTCAAAAAAGCCATGATTCTGCTGGGAAAGCTGAATCAGAGAAACCAGGATTCCCAAGGAGAGAACCCTACACAGCCTGTTGGGGGGTAAAGTTTGCAAAACTCCATCAATTCCAGGTCTAAAAAGGCAAAAGCAAGCATCTCCTTCTTAAGGGGCTGTTATGTGATTTTATTCAGCTAGTAGTGTAAAAATCAGGTTTTAAATAATTTCTTCTTTGCCTTCCCACCCTGGAGGGCTGTTTGCTGAGTGTTTTCTCTTGTACAGGGACTTTCTCTTGGTAGTATCAGGTTCTTTGCCTCTCCACAACTGGCAGCATGTCTGGACATCAAACTGTTATCAGACATACACAGTCTACTGAGGACTGTTGTGCCAGCCACAGTAACCACAGGTGATGCGATTGCACCAGGCATCAGGCTGTGAAGTTCCCAGATCTGGGTCAGTCCTGCAAATCCATGAATCTTTGGGGTTCCTGGGAGAGTGGTGCCAGGTAAGTTCAGGGCGTGCAAACCTTTGCATGTCAATGTAGAGTTTGAGGACACAATATACTAGGGTTTTCTTCTCTATTTTAGCGACGTGGCCAAAGAGCATGTAACACCACTTCTGCATATAATGAGCAACTGAAGGCAAGTCAGATCTCTGCGAGACTGAAATTTTGCACAAAGTGAAGACATTTTCTGCTTAGAATTTGGTGCTGACAGCACCGGTGGAATGCCTCTAGCTGCTCCAAGTCTCTCTGTAAGAAGGGTCCAAGTTTCTGACCCATGTAGCAATACAGGTAGTACACAAGTTTGAATGATCCTGAACTTTGTCACAGCATAAAGACATGTTTGCAGCATCACCTCCTGCTTGAAGTCCATGTCTTATGGGCATCAAAGAAGCACTCCAATTTAATGACTGCTATCTGTGAAGGCAAGGCTGATTCAAAGCAGTCTGTTTTTCTGCACCTATGTCTATAGCCTAGACGAACCTACTATAAAGTGGTGTATAACTGGCTGGAAAAGCATGTTCAGAGAGTAGTTCTCAATGGTTCACAATCAAGCTGGAAGAGCATATTGAGTGGGCTCCCACAGGGATCTGTCTTGGGTCCAGTTCTGTCCAATATGTTAATAAATGGTTTGGGTAATGGCATAGAGAGTATACTTATAAAGTTTGCATATGATACTAAACTGGGAGGGTTGCAAGTGCTTTGGAAGACAGGATTAGAATTCACAATGATCTTGAGAAACTGGAGAAATGGTCTGAAATAAATAGGATGAAATTCAATAAGGACAAATACATGCGATGCATGGCTAGAAAGAGTTAAACAGCTTGCAGGCTGAATGACCCAAAGCCCACCTTTAAAGTCATGTTAGAAAGGTATGCAAATGATAATTAGGGCCATTCATGCTAAATAGGCTAGACCTTTGAAATGTAAACCTATATTGTTAGAAATACTAATTGTGTGTATCTTAGATGCTACCCGTAAACAGACAGTTCCTGTTTGTAATTACAACTATTGATTCAGAGATCAAAAGGGAATATTAACATTTGAATGAATCTTGGGTAAAATAATGTCATTGTCTATATGTCTCTTTGAAGTTTGTAATGGACTGCCTAATGGATAAATTACCCTACGTTAATTTGTGTAACTAATTACTGGTGGTGTTTAGAAAGCAAAAGGGTTACATCAAAAGCCTATAGTTTTTAGCCAGGACTATGTGGTCAAGTGGATGCTAGAACACTGTATAAAAAGACCCTTGGGTCTTGATTCTGACATCTCAGATCTGCTTAGGCTTCATCGGGGAAGTTTGAGTCGCAAGACTGAGGTTCCATTTATGCTGATGTGGCCTGAATATGATATTTGGACATTGGACTATAACCTATGAACTATTTCTGAAAGAACTCTTTGCAACTACAAAGTTCACCATCTATGCTATGAATCTGCACCTCAATGAACTGAATCTGCACCTCACGTCTGTATGTGTATTGATCTTTTAACCATACTCTTTCTCTTTTGTTTTTTAATAATTTTTAGTTCCAGCAGTTCCCATTGGCCTGGAGTGGCGAACTGCGGCCAGTGGGAGCCATGATTGGCTGGACCTGCAGATGCGGCAGGTAAACAAACCGACTCAGTCCGCCAAGGGCTTTCCCTACACAAGCGGCATCCCAAGTTTGGGAAACACTGATTTAAGGGAACTGTGTTATTTGGACTTCTGAGTAACAAGTAAGGTAATAAAGAAGCTGTTTTATGCTGGCTTGGTAGATCTAAGTATTGGAATATCCACCAGCCTTATGGAGATTGTCTGACTCATTCTTTCCAGTTCACTCTAATTGAGTGACCACAGCTGGCTCCTCACTAGGACCCTGGTCACAGCAGATAACCAGGTATTGGAGTGTTTTATAGTTTTGAAAGCACTATTGTGGCTGGCCTGCAGTGAGGGACAGGGTTTAGTCCTGGAGCCTCCCAGCACCAACACTGGACTGCCTCCAAATTCCACAAGGAAGAGACAGATCATTTATGCTGAAACAGACAAGAAGGTATTAACAGAAAGGACAATTATGGTAAGAAGTTTTCCAAAAAGTAGTGAAAGTACGTTGTTTCCTGTTTTCTTCTGTGACCGTCCGCAGCTTTTAATATGTTTCCATAAATACATCTAAGGATAAGAGCGGCTGTGGTCCAATATCCAGATTATCTTTAGCATCCAAACCCTCCAGGACAGGAGTGAATGCGTTTTTCAAAGTAAGATGACTAAAAAAGATTTTTAACAATTTTCTTGTTTCTAAGACAAGGAAATATGAGCTTCCTGTTGAAATTAAATATCTTCTTTGAGCTAAACCTTGTCCTCTATATTGCCATTGCACAGAATACGTTTCCCAATGTCCACAGGCTACACCACCAGACACAGCCATTCATATTCATTACATAATTTACAAAAGTGTAATATAAAACCTTTATACTCATTTCTTTTCTGTCATCAAGAAATGCATGGCCAAAAGAGTACAACCCATATTGTCTGACGGTTGCCATTTGAAATTCTAAACCAACCATCTCACATGAGCACCATTCATTCATTCCTTTGACATATAGAATACTTAACATATTGCCAGTCCTCTAGAACTTGAGCTGCAAATGCTCAACTAATCATGCTCATTCATTCTAAGTCTGAAGCAAGGTTTCTGTACTCCAGATTATAAAAAAAAAAAAACAGGATGATTTCAGCTCCTGCACTGCTACAGTGTGTAACAGCAGATATGAGAACATTTCATCCAAGCATAATATTCTCCACTAAGTGGCTGGATAACTTTATAACTAATAATTCCATTGATAGTTAGGAATATTAAGATAAGGAGTAATGAGATTTCATGCTTTGGGATATAATGCCATCATGAACAGAATCAGAAAGAAATCCCCCCTCTCATCTTAATGCATTACACAGTTGTCCAGTTGCTTTAAGGGTTTGCGCCTCCCTTTGCCATGTGAGATATGTGTGAGGCAGGGTCGGGAACTTAGGAGTGACATAGGAGACAGGAATCATTGCTTAGAGGGTTTATTATAATCCTTATGTGTTTATTACAGCTGGATTTTAAAAACATAAACATTTTTTCTCCAGTGTTTTTGTCTGCAAGTGTCATGAACACTATATAAATAATAGATACCCAAAATAATATGTTGCTAGTTAAGTCACAGTCCCTAAAAATCCAATGTTTGAAGCTGAAATTCAGACAATTTGGTTGCCAGAGCGAGCTCTTCAACTATGAAAAACTGTAACAACATCCCCTGGAGCACTCATGGCCCAAAGAAAACAGTGGCACCTGGACCTCCTTTCTAAAAGCCAATGGGCTTGTAATAATAATAATAATTAATAATTGTAGTTTACCCATTCTATGGGCCACTTATTGTATAGTATTGCTATGAGCTACATTTTTCATGCAGATGTACATAAAGATTTGGCTCTGCTGAACTTGTCTCTCTTAACAAAATATCAGTAAGAACCAGACAGTCTCCTAAACACTCAAATCCAGTAACAATGATTCAACAGTAAAATCCTTCCACTTCAGTTGCTAAATATATATTTCAGTTCTCTAAATTATTTGAATAGCTTCAGTAACGTGCCCCAAATCACAGGCCATGGCTCCCACATGAGGTGTAACAGCATTTAGGGAGCTTTGAGAGAACTCCACATAATGGGCAGCAGTGAACCCCTGCTTTGGGAAGACTAGCCTGCCAGCCCCACCCCTTCTGCCCAAGGCCCCGCCCACCCATACCGGAGCCCCACCCGTAAAAGGAGAATCCCTGACACTGAGGGGTCCCAGTGACCAGAGGAGCCCCGGCCTGCCCATCCCAGACACATCAGGCTGATCCACTGCTGCCAGCCCCACCCCCCCGACCCATCCTCCAACTGCCAGGCTGAGCCACCGGCCCCTCCTACCCTTGACGTCTCCCCTGCCCCACCAGAGTCGGGCTGAGCTGTTGGTCTCCCCGAGAACCTGGCCGAGCTGCTGGCCTCCCCCGCCACCAGCCTCTCCCGGCACTGGGCCAAACTGCCAGCCTCCTCCAGCCCTGGACAAGGCTGAGCCACCAGCCGCCCTGAGCGCTGGCCTCCCCTGTGCCAGGCTGAGCCACTGGCTCCCCCGGCCCCCAAGTATCTGCTGGGCTGAGCCGCTGGCCCCCCAGCACCAGTTCCTCCTGCCCCTGAAGGCCCTCCTCCCCGCTACGCCGCCAGCCCCAGCACCTGGCCAAGCCTGCTCAGTCTACTGGTCACTAGCTTTCCACGTCCGTCCTCACTCCCCCAACCAGAGTAGGAGGGACGCGGCGAACAGTGGGGACGGGGGAGTGGAGTGGAGGAAGCAGTGAGGGTCTCGGGGAAGGGCCGGAGCCACCGTGGCCTAGGTGTCCAGCGGTGGGTTGGTGGCAGCGCCAGAGAGGGCAAAGCCTTCCCTGGCCTATTATACCCACTGCCCATGCTCTGCATGTAGTTCTAGTTGTCTCTACAAGGAATGAATTGAGCTGAAATTCACAATCATATGATACTGCTACAAATGCCAATTACAGAGCATGAGATTTTTCTTAATATCAATATTAAATCAGCTCCATCTGAAAGCACCGAACAGCTAACACTATTTAAGGCTACATTTTTAGAGCCACCGCTTGGGACAACAACTCCCGCACCCCCAAATTAAATCTTTTGGGTCTAGATGGCCTGCAGCTTTGCACTCTGCAACTTCAGAAGTATGGATTGCAGTGGGGGCAGGAGTGGAGGTGTGAGGGGTGGGAAGGGATGAAGTTTAAGAGTTTGATAATCCATTTGTACTGTGGTAACACAGTGGTTCTCAACCAGAGGTATAGCCTTAACCGAATTGGCTCTTTAGCACTGACCTCTCCCACCCCTTGGTAAAGTACTCCCATCTTTTCATGTACTGTGTATATACCTGCCTCTGTATTTTCCACTCTATGCATCTGATGAAATGGGTTTTAGCCATAAAAGCTTATGCCCAAATAAATTTGTTAGTCTCTAAGGTGTCACAAGAACTCCTCATTGTTTTTGCTGATACAGACTAACATGGCTACCCCTCTGAAACCTGTCACCAATCTTTTTAATCTCTCCTCAAACAGAAGCTGTTCCATATTGTTGCTGTACTCTGTACCTTTTCCAATTCTAATATACTTTTTCTGAGATGAGGTGACCAGAACTGCACGCGGTATTCAAGATGTGGGCATACCATAAATTTATATAGTTGCATTATGATATTTTCTGCCTTATTTTCTATCCCTTTTGTAATGGTTCCTAACATTCTGTTCACTTTTTTGACTGACACTGCACACTGAGCAGATGTTTTCAGGGAATGTGGATAGTTCCCTGAAACTCCAAGATCTCTTTCTGGAGTGTTAACAGCTAATTTAGACTCCACCATTTTGTATGTAATATTGAGATTATGTTTTCCAATGTGCATTACTTTGCATTTATCAACATTGAATTTCACCTGCCATTTTGCTTCCTAGTCACCCAGTATAGTGAGATCTCTTTGTAAGTCTTCGCAATGTGCTCTGGACTTAACTATCTTGAGTAATTTTGTATCGTCTGCAAAAGGTAAGTTGAAGAAATAAATTTTCCATTTGTTTGTGAATGTGCGGGTGAGAGCTCACTCTTACTTCAAATGGTGTTGAGCTTTAAATCATGTGAACGTTCTAGATCCTGTTAAAGCACTGTATCATATTCAAGAGCTTCCCTCTACTAGTCATCAGTTATATTATTCTCATGAAACAGTTGTTGTGGATGCTGAGGCAATTTCTCAGGCAGCTAAAGTTGTTCCCGTGGCAGATCTTTGAATATCAGGACTGTGACCTTGAACTGGACTTTTTATTCAATGAGAAGCCATTGCAGAGTGGAGCACTGAGGTGATTCTTTCATGGCAACTTGTGTTACTTAGCAGATGGGCAGCTGTGCTTTGTAGCAGATACTGTTTTCTCAAGATGTGTAGTTTTATTCAAAATTATAATGAGTTACAGTAATCAAGCCTGAATGTCATAAGTGCATAATGGCCAGATCTGTCTTTGAAATGATGGGATGGGACACACTCTTCCGGCTAGTCACAGATGAAACGGGGAGGTTTTCTTATAGCTGTAGCTGTCTGAAGATCCAGTAGCCATTAGGAGACCAACATGACCCAGAAGTGTGAAATGTGAGTCTGTGGGCAGAGGTTGATGTTGTAGAGGAAGTTAGTTCGTCTAAGCTTTTCCCTTTTCCTACCAACATTGTTCTAGTAGTGCTCAGATTCAGATCCAGCCAACTGCTCTTCATCCAAGTGCTAATTTTGCCAAGTGGTACTTACATCTGTGTGAAGGTTATGAGGACACTGGATAGTGCAGATACTAAAGAGTGAAGGTAGCAACCAATTAACCCTGACATACTGGAGGGAGTAGGGGAAATATTAAGGGCTGCCTGGGAGGCAGATGGGGCAAACAGCTGAGTGAGCTGAAGCCTTGGCCACAGGTCTGTATGGGAAAACTGCTGGTTGCAGTTGTTGTTTGTGTTTTGTTTCTGCTGGTTTTTGTTCTCTATGGATTCTTTATAAATTCTTAAAAAGATGACCCTGGGAAGAAGGGACCACAACTAACTGAAGGCGGCCTGACTCTTTTATTTCGTTAGCTGGGAAATCAGTGCACCAGCCTACAGTCTGACATAAAGGAAATGTAGAATATGCACAGATGACATTTCAGTCTGTGTTTTGTTACCAACTTCCTCAATGGTTTCATGTAAATAGTGAATAAGAGAGGGCAGTCCCTGAGTTTTTAATGGACTATAAATCTGAGATAGGGAACAGGCCCGAGCCCTATGGAACATTAAGGTGGGTTCTGTGAAGATGAAAGAACAGTTGTTGACCATCACAGTCATGGAGGTATAGTCTGAGTCAAAGGGCTCCAGACATTTGAGGATGTTTCTGCAGCAGTTTTACAGGCAACTAGGTGTTCAGTTTTGTTACTGAATGCAGATGAGGATTTGCTAATTATCACAGATCTGAACTGGATTCCCAGATATTGATCCAAGACCTAATCTCAGAAGGATCAGGATATATAGGCAAGACTAAACCACCAGATTAAGAACTGCTTTCCTTACAAAGCATAGCTGTCTTGAGTTTTACTCTGTTTTAATTTGAATGTTAGAGATTTTACACTTTTCCGATACAAACACCTACAACTGCTTTCCAGTTGTTTCTTAACAGAAGACATTAACGTCGGTGCAAAACTGAAGCAATATCCTCGTCCCATCATAAATCTTAAGAATTTTGAACTAACTTAATATTCCACTCAAGAGGGAAAATATTGCATCTGCTCAAACTGCTTCAATTATTAGATCATATTTCTCAAATAAAACTAGGAAAGGACCACCTCATCTTTCATTTGGATATTTTGATCAATCTTCTGTATCACTTTTCCCAGCACAGCACAATGCATCATCTTTAATGCTTCAGTTGGAGCTCCTCAATAAAGTTATTCTTCTTCCCCTTGCAATAATTCTGATGTGGGAGATTAAGTTAAATTTCTAACATTAATAAATCCAACAATAAATGAAGCAAAGCTCTAACAGAGACATCTACTCCCACCCCTTTAGAGATGTCTTTCATCACTGCCTCCCAAAAGATGTTAATTATTGGACAGGTTCCTTACCATTTGTAGGAAAACACCTTCTGTTGTACCATGGTGATTTAAGATACCTGGATTTGTGCAGTATTCTGAAATTGGATAAGAGTTACTTGATGGACATAATAAAATGTAGCTGTTAGTATTTAATGTTTATAAATAATCCTTTTAACTAAGTCAAAACATGTCATCTTTCCTTACACCATCTTCCACATCATTTTCCTATTTTCTCCATATTTTCCTAAAGGATATCCATTATCCAACAATAAATATTCATAAAATTCCTTTCTCTTTCAAATAACTCATTTATGTAGTCTAAATGCTGACAAATGGAAAAAAAATTACTGTTTCTCCAGCAACATATACCTTATTTGAAAATTAATTTAATTGTAGAGATCCCTTTTTTCCTAGCTGATGAAAAGATGTTTTTTCTCCAAGTACACGCCGCATACATCTCCAAGAACAACCAAAACCACATTTATCACATCAGAAATTTTATCAGTATAGCTGGAAAACTGGATTATTCCAAAAGGATATTTTGATGGATATTTTAATTTATTTTAAATGTGTATATACAACAGCAATTGTTTTGTTATTTATAATTTATTAATTTATGTGTGTTTATATTGCAGTAGCACTGAGAAGAATCTGGGCCCCATTATGCAAACAATATTCAGAGTTTCCTTGTGATTTCTATTAGTTTTTGAATGCTCTATTCCTTTTCTTTTAAGTAAATCATGGAATCATAGAATATCAGGGTTGGAAGGGACCTCAGAAGGTCATCTAGTCCAACCCCCTGCTCAAAGCAGGACCAGTCCCCAACTAAATCAATCTAAATAATCACACCAAACTTGGCTGAGTCAATAATGGTTTCTGCTTCTTCAAGTGATTGCACCTATGTCCACGTTAGGAATGTGTGTGCTCAGAGCACCAAAGCCAGAGATCTTTTTCGCAAATTGGTATCTGCTGAGGCAGCACATGCGCCCTCCACGTGCTCATCCTGTTAGCCAATAGTATAAAGAGGTGGAGCTGCCCTGACCCTTCCTCAGTTTGTTCTCACTGCCCAGGGGCAATAGTTGGAACCTGTGTGCCTACTCGCTCAATCTATCTTTTCTTCTCTTACAAAAACTTTATAAAACTTAGTAAATAGTTAGATTAGTTGTTTTAGTGTTAGTTTGGATAGCAGTACTCACTTTTTATAATTTTTTGTTTTGATTGTTGGACTTGTACTTAGCACCATTGATCTTTGATACCGAGACATACCTAAGTCCCTGGGCTTTATGCACTGTTCTGGTTGTAATAAGTCTGTGCCAGTCAATTACCTTCACTTCCATTGTTTGAAGTGTTTGGGTGAGGGCACATTTGAGATAGGTGTCCAATTTGCAGGGGATTCAAGACTAGGACCAAAAAATTTAGAGAGGTGAGCCTTCATCATATATGGATGGAAGCTACCTTGTGGCCTCCCTTGGACCTAGTTGCACAGTGTGCAGACCCATGGGCTCTGCTCCATGATGGAGCATGTCTGTGAACATTGCTGTTTCCCCATATCTGAGGGATTCAGAAAGGAGGCATCATTCTTCCTTCACAGTACTGTACAAGAGAGAGAAAAACCAGATGATCCACTTGCTTTGAAGTCAAAGAGATTTTCCTTGTCAACAAGCCTTGATCCCCAGTGGGTCCTTCCATGAGTAAGTCATGTACAGGAGTAAGGGGCCCAACTCTAGCTAGGCACTGCCCAGTACCACATACTTCCTTGGCTGCTCAGATAGAGTAGTTCTTTCCAGCACTGTCCTCAGTACCGTTGAGACTTTGCCAGGGCTGTCTATGACATCATCACTCCAGCATGTGGCATATGGCGCTCTTGATACCAATGCTGGAAGCATATGCAGCAGCCATGGGTGGCAGGTTTGTAGAAATTTTGGTGGTGCCCAGAACCCACCCCTGCCCAAACTCCACCCTCCCCAAAACGCTCTCCCCCACCTGCCCAAGGTTCTGGGAGGGAGTTTGGGTGGAGGAGGAGGTCTGGGGTGCAGGAGGGGTACAGGATGCGGGCTCTGGGAGTTTGGGGATGGGATGGGGTATGGAGGGAGGGGGTGCAGGCTCTGGGAGGGAGTTTGGGGGAGGGAAGGAGTGCAAGAATGGGGCTGGGTTTGGGGTAGGGCTGAGGATGAGAGGTTTGAGGTTTGGGAGGGGGCCCAGGGCTATGGCAGAGGCTTGGGGTGTGGGGTTAGGGCTATGGGATGGGGCTGGGGATGAGGGGTTCATGATGCAGGAGGAGGCTCAGGATTGGAGCAGATGGCTAGGTTGTGGGGGGATGAGGGCTCTGGCTGGGGACGAGGGGATTGGGGTGTGAGAGAGGGCCAGGGTAGGGGTGTAGGGGGTGAAGTCTCTGTCTGGGGCTGGAGATGAGGGGTTTGTGGTGTTGGAGGGGGCTCAGGGCTGGGGCAGAGAGTTGGGGTGTGGGGGGATCAGGGCTCTGGCTGGGACTAGGGATAAGCATTTGGGGTGCTGGAGGGGCTCAGGGCTTGGGCAGAGGGTTGCGGATGCGGTGGGGAGGTGAAAGCTCTGACTGGGAGTATGGGCTCTGGGGTGGGGCAGGGCTGGGGATGAGTTTGGGGTGCAGGGTGCTGCTCCAGGACAGGGGCCAGAGAGGAGGATTCCCCCCAGCCTTTTCCCTGCTGGCAGCTGCGAGCTCTGGGGGAGGAGCCCCCCCTTTCCAATCCCCCCAGCAGCACACTCACCCCCACCACTATTACTGCATGTGCTCTTAGGGCCCCTCTCAGGTCCGGGGGCGGGGGGAACCCGGACCCAAACATTGGTGAAGCTGGGCCCCTGGGCTCTGAATATTGGTGGTGCCCGGGCACCACGTGGATATATAACTCTCCACTCATGGCAGCAGCTGAAGACTTACTTTGCCTTTTAGTCCCAAACTCCCTGATTATACAGGAGGTTGAGTTATTCGTTCCAGCTACTTCTTCAAAAACTCCAGTACTGTCTACATCTTTGCTGCTGTACCACTTGACTCGGGCTTTGGTGCGGCAAATGTCAGTACCAACAATGAGCAAGACCTATGTGCAGCTGTAACCTAATTGTTTGGTACCCGCCCTGGATAAACCTCCGATGCTTCTCCCTGTACCCACCACATCTGATTACAGATCTCAATTGCCAATTCGTTCTACATAGCCTGGCATTGCACCTCCATAGCCCTCTGACTATTCCTACTCTTTTTTAGAGTCAGAGTTGGGTTCGTACACAACCCAGTACTGTTATAGGAGGACTCATAATTCACCATCCCTCTGGTGGAGATCTAGAGCTCGGTACCAACACTCTCTTGGGAGCAAGTTTAGAGACAAGGGCCCATGGGATATTTTTAACTGGGGTCCAGTACCTTATCAGTGGACGTTCTGGAACCCATGTGGGGCATGTCACCAGTTCCCATGCTTCCCTGGTACTTCGCTTGGCTAAGTTACCACTGAGAAACTCCGACTGAGTTCCAGAGCTCTTATGGCCAGATCCAGGCCTATCTGACTGAGCCTCATTGCACCCACCTGTTCAGGACATTCCTACAAAGCACCCCTGAATTCATCTTCATTCTCTCTAGAACAGGGTCAAACTGTTATTTTCAATTCAGGATGATTGTGAGACATACTGTAAAGGGGTGAGCTACCCTTATGCAACTGGTCATGGCCAAATGTGGCCTGTCTCCTCAGAGAATATCCTTCTGGATTACATCCTGTATCTTCTTATGCTGTGACACTGCTAAGGTTTCCTCCAACAGAGAGCTTCAGAACATTCTACAAGAACACAAACATTCTGGGTCAGGTGCCCATAAGAGATGTTTTCAGGGCTGTAACCTGGTCATTGGTACTTTCCCTAACAATGTGCTGTCTCCCAAGCCTCAAGAGATGATGCCAGATTTGGGAGAGCTGTCTTGCAGTCCTTGTCCAGGTAGATTCTGAAACCCTCCACCTTGTCAGACTGCTTGGGAGCCACCTGAAGTGGAATGGACATGTGCAGCACGTCTCACAGAACAACAGTTACAGCACAGGTTTTTTCTGTCTTCTCAGTCAATGCAAACAGAAGAGGTAATGACAAAAATTCAAACATAATGTGTAGGAAAGTTAGATCACCCTTCTGCTAGGTAACAAAACTCAAGTCTGCAAAGACTTATACACTGGGACCACTCCTGTACTTAAAGTTCAGTTTGTGACTGAGACTTTGTAGGATCAGAACCCTAGGTCAGGATACAAGTATAACTCCAGTCGTCCATATAATAAACCAGTTATCACATATACTGTACAAAATTCAGACCTAACACAGCTATAATGTGATGACCACCAAATGAAGACGCCCAATCCAGCCACCGCAAGGACAGAGTTTCGGAATAGTGGGAGGAGATTTGTTTTTACAAGGTGAAGGGGAAACAGCAGGGTCTAGAGTAATAATTTATTCCGATGTTTTACAGTAAAACGATCCCGCTGGTTAATTAGACGACCCTCCTGGCTTTGCTGTGCTCCACCCACGAACACCACTCTGGCTGCGCGCTGGGGAGCCCAGGCTAATAAAACCAAGCGGGGCCTCCCCAGGCTATTGGATGGACTCGCGGTCCTAGCCCACTGCGCCCCTCCCCTTCATCCAGCCGGGACTCGGGAGCTGAGGGGCGCTGGGTGCGCGTGGGCTGGGGAAAGCAGTGCACGAGCTACGGGCTCCCCGCGCTCCCGCTCCAGCCGCCGCTAAAGTTCAATCAAACTCTGCCGCGCCCCCTGCGGAGCCGCCCCCTCCCCCCGCCGGGTGGCTCTCCGCCGTGCGGCGGGAAGGGGCTCACTCTGCAGGCGCGCCGCTCCTGTCGCCTGTTCCCCGGCGGGGTGCGGGTGCTGCAGCGCTCCGCCCGCCACCCCCAGCCTCCTCTCAGCCCTCGCCCAGGTCCGGCCCGGCCGGCTGCGGCGGGACATGAGCCTCTCCTCGGCGCCGGCTCCTTTCGCCGTCACTTTCCTGCTGTTCCTGGCCGCGGGCCACTCGGTCCCCGGGAGACAGGTGAGTCCGTCCGCGCTGCGGGCAAGGCTGGGGCGGGGTGCGCGGGGATAGCGCGGGGGCTCTCGGCGCTCACACGCCCGCCCCCCGCCCCGGTATTCGGGGACCCAGCTCCTGAGGGAGTCGCTTACTTACAGTTTCTTCCCAGTTCCTCTTGTGGTCCCGGCCTCAGAGCGGCGACTTGCTGGGGGCATGTGGTGTGTCAATGGGAGCGGGCTGGTGGGGGGCTCTGCCTTCAGTCCGATCCCTTTGCTAAACTACCTGAGAGTACACAAGGAGTCAAGGGTCCTGCCCTGCATATGGCACCTGATCCCAGCCCAGGGCTGGCCCCAGACCAAATGGTGCCCCCCACTATTTGTTACACTTTTAAATACCTTTATTTGTATTGTATTTGTAGCCCATTTCATGGCTTTGATGCATGATTTTCATGCATGTTTGATCTCTGTCATATAAGATGATACATTTCCTTTTTGTCGCTAACAACAAAAACAGCACCCTGAGCCCAGTGCCCCCACACACAGCACCCCAGATGGTCGCCTGCCCCTAAATCCAACCCTGTCCCAGCTGCTTGGTGCCCCATGGCTCAGGAGAAGCCACAGCCAAGCTACTTCATTTCTTTCAGCTGTTGGATGGTAAGGAAACCTGACCCCTCTGCTTCTTAGCTCAGTTCTGTCTCATTCACCACCCCCTTGGTTTGTCCAGAGCTGCCTTTTAATCAAGTTTTGTACATTCTTCCTTGTGATTGTGTGCATTGGGATGTGCATGGGTTCTGCGTCCACAGACCTAAGCGTGGTGACTAGGGAATGACCTGGAGGAGGATGAGAAGGAATATTCTACTCTGTTATCCAATGGAGGAAAACTTTTAGCGGTCTCATGGAGCTTGTCTAGCAAATTGGAGTTGAAACAATTAAATTAATTGTAATTTGCACCTCTAGTTATTTTGGTGCTAGTCTCTGTATGGACACTCTTATTTCAGATTAAGAATGCCAGCCTTATTTCAGTGTAATTTAAGTAGGTAACAACATTGATTTAAGTTATATTTAGGATTGGAAAGATACAATTATCATCTATGGTGTTCTAGCCATGTTGGTCCCAGGATATTAGGACTAGTTTACGCTAGCACAGCAGCGCTTTAACTTGACTTATGTAGTTTTGACAGAGTGCTGGAAGAGAGCTCTCCTAGCGCTCTTAAAAAAATCAGCTCCATGAGGAGCATAGCTCCCAGCGCTGGTGCACTGTCTACACTGGTGCTTTACAGTGCTGAATCTTGCTGTGCTCAGGGTTGTTTTTTTTTTCACCCCTCCCCTGAGAAAGTTGTGGTGCTGTAAAGTGCCAATGTAGACAAGCCCTTAGAGAGACAAAGGTGGATGAGATAATATCTTTACTGGACCAACTTCTGTTCGTGAGAGAGACAAGCTTTCTAAATGCCCCAATAGCAAGTATGTAGGGTGAAACCAGACAATCACTATGGTCTTGAATGAACTCACACAGGAAATTAAGACAAAAACACCTTATCACCTGTGGCTGAACACTCTCTTCACAAAGTGATCACTGTACATCTGGCCTATCAGTGCTCATCCTCAAGGAAAATCTGCACAGCACTTTCAAAAGACAAACTGAATAGAGAGACTAGATTTATGGCTTATTACAACAATCTGTAACCCTCTAGAAATGCCTCCCAGTTGCTCCCCCCCACTTCTTTTCCTCCCTAGGACTGGAGGGGTATTAACAGACCATTTCACTTTGAATGGTGCCTTGTAATATGTGTTAGCCTAACTCAGAGCTTAAGTCATTATGTCTACACTACGGACCTTGCAACAGCTCAGCTGTGCCATTGTAAGGTCTCCTATGTAGCTGCTCTTTGCTGGCAGGAGAGAGCTCTGCTGCCAGCATAATTAAACCACCCTCAACGAGCGGTGTTAGCCATGTCAGCAGGACTGCCTCTCCTACCAACATAGTGTTGTCCACACACACCAGCACTTTTGTTGGTAAAATTTATGTTGGTCAGGGGATTTTTTTTCACATTTATGACAGACAAAAGTTTTGATGTAAAGTACTTGTGTAGACAAAGATTTAGGCTTGTCTACACTGAAGGGTTTGGAAAATGCAAGTAGGAAACTTTCCCTAATGGTGGCACTGGGCCTGTGATACTTCTTTTTCTTTTTTTAAAAAGTGTAGCCATTATGTTAGAGACCTGACAATTTGACCTGATGCAATGCTGTCTTCCTGAGTTTTCAGTCAAATTACTCTAGCTTGTCTTCTGGCATCAGAAAAGTGAAGTGAGTGAAGTTCTGTCTAGTTTTGCTGCTGATGTTTAGAATGCTATGTGCAGCTGTGAAAATGACAATCATGTTAATCTCTCTGTTCCGTGGAACAGCTCTGAATAGTAGTTGGGGCAGGCTCTGGAGCTAGGCACTGTGGTAGACACGATGTAGACAGGAGCTGCGATATGTGGAATCCTGAAAGTATGGATGAGGAATTAATAGGATGCATAATAAAATGAGGCAAGTGGTGGGACAAGAGAGCAGGAAATAGGGGGTGATGTTATTGAAGTGGTGGACAGAGTAGATTACTGCAGCATGTTGAAGGGATGACAGAGTGGGGAGGAGAGGCCAGGGAGAAGAAGGCTACAGTAATTCAGGTGACAGAATGAGGGCATGTTAGCAGTAGGAACATAAGGGATACAGTTAGTAAGAGGTTGTATGGGCGCAAGAGGACATGAAGAAGATGAGACTGTGAGCATTCATGATAAGGAAGAAAGCGGAGAAGAATAGAAGTAAGGAAGATGCTTTGGGATGGAAGATGTATGCATTTACCGCAGCTACTCAAACTAAATGTGGGGCTTTTCTTCAAAGCAGGAACTGAAAGCTCAGTGCAAAATAATTCTCTTGCCACCCCAGCGATTGGATTATCTTGTCCATTATTTAAGATCCCCCTAATGAAACACTGTATATAAACACAGAGTGTATTATGACTTTCATCTGTAATCTGTAGTAGCAACTGAACTTTAGTTTTCCTCTCTAATCCTCCTAATTTTGATACAGTACTTGGCTGCTGCCAGCATGTAGTACAGGATGAGGGAATTTAGTGCATAACTGCAATACTCTGAGAAATGGGAGAACCTGTAGTGCCGCAGGGCAAGACCGAGCTTGTGAGCAAGACAGAGATGTGTGACTCCTGCAGAAAGAGTCGTAACAAACTCTCATTTGTCTGGAAAGAAACAGGGTCAGTGTGGGAAATGAGGTATCACTGGTTTCCTCTTGGTTGCCCTTCAGTTTTTATCATAGTAATATTGTCTATCAAAACATGAATGTTAAAAACTTAAGCCCTATTGGGTTCCATCTGATCTGTCCTCAGGGCAATGCAGGATATTTCCTGTTGTACACTTCCTCATGCTGTGTCCAGTTCTAAATGTCCACAACCATGTGGCTTTCACTGTTTTCCTTGGCAGACTGTTCCACTTCCTAATATTTTCGTGCCATGAGTCTTTCCTGATTGATGTTCAGTGGAAGTGTTCCCTTTAACTCCATCCCATTACTCAATTATTTAATTTTGGTCGTCCCTAGAGACTGACTGAAAAGGGAGCCCATAGAGAGCTAGGCATTGTACAGACAGAATAGTAGGCAGTGCCAGTCCCAAAGAGCTTACAACTTAAATAGACAAGACAGACACAGGGTAAGGAGACTGCCACCATCACATTGCTCAATCATCACGGCAGTGCCATTGTTTATTTTTTAAACTCTTCTTGGTTGGGGTTTTGTTAGGAGGGGATCAGATAAATGGCAGGGTGAGAGGAAGGAGCAAGGGGGGTAGCATAGTGAAGAACAGAGAGGAAGCCTGTCCACTACCCTAAACACTTTCTCACCATCTTATTCTTGAGACCTGTTTGCTTTCTTTCTGTGGCATTGAATGTAGTGAAACAGAAAGGAGCTGGTACTGAGCTTCTGCTGCGAGTGGCCACTTTGCTATCACGTACAAACCTGCACCCTCTAAAGGTCATTGTGGTCTGAGCAGCTTTGTTTTGTTACAGATTCATAAAGTCACAAATAGTTTGTGTCCTGAGCCCTTCAAAGACCTGCTTCTCCCCCCAGATAAAACCAGATGAAGCCAATAGTCCTTTAGAGGGCTGTTGGCAGGGCATCTTCAGGGAAGTGTCTTTGACTCTGGCACACACTTGTAGATTCAGTAGAGCCCAGATTGGGGGGAGGGGACAGGGCAGGAGGGTTATACTGCAAAACCAGGCTTTTTTAGGGAGGGTCTTGGACCTGGACACTAGTTCCCATTTGTATGTATTCAACAGATGCTCTCGGTTCTGGGCAGGGCTAGATCAAAGAAATGAAGTGAGAATATTAAGTAAATGTCTTGGGGAAGCAGAAGGGGAAACTGTGGCACTAACAGTAATCCTTTTCATTGTCCTTTTCGGTCAGTGATTCTGCACTTCAACCCATCCTGGCATCTGTGTTTGTAACATTTAAATGTGTTGTTTGTAAACTCCTGGAGAGATGCAAGTAAACACAGTGTAGTTCAAGTGAAAGGTTACAGATCTTCTCTGCTCTTACTCCTGAGGCTCCTTATGCTGAAACAGGAAGGCATGCTGTGTTAGTAGTATCAAGCTCCACCTAGCCTTAGTAAGTCAAAACAGTGCACATGGTACCTGTTGTTCTGCAGCTCCTGGAATTTCTAAGCCTGATGTCTGGCTTGGAGGACAGAGCAGCAGCTGTTCAGCATCAGTATGGTTCCATGAAGTGACTGATAGCGGATGCAGAAATAGTTAGTGCTTGCCACTCATCACCCTAAAGACCACCTTTGAAACTAGGATCCAACAGCTTGCTAACCCAGTGAGCACCATCCATCTCAGCTTTAACTGCATCGTAGGTTTCTAGTAGCAGGTAGGTTTTATGAGCATCCTTTCTCTAAATCTTGACATCCCGTTGGCAGAGATGCAGCTTTTAATGAAGCTATTTAAAAGTTGCATTGGGATTTGATTTGGGCAACACTTGATGCAAAAATCCCAGTTGTGCACTTGCATTAGTTCTGTGTTCTGTCACATTCACATTTACCTTCCCTCCTTGAGAACTGGATGAGGGGTCTTCCCTTCTCTCTGGGGATAAGTAAACGTCTCTCATTGCAAGACACACTCCTTCCCACTGCTGGTTCCTGGATGGATGACCTAGTCAAAAACCAGTAACAGGGAGCTGGAGTACATGGGCTGGAGATAAGAGGGTTTCCAGGAGCAGGGACAAAGTGCAAGACTTGCTCCTGACGAGAGCCTTGACCAATCCTGTCTCCACCTTGGCCAGAAACACTTCAGTATCTATGCTAGCATTTTTCTTCAGCTCTCCCATTGCAGCCTCACTAGTGCTAGCAATAGTGAGAGTGCTAGTGTACACTGGTAACCAGTGCCTTAATTAGTGGGGACTGGTCTACAACAGTGCTTCCCTAGTTGCTACCACCAGTAGAGCTACATGCTGGCAGTGCAACAGTGGGGAAGTTTTGAAGAAAAAGGCTAGTGTGGACCAGGCAGGGTGGATAAAAATTAATGATTTTTTTAAAAGTATCTTTTTTAATTTTAAATTTCATTTTTTTTTAAAATACAAGTTTATTTTTTTTAAATCAACCTTCTGTAAAGGCCTACATTTACCCTAATCTATTAAAATCACTTAACTTAAATACAAAAATAATATTAACCAGTACGAGTTTCCTGCCAAGTAATAGAGTCAGACCACTGAACTGATGGAAGTCACTGACTAAGTAACTGGAACCAGCGTTTGTTGAAGTGCTAAACCATCGGTAGCGAATTACGCGGGTACAGGTTATATTTTGTTCATTTATGTTTATTCAGCTAGTTCTGTTCAATGGCTAGATCATTCACAATAAGAAACCAATTAAGAGTTGAAAAAGCAGGAAAACTTATCCTCTTTCAATCTATAAATAAAAACTAGGCCTGAGAGGATGAGGTATGCTAGATCTAAATCTTGAAGGGCACGGTGACCAGGAACAATCAGTTCAATTCACTAATGACAGATAATACTGCTTTTGTTTAATAAATCAATTTGTTTTAAATGCAAAATATGTTTTGATAAACATACTTTTTTCTTGTGTCCACATTTAAGGTAGTTTTAATTAATTTAAACAATTTTTTTTGTGAATATGTAATTGAATTTGAATATACAAATACAGCTTGATGGTTAAATTGTGATTTTTGTCTCATCTAGTAAATAAGAAATGCATCATTTACCATTTTCCAACACAATTAAAAAAAAGTAAAAATTAAGAATCTAAATAAATGTAAGCAAGGCTACATAATTGCCCAAATAATTGAATATGATAGTGTTTCCTCCTGGCTAGCAAAAAGAAGCTAAAGTTTAGTGTAAAGGCTATTTTAGTTATAAACCAATAGATTTTAATGGTTACCAACCAGAGAGAATCCGTCTTTCTTTAGGAAAATAACTGCAAGTACAGATACAAAATGCTATTAAAATCTATTATCTAATTAGTGTTTCAAGGTCTCTGATACTCTTTACTTTCATGTCCTGTTTCTTACCTATCTATATCTAAAGAGCCAGTTCCTGGTTGATGTTCCTCCTTGGAACTGGGCACTTTCTTGAGAGTTAAACATTCTTTCACATTAAAAATATTTTATATAACATTTTTAGTCAGTATTAATCTGATAGCACTGCTACTTACAAATGACAAATCCACAAGTGAGTTAATGCATGGCATCCTGAAAGAAGGTTAACTGAAACCTTTATGCTGAACCTTAATGTAGTCTGTGTCTCACATTTTATAGAAACTATATTTTAGTGATGTTTTGGAGACTTTATAAAAAAAATTACCAACGGTATCTTTGTGCCACAAAGCCAGGTGCTTAAGAACCACAAATTCAATTTGTGTAGGCCTCAAAGAGAAATTATAATTTACGTTTTAGAAATTTCTGAAATTGCCTGAAATAGTTTTTCTATTGTGACTTTTTAAAAAGAAACTCCTGATATCTTGGGGTCCTACAAGGATTAGAAGCAAGTGCAGTGTTTCCTGTGGGAGATCTCGGAATTGCTCCTTTCTGTTGCCATCTAGCTCCCATTTCTGGTCATAATGAGTAGCAAATTATTGTACTTTAAATCTGTCACAGGATCAGACCTGTATTTCCCATCCTGCTACTTGGATCTGTATGAGTGAAAGAAGTAGCAAGTGCTTTGTATGTAAATTGACAGGTTCTTAAAGCTGTTCAGAGTTGGACATGTTAGAAGTAGTCCTGTTTGAGATGAACTAGTGGGCAAAGTACAGGTTATAAATGTATGTTCTTCAAGGCTCTGCAATGGATTACATGGATATTGCCCTCATATATAGGAGGTATGTATTTGGGGGAAGGGATTCTTTCTGAATTGCTATGAGGAAATGGAGTTTTGATTGATGAAACCTCTTGCTCTGGGAAGAGACTGTGGTTTCAGCTGCCATACAGTTGGCTAAGCAAACTGAGTCTGAGTTACAGGACTTGTGTAGGGGTTGGTTACTGATGACTGATTAAGTTTTAAATGGTACTGTATCACATCCTGTTCCTGTGAGCCAGACTAGCTAAATGAAGCTTTAATTTGCTGTGTTGATGTTATGTCCTCCAAGTAGCTGGCTATTCAGTAGGAGCTGTTATCTCTGACATCACGGTATCTTTATTTGTTTATTGCTCAGGGCAGTCCTTGGAAAAGGGAATGTTTCCTTCTGCAATGTCCTAGGTTGCCAACTCAATGAATTAAAGTATTCCATCTCTTTGTGTTCAGTGTTTATAAACACATAATGGTTTAATAGAGACAGGGGTATGGAAACTTTATTAATAGGGTTGTCTCCATGCATGTTATCTTGAGGCAAAGTATTAGTTCCATTAGTCTTAGGCTTAATGCAAGTAACGTTACACAGTGGCAAATGCCTTGTTGCTAGGAAAAAAAAGGTAGGTGAGGTAATATCTTTTATTGGACCAAAATCTGGTGGACTAAAATCTGTTGAGAGAGACGCGCTTTGAAACTACACAGAGCTCTTCTTCATGCCTGGGAAAGGTACTAAGGGTATGTCTATACAGCAAAGAAAAATCCATGGCTGGCCAATGCCAGCCTACTCGGGCTTGTGGGGCTAGTCTTCAGGGCTATTTCATTGCTGTGTAGACTTGTGGGCTCCAAACTCTAGGACCCTGTGAGGTGGGAAGGTCCCAGAGATTGGGCTCCAGCCCAAGACCAGAAATCTACATAGCAATGAAACAGCCCTGCGATCCCAAGTTGGCTGGCGTGGGCCAGCTGCAGGTTTTTCTTTGCTATGTAGACACACCCTAAGAGTGTCACAGCTACATACAAGATTGAACAAATGGAATGTATGCTAACTACCTATACTAAACTAAGGGACCATTCAAGGTAAAGTGGCCTGTTAACACTCCAGTAGTTTAGGGCAAAAAGGGGTTAGTGGGTTATAGATTGTTGTAATAGGGACACTGGATTTTAAGACTGTGACTTTTAGCATCTAATGAAGTTATGAATTTATGTTCCCAGGCTTGTCCTTTGAAAGTGTTGTGCAGGTTTCCTTTGAGGATATGGACTTCTAGGTCAGATATAGAGTGATCACTTGATCAAAAGTGTTCACTCACAGGTGACACGGTGTTTTGGTTTTTTAAATCATTTTCCTATGTGATTCATTATTGCTAGGAAAACTAACCTAGTCAACAGCTAACAAAAACTGCATCTCGGAGACATCCAGCGTTACCTGTTAGTGAGTGTTGCTGAATTACAGAATCAGATAGAACAGAGTTAAATTCAGCAGCTTTCTCCTAACTCTGCTGCCCGAGGAATGGCCTAACCTCAAGACTTGCATTCCAGATGCTCTCTGCATATACCACTTGTAATGTCTTCAGGGACCACACAAGAACACACAAACTTTGCCCAGTCCAATATTGAAGGTGCTTCTTGCCACAAGCCAGAGGTCAATTTATTTTGCATGCAATGGAGTAGATTGCAGCTGCCCTCATTTTAAATACAAATTTGCAGCCTGAGATGGCTATTTATTGCCATTTGAGTACAGTCTTACTGCAATTGACCATTAATTGATTGATTGCTTCTAACTGATTGCCTGTTCGCTGTTCTTTGCTATGAATTGACTCCTATCTCCTTGTATTGATTACGTTTCATTGCTACTGTTTATCCCTCGCTCATACGTAATCTGCCTCATAGTTTTCCCACTTGTGTCTAGACCTCCCTGTTCTTTGCTGCCTCTCTACTGCCACACTCGCTTCCACGCACATCCCAAACTGATTTAGGCATTGCAATGTTGAGCTCTGTTAATGCAATTATATTGCTTTGCTACATAAGACATACAGAATGTGGCTTACAGCTGAGGATAGCGAAGTGCAGCTCAGCCAAGAGGAAGCTCATTTGCTGGAGCTGCTGCTGGCTGAGCCTCTGGTGTGGTAGTTGTGCCGGATGTGTCCCAGAAGGAGTTGGTCCACCTCATGAAGGACTCCACTGCAGAGTGAGCTTCGGTGCTTGATGCCTGGGTGTGAGCTGCCACACTGCAAAGCCATACCAGAGTTCCTGTCTTGTTGGTGCTGCACTTGCCTGTATATGTCACTGGGACTTCTAGGGGCATACCTTGTAGTTCTTAGTGCTGCAGTAAGCTGAACGGCTCTGATTCTTTCCCACAGAACTGTGGGAGAACTTGTCTGTATTCTGGGCATATGTTGGCTGGAGTGAGGAAATGTGGGAAGGGAATGGAGAACTGTCAGCACCGAGTGGTTTAGCCTGTGTCCACACTGCAAAGTGGGTGAGTGTCATTCAGGCTGGTATGTGGAACCTGGTCTCTAACCTGTTTCTCTAGCTGTGCTGGCTAGTCTGGGTTAAGAGGGATTTTTTTTGGATGTGGGGGGAAGGAAGGGGCAACACTTGAGTATGAGCCCAGGCTAACTCTGCACTGTAGACATACCCTAAAGGATGATAGTTGTCTGGAGTATCTGGCCTCCTGCTGGCAAAAATGCCCTATAAAATGAAATGCAATTGTCTGTTACATTATCTTTATGCTGACAACTGAAACATGCCAGAGTCAGGCACTGTGTGGTTTTGATTGCCTCATGCTGTTACGCCCAGGTAGCACAGCATCAGGTATTCTACTCATTCCTTGTGTTATTTCCAGTCTGGAAACTGAAGCTGCTTCTCTTACTATACCACATATTGCTTTATTTAATTTCAATCCAATTAGTTTAAATTCATCAAATTTTAAATGTATCCTGAGAATTGTACTGTTTGATGTCCTGAAAAACAAGATTTTAATTTATGCACATAACCCCCAACCCCTAATTTGGCTCATCAAACCCTCACAGTGAATGCTACTGTGTTCTGAGTGTAAATACCCTTGGACTCTGCAATGACCCTCTGACCAGGATCTAGGGGTGAGGGCACACTGAGGTAACTCAATTAGGGCAAACTGCAAAGAATGGGGCAGACAATCCCCAAAGCTAGTCGTTAGTCCAATACTTAGACCCACCCAGTTAGCCACAAAACAGCTTCTGTAATACCTTACTGGTTATACAGAAGCCAAAACACAGTTCCCTTAAAAGCAGTCTTTGGGCTCCCTCGCAGACAGCCAAGTCAAAGATGAAAGTTCTACCAATCCCAAAGGATCGGACACATTACCTCCCAATTTATTGAATATTCCAGATTTTACCAAATACCTCCTTACAGCCAATTCTTATTAATTACATTAAATTTTATTTAAAAAGAAGAGAGAGTATTGGTTAAAAGACCAGTATACATACAGACAAGAGTCCAGTTCTGAGATCAGTTTCATAGTAGAGATAGTGAGCTTTGTGGTTACAAAGAGTTCTTTCAGAATTAGTCCATAGGTTATAACCCAATGTTCATATCCAGGGTGATCCAGACGGGACTGGAGCTCTCAGTCTTATGACTCAAGCTTCCCCTGTATCAAACAGATCTGAGGTACAATGGATCAGGACCCAAGCGACTTTTATACAGTTCCAGGCCTTCTCCTGACAGCACAAAGTCCTTAGGCGAACAATAGACAATCATCTAGACTTTGAAGTAGACCTGTTTCCTAAGCATCATCGGTAATTAGCTACATGGATTAACATGAGGCAATTGCCTGTTTTCCACCATTTGCAGGTGATCTGCTGTATACTTCAAAGAGAAATCAATACAGTGATATCACTATATTTACAGTTAATTTAAATGTTAAGATCTCCTTTTAATCTCAGAATTAACAGAATACAGCATAAACAGGAACTGTTTGATTACACTGTCAATCTCTAATATATATATATTAACAAACACACACAAACTGTCTCTAAAGGCTGAATTTAGGTCATTTATCCTGCAGGATGCTTAACCCTTTCTGGCCATGTGTCACAGACACTGTTTGGGACAATTACAAAGTATTGTAGCATATACTTATAAAGAAGGAGATAGAAGTATGTAACCATAGACATTAAAGTACCTCCTGACCTTTTAGTCACTATAACTGGATGGACTAGGCCCAGAGGCCCCTTGCTGGAGGCCTCCGGATCAGTGGAGCTAAGTCCTCCAAGCAGCCTAGAGAGGGTTGCAGGCTAGCAGGAAACAGCCAATCAGAGGGTTGCAGGCTGGTATAAAAGAAGCTGCAGTGCAGACCAGAGTCAGTTCTTTGCTGGAGTCAGAGGAGTAGCTGGTGCTCCTGGCTGCCAAAGGAAAGTGCAGCGCCATGGACAGCTCAGCACTGGCAGGACGGGGGTGGGGGGGCGGAGTGAGAGAGAGCTCCTGGCTGACTGCTGGGCCTGATTATAGAATAGCACTGAGGGAAGGGTGGCAGCCCCAGCTTCTGCCCTCTGAGAGGAGAGGAAAGAATGTAATAGAGCATCCTAAGAGGCGGCTGCTAAAGCTCTTCCCAGACCTCCTGAGTAGGAAGATAGATGCAGACCTGTAACTCTTACAGATGGTTCAGTGAGAGAGGTGGGATAACCAAAGAAGCGGCTGCCTAGGGTTCCATCTAAGCGGCTCCTCAGTAACACTGGGGCCATCAAGACTGTTTGCTTGTAAGACCATTTGATTCTCTCTCCTGTTTTCAGCAGCTTCTATCGAACTGGTTTCACCCCTACCCCATCACTGCCCTCAACAGAGCAGATAGGGATTCCCTTTTGAGAGGAGGAGATGGTACAGAGAGTGAGGAAGGAAGCAGAGCATGACTGGAGGATTTGTGTGCATGCCAAGTCTCCATCTAATGCCCTAGTTCACTTAAGGCTAGGTCGCATGAGAACATCACTGGAACAGCAATCCTATAATGGCAAGAAACTTCAAAGGAGAGGCTCAAGATCCATCCTTGCTCTGCCTGAGCTTCCTGGTACAATGAGATCTGGAGAGTCATACACTGTTCCATGACCCTTGCCTAACCGGGCCAAAATTAACCATGTTTCAGCAATAGCTGTTTCCTCATGTTAGAGGGCATGTATTAGACACTTAAAACATACGCACACACTCAAGGTGACGTTATCACTTCTCCTCCCCTGGTTGGAAGAGGGAGTATGGTCGGTTTTTTGTTTTTCTCTCCAGCATTAAAAACAAGGGGAGGGATTGCAGGGAGAGAGAGGACCGAGAGAGTGTGTGCATATGAAAATGTAGAAATCCTGGTGCACTGAAGACAGGATAACACCTTTAGGGTGGTGGTGGTGGTGTGCACATTACGTGACTGTTCAGTGCTTAGCTACCAAGGCGACAGGTGCCTTAGAAACACCTGGTAGCTAGATCAAGGAAAGCAGAGGGCACTGGGCCCTCCTCTCGCTAAGTCAGGGCAAGAAAGAGCTCCTGGCTTGTTTTCTGACATTGCTCCCAACTGTGAAGTCAAACAATTAGTGAGTCAAAAAAACTCCAAATCCATCCTTGGGAAGCAGTTCTGAATATTTCACTATCCCATACAGCATTCATTGGCTCTTGTTTAGTGCAAACCCCTAAACAGGGAAACAACTAATTGCCAAGCACTGCTCCAAATGCAGTTTCCCCTTTCCCCCTTCCACTACTGCTATACAAGTACACAAATATAAAAAACCCTTTGTAGTTCAGAAGGAAAATCATCTACTGTTGTCTTCATCTCTCTTTTCCTGTTTTGCCCCTTGGCAGTGGATTTTGTTGCAGAGTTCCACATCTTCTCATGTGGTGGCTCTCTTTGCACTATAGTGTCTAGTTCAATGTTTCTCAAATGTGGCCATCAGGGCCTTTTTGTGTGGCTGCAATAGCTTCCTGAGCGGTGAATGGGGGGGCAGTGGCCCCTCCCCCTCCCCTTCTCTCATTGTTGCTCCTGGATGGGACACTCTGCACCGCCTCTGGAGGGAGGTGCGGCAGAGCACTTCAGGAGCAAGGTGAGTTCTTGACCCACATTGGGAGGGAGGGCTTTTGAGCGGCAGGCTCCAGTGGCAGGACTTCAGGAACCTGGCCACGTGGCCATGGGCTCCGATCGCCGGGCAGTGGGTATTGACCCCTGGCTCTGGCCACGGAGCTTCAGTCAGCCCCAGTTCCAGCTGTGCAGTGGCAGGAGCTGGCCCCGGGCTCCAGCCATGCAGCCCCAGCCCCTGGTTCTGATCCCCTGCCCCAGCTGCATGGCAGCAGGCGCCAACCCACAGCTCCAGCTGTGCGGCCTCAGCCCCTGGTGCTGATCCCCTTCCTCAGCTGCATGGCAGCAGGTGCCAACCCACAGCTCTGTTCCTGGGCCCTGGCTATGTGGTGGCAGGAGCTGGCCCTGGCCACATGGTTGTGGGAGCTGGCTCCAGCCACACACTCCTGGGCTCTGGCCATGTGGGAGCAGGCACTAGCCCTGGGCACTGATCCACAGCTCCAGCTGCATGGCAGTGGGCTCCAGTCACTGTCTCCAGCCATGCTGTTCCTGACCCCAGCTCTGGTCGCGAGCACTGAGCCCCAGCCCTGGCCTCACTCTCCTCCGCCATCTCTAATTCATAATGCCAGGAGCTTCAGGATTCAAAAGGTGTATTTCCTGTCAGGTATCCATGCCACAGACATATGGGCCCTCCTACTGTGTGAAGTGCCTCGGCGACACCCATGTCCCTGTGAAGTGCCTCCATTGCGCCAGCCTCAAGTCAAGAGCTCGTCGTGACAGGGATCTGCGGCTCAAAATGCTGATGATGGAAAAATCCTTACAGCCACTTTTGGAGACGGGAAAGGTTAAACCCTCTCCCACATGCTTCCCAGCCAGATCACAACCAGTGGGGAGCGTTGCTTCACCCTCCCTGGAGCAGAGGCAAGAAGCAGAACAGTCTCACAGGAGAGACTTTAACAAGGGTAGGGGGTCTCCCGTGAGATCCCTACCCTCTGTTCTGACAGCACCAAAGGCAGGTGCTTCAGCTTTTTCTAATGCCTCAGCCGCAGCTCTGACAGAGCGCAGAGGCAGGGACCCGATCTCCCATGTTAGGAAAGTCCTTGTGGCTCCGGTCCCCTCGGCACTGCAAACAGCCATGGTGCCGGCAGCGCGCCACTTCTGGGCACTGCAAATGGCTGCGGTGCCGGCAGCGCAATCCTCCCCTGTAGGGAGAAAGGCTCGGTGCCAACGTTCATCTTCCACCCGGGCACGAGCAGCAGACCTCCTGCAGGGCACCTCCAAGCAGTCTGCAGCGCTACTGTCACTTTCACTTTCCTCTGCTAATGAGCTAGAGCAGAGAGCGGGCTCAGCTCAGCCCAGGGAGCAGGAGCAACAGTTTCTCACTCAATGTTATCTTTCAGTGCCACCTGAGCCTCACTCTCCACTCCTAGGTACACAGGGCTCATTTTCTGAACCACCGCTCTCTCCACCTGAACTGGTTTTAAGTGACGGTGAACTTGATTTACAGCAGCAAGCGGAGTTCTCCCCTCCTGCTTCTCCTCCGCAGGCACCTCTGCCACCTCAGGTCACGGCTCAAGGCCACTAGCCTCATTTTCCCTACTTCGCCCCCCCCCCCATGGGCTACACCTGGGTTCTCTTAACTCTATGCCTTGGTCTCAGTGGTACCCTTGGCAACATCGTCCTACCAATCACCCTCCTCCTGTGCCTCAGTCTCCTGCTCCGTCCACTTCTAAGGTGCCTGACCCCCTCCTGAGTATGCAAGTTATGCACCATATCCTGACTCACTGACTCCTAACTCTCCATTAGCCCTGGACGGAGCCCTCCTCCCTCCGCCTCCATGGGCCGTGGACGACTGTAAACCATTTCAAGAACTTTTCAGGAGGGTGGCACTCAGTCAAGATATCACCTTTCAAGAGGTTCAAGAGACGCAACACAGACTCCTCAGAATCCGTCAACCGTCTGTGCCCTCAAAAATTGTGCTCTCTATAAACGAAGCGCTCCTGGAGCCGCATGACACTCTCTGGCAAACCCCAGCTTCTTTAGTACCAACTTGCAGAAAGGCTGAACGTAAATACTATGTCCCTGCTAAGGACGCTGACTTCTTATTTTCTCATCCACCACCGAACTCTCTTGTCATGAATGCAGTTGCACAGAGGATGGAACTGTCACAATATTGACCCACCTCGCAAGACAAGGACCTTAGACACCTTAATGTCTTGGGCCGCAAGGTTTATACGTCCTCCACACTACAATTCAGAATTGCAGACTATTCTGCTCCCCTCGCCAGTTACGACTTGGATAATTACAATAAACTTTTGAATTTGCCTCCTACATTCCAGAGGATAGGAGAGCAGACTTCAGTTGGCCCTCAGTCAGGATTGATTTGATTTCCAGAGTGGCCCTACAGGCATCTCTAGACACGGTGGACACAGCAGCCCGTACAACGCAACTGCTGTGATTATGTGCAGAGACTCATGGCTCTCTGCATCTGGCATCCCCAAAAAACTGCAGACCAAAGTGGAGGATCTCCCTTTTGATAAGGACAAGCTTCCTCCTACGCTTCCCGCTTCCTCATCCCTCTTCTGGGACCCTCCTCACGACCACTTACTTCGCACAGAAGTGATGCATCTTCTACAATTAGGTGCAGTGGAACCTGTCCCGACGCAAAATCAAGGGACAGGTTTCTATTCCCATCACTTTCTAACTCAGAAAAAGACCAGAGGATAGAGGCCTATAATAGATCTACACCGACTGAACAAATTTGTGAGAATACAAAGATTCAAGATGGTCACACTGGGCACAGTAATACCTGCACTGGATCAAGGGGACTGGTTCACAGCCCTTGACCTACAGGATTCTTACTTTCATATATCAGGTTTTCCAGCTCACAGACGCTTCCTACAATTCACAATCGGTCACGACCATTTTCAATACCGAGTTCTTCCTTTCAGACCCACCACAGCACTGAGAGTTTTTTCCAAGACTCTAGCTGTGGTCGTGCTCACTTCCGCAAACTGGACGATTGCCTCATCAAGGGCAACTCCTATGGCGAGACACTTCAAGCTACCCGTTTTGCCATCTCCCTCTTCCACAGCCTAGGCCTCCAAATAAACATCCAAAAATCCACCCTGACACCTAAACAACAGATTGAGTTCATCGGAGCTCAGCTCAGTTCGACTCAATCCAGAGCAGGGCCTTGCTTTCATATCACAGATTCCTCGCTATCATGCAGCTCAAATGCACGCTCTGTATTCGTCCCAGGACACAGGCAAGATTCTGCCTACAGCTCCTTGGTCACATGGCAGCCACCACCTTCGTGGTTCACCATGCTAGGCTACACATGAGATGTCTCCAGGGCTGGCTCAATTCCAATTTCAAACCCAACTGACACACCTTAGGGATGCTGCTAACTCCTGCTCCCAATGTTATAGCTTCTCAACATTGGTAAACAAGTCCAGAAAACCTCTGCACAGGGGTTTCCTTCCAGCAATGTTCCTCAACGCTCATGCTTACCATGGACGCTTCCCTAATCTGTTGGGGAGCGCACCGAGGGGGCACAGGGCACAAGGCCGGTGGTCCGCATCTGAGATGCACCTACACATAAATCTCTTAGAGCTCAGAGCAGTGAGGCGAGCATGCTTTCGCTTTCTTCCCCTCATAAAGAACAAATCTCTTCGGGCCTTAAAAGACAACATAGCATGCATGTACTACATAAACAGACAAGGGGGAGCCCGATCACATTCCCTTTGCATGGAAACCATTCAACTATGGAATTGGTGCATACGACATCGAATACAAATCATCGCTTCCTATCTACCAGGCTGCCACAACACTACTGCCGACGCACTCAGCAGGCACTTCTTGACAGAACGTGAATGGGAACTGCACCCCGCAGTACTCCAACAGCTCTTCTCCCTCTGGGGCACCCCATCAATAGATTTCTTTGCCACGACCCAGAATCGAAAATGTTGCATTTTGCTCCAGAGTGGGACTTGGGACTGCATACCTAGGAGATGCATTCCTCATCCCATGGAACAACTCCCTCCTGTACGCCTTCCACCAATCCCTCTGTTACACAGGGTTCTTCAGAAGATTACGGACGACAAGGCCCGGGTCATCCTTGGCCAAGACAGATGTGGTATCCCTACCTACTCTGCATGTCCTCCCATCACCCACAGGCTCTCCCCAACAGGCCAGACCACCTTTCCCAGGACAGCAGACAGGTTCTTCACCTCCAGCTCCAAAAGCTCCACATCACAGCCTGGTTCCTTCATGGTTCCAAACTCATGAACTAGCCTGTTCCAAGCAAGTCCAATATGTCCTCCTGCACAGTAGGAAAGACTCCACTCATAAAACCTACCTGCAGAAGTGGAAGCGTTTCACCCTCTGATGCTCACGTATACACTTAGCACCCAATAACATGACCCTCCCTAACATTCTAGACTACCTCCTGAAACTAAAACAGGACGGACTTTTGCTCAGCTCCATCAAAGTGCACCTGGCGGCGCTTACCACCTTCCATGACCTATTAGACGGTTATTCATTCTTTACCCACCCCACCATAAAACGCTTTCTCACAGGTCTGCAAAATCTCTACCCTGAAATGTACTCAACAGCGGCTGCATGGAATCTTAACCTCGTTCTTCATGCTCTCATGAAACCTCCATTTGAGGCCTTGGCTACCTCCTCTCATCTCCCTATGTCCATGAAGGTGGCTTTCTTAGTTGCCATAACATCAGCAGGGAGAGTTGATGAAAAGAGCACCTTGATGGCCCACCCTCCCAACGCAATCTTCTCCAAAGACAAAGTCACTTTGAGACCACATCCTAAATTTCTTCCTAAGGTAGTATCGATCTTCCACCTCAACCAACCTATCTACTTTCTATCTCAAACCTCACAAGACTCCGCAAGAGGCAACCCTGCATACTCTCGACGTCAGGCGAGCAATCGCCTTTTGTTTAGACAGGACTAAACCATTTCGTAGTCCCCACGACTCTTTGTTTCCATTACTGAAAGATCGAAAGGTACAGCTATCTCTAAACAACGTCTATCCAAGTGGATCTCTGACGGCATCAGATCCTGTTACCATGCTCAAAAGCTTCAACCTCCCGAAGGCATTAGAACTCATTCCACTCGAGCCATGTTGACATCTGTTGCCTTCCTACACAATGTTCCCATTCCTGACATCTGCAAAGTGGCTATGGGGTTATCTGAACACAAGTTTGCAAAAAGCTATGCTCTCACGCAAGACACCACGGCAGACACCATAGTAGACCATACAGTACTATCTACAGTACTCACTGCTGCATCTCCGAAGTCCCACCAACCTTACTGAGTACTGCTACACATTCACCTAGAGTGGAGCACCCACAGGGACAGTACTCGAAGAAGAAGAGAAAGTTACTCATCTTGCAGTAACTGAGGTGCTTCGAGATATGTGTGTCCTGTGGGTGCTCCACTCCCCGCCCTCTTCCCCTCTACTTTGGAGTACTCGTATGATTCTCCACGGTAGAGAAGGAACTGAGGAGGGTGTGGGGCACACGCACTCAGGAAGATTCCAACAAAACGGGAGATACCAACTGGGTGCGTTCATTCCAACCAGGCACTGCTACCGAAAATCTCTGATCAACAGTGTGGGACACACCATCACCTAGAGTGGAGCACCCACAGGGACACACATCTCAAAGAACCTCAGTTACTGCAAGGTGAGTAACTTTCTCTTCACAGCAAGCCCCAGGACCCACTAAGCCTTGGATGGGGGTGCCGAAGGGGGACGCAGCATTATTTTTGTTATGGAGTCTTCCAAAAAACCCTACAAATATACATTACAATTATTTAGATGTGAATCTGTGCATATTTAATTGTGTTTTCCTATAGGTAATTAAGTATTTTAGGGAGAAAGTGTCAGTGCGACCATCAAAAAATTTGTTATGAGAACCCCTCTAGCTATCGTTTTCAATCTGTCTGGAACAGTGTAAGCATGCAACTGCTTGTGCCCAGCCCAGAAGCATTCCTGCCAGTCCTCTTTCATCTAGGATCTCCCATTCTGTCAGGATTGCTTTGTGTAATACTTTGCTTAAAAAAGATAAATCAGAGCACCTAAAAGCACTTCACAGACAACGAGCCTCTACCCTCTGAGGTAGGTACATAGATATCGTACTAACTTTGTGGAGAGCTAGGGAGGCTAAATGATATCTCTGCTAGCCATTGGCAGAGCTGGGAAGAGTACTTGGGAATCCTGACCTGTGTTGCAAGAGAGTGTGATCTAGTGCTTGCTCATGCTGCACCCAGGCAAAATGGTCATCTGCTTGGTGATGCTATTAGGTGACTAGTACAGTGGGATTCTGGTCCTGGAGTAGGGACCCTGGCTTTACATAATACAAATAATGAGAGGAATAATAAGTGGCCTTTGTGTATGCTACATCCTGACTTACCTCTTCTTTCCTCCTGCCCCTTGGTGAAATTTTTTGGGGAAAAGCAGCTGTTGGAAGTGAACACAACAGTTGTTTGTTACACTGTTAAGATTGTGTGCCTGCTCAATGAACAACTGGGATCACCACAGAGGAAAAGTTTTGGTCCTGACTGGAGAAGCTGCTGCCTGCTGTACAGTAACTCCTCGCTTAACGTTGTAGTTGTGTTCCTGAAAAATGCGACTTTAAGCAAATCCAATTTTCTCCATAAGTATTAATGTAAATAGGGTGGTGTTAGGTTGCAGGGAAACTTTTTTCACCAGACAAAAAACTGTATATTATATAGATATTACACACAGTATATGTTTTAAACAAACAACGTAATACTGTTCACAGCTATGATGATTGTGAAGCTTGGTTGAAGTGGTGAAGTTAGAGGGCGGAAGAGAGAGGGGTATTTCCCAGGGAATGCCTTGCTGTTAAATGATGAACTAGCACTCAGCTGAACCATCAAAGGTTAACACTTTGTTGTTAATGTAGCCTCTCACACAACGGAGGACGAACGTGAGGGAGGGGAGACAGCATAGCAGACAGAGACAGATATACACCTTGTGTGTGGGGGAGATTGAGAGATGCACACTGCTCCTTTAAGTAAGCTGACCCACTGTTAAGTGCATTGTCTTTTTAAGTGGATCAGGAAGTTGATACAGTAGCTGCTGCCCTAAGCTCTCTCTGTCTCTCTCCCTCCGTGTCCCTTCCCTGCTCTATATGGAGAAAGGTTAAGCAGGGTGCAGGAGCTGGGGGGAGGGGGACACCCTGACATTAGTTCCCCCCCACCTCCCTTCCTTTTCTGCACAACAAGCAGGAGTCTCTGGGAGCAGTTCCAAGGCAGGAGTAGCACATGGCAGTTGGGGGAGGGACAGCTGAACTGCTGATTAATAGCCTGCTGGGCGACTGCAGGCAGGGAACTTAGGAGAACAGGGAGCTGATAGGGGAAGCTGATGGGGGGCTGCTAGTCCACCCTAGTTCGAAGCCTCCATTAGCTAGCTGCAACAGGCTGCTCTTCCTGCAAGCAGTGGATAAAGCAAGTGGCTGCCAAACGAGGTTGGAAGGGAGCATTGCACAACTTTAAACGAGCATGTTCCGTAATTGAACAGCAATGTAACCATGAAACAACGTTAACCGAGATGACTTCAAGTGAGGAGTTACTGTACTGGGTTCTGAAAAGATCTGAAGGTTGCTGCTACAAACCTTGTTCAGTGTCTGAACACTGTCAAGTACATGTTGGTAGGAACTGAAATGCTTGGGTTCCAACTATAGCATTAAATCAGCTGTGTGGTGCATGCTGTGCGTTTTATGGTGCACATTGGAAATAATCTATACAACCAGGATTGGAAAGCATTACTGTGTGATCTTAGGCAAGCCACTTTACCTCTCTGTGATTCTTTTTACTCCTTCCATCCTTTTTCTGCCATATTTATTTAGGGTATAGCTGATCATAAACTTTCAAAAAACTTCCAGACTGAAAATAAGGTGTAAATTTTTGACAGTGTGGATAACTAACCATTGGCACAATTTACCAGTGGTTGTGATGGGATCTCCATCACTGACTCTTTTAACATCAAGATGGGATATTTTCCTAAAATCTCTTCTCTGGGAATTATCTTGGGCAAGTTCTGTGGCCTGTGCTATATAGGAGGTCAGACTTGAGGATCACAATAGTTCTGGCCTTGAAATATATTAGCAGAGTCATAGAAGCATGGGGTTAGAAGAGGCCACAAGGGTCATCTAGTCTCACCCCCACCAAGATTCAGGATTTGTTGTTAGCCATCTGTCTTGAATGCTTTATCCAGCCTCCTTCTGAAAACTTCCAGTGACAGCGCTCCCAGGACTTCCCTAGGCAGTTTGTTCTTACAGTTAGGAAGTTTCTCCTGAGATACTATGCTGAGACTTTATGTTGTGTTGTAGTTTGAACCTATTGCCTCTTGTCTTGCCTTCTGTGGCAAGACAGAATGATTTTTCTCCATCTTTTTTTATGGCAGCCTTTCAAAGTATCTGAAGGCCTTAATCTCCCTTCCTACAAACTAAACATACCTAGTTCCTTCAGGCTTTGCTCATATGGCTTGCAGTCCATCTCTTTGATCATATGTGTCACTTGCCTCTGGATCCTTTCCAGTTTCTCTACGACCTTTCTATACAGCAGTGACCAATTCAGAGGCCTAACCAGTACTATCATTGCCTTCACTTTCTGTGACTTGCATGCTATGCCTCTGTTAATGAAACTGCTCCTGGGGAATTCTGCGCCAAAAAATTAAAATTCTGCACTTTTTATTTTGTCAAAATAATGCAATCATGCCAATTTCAATTATTTTGGTAATTTATTTAAGCTACAATACAATGGATGGAGAATGGGAGTGGGGAGCATTGGAAGAAATCCTCAAACCTGCTTGGTCTAATAATAATGTAGCTAGGTTTGACCCTTTATTTCTAGTTATTAGTCAACAAATATATGCATCCATATGCTCAGTGTTACGTCATAGGCAACTGAAGAGCACATGATGGCTGAGGAATAAAACTCACAATTTATATTGATTGTTGACTATCTCCAGAAAGGTAAATACCAAACAGTTCATGGAGCACATTTTGATAGGAATTTTTTTCAGTCCAAAAATTTAGACCAGTTATAATCACTAAAGCACCATAAGCATTTATAAGGCCATACTATCCTTTACAGCAGTGCTTTTTAAACTGTGGGTCGTGACCCCAGTACTGGGTTGTGGAATGTAAGGCACTGGGTTGCGGCAGCTCTGGTCAGCTAAGGAATGCTAGTCCCTTCCTGTTCTGACACTGTGCTGCACCCCAGAAGCAGCCAGCAGCAGATCCGGCTCCTAGTTGAGGGGGCCATGGGGCTCTGCGTGCTGCTCCCCCCCACCCCTGAGCACCGGCTCCACACTCCCGTTGGCCAGGAACTGGCCAATGGGAGCTTGGGGAGCAGTGCCTGCAGGCGAGAGCCACACAGAGCCATTTGCGAGCCTCTGCCTAGGAATCCTACCTGTTGCTGGTTGCTTCTGGGGTGCAGTTTGGTCCGCTGTGCCAGGACAAGCAGGAAGCCTGCCATAGTACCCTCGCTATGCCGCTGACAAAGAGCCACCTGAGGTAAGCCTGCACCCCAAACCCCTCATCCCAAGACCCGCCCTGCAGTTCTCACCCCTGCACCGCAACTCCCTGCCCCAGCCCTGAGCTCCTCCCAAACCCCTCATCGCTAGCTCTATCAGGGTGCGGACATCAACACTTTTCTTCAACTGAGTCACCAGGAAAAAAGTTTGAAAACCACTGCTTTACACCACTCTGGCAACATAAAGGAGCCTTAAAACATTTACACCTGTCTTATAGTCCTGGGAGAATTCACAAAGAGAATGGGAACAATTCACTAAGGCAGGCAGGCTGCTACATTCTTCTCTGCCACACGCCTACCTCCTTAGAAACATCCCAAAGCCCTGCCTCTCCACGCCAAGCATACTGCAATAGCGAGCAAGAGGGACAGTGTGTCTCTCCCTCTCACACACACGACTGCCCAGCCCCTTCCACTCCCTCCCAGTGGTGATTTACGTATTTAGTGGTTGCTCCGGGCACCTGAATCAACCTGCCTGCACAGCCAGGGAGGGGCACGTGACTGCTCTTGTGGGCTTCCCTTTGCTTCCCTATCAGAAGTCATTTTTCTGTGGGGAAGCCAAATAAATCTGTGGGGAACATTAATTCTGCACATGTGCAAAAACAAAGAATTCACCCAGGAGTATGAAACCAAAATTGCATTTGCTTCTTTTTGCAACAGCATCTTGTTAACTTATGTTGAGGTTGTGATCCACCACAATTCCCAAATCCTTCTCAGCGGTTCTGCTGCTGAGCTAGTTATCCCCCATTCTGTATCTGTGCATTTGGTTTTTCTTGTCTGTGTAGCACCTTAAATTTTGTTGTCTGTAGCCTAGTTTTCCAATTTATCAAGATCCCTTTGAATTTTAGTTCTATACCCCAAAGTATTTGAAATTCTCCCACTCCCCAACCTGCCAGCTTTGCGTCATTTGCAGATTTGATCAGTATGCTTTCTACTCCCACATCCAGGTAATTAATAAAGATGTTAAATAATGTTGACCCAGAACAGATGGCTGTGGAACCCCACTTGAGGCCTCTTTCCAATCTGACATCATTCCATTAATAGTTACTCTTTCTTTGCAGTTGTTTAACCAAGTATATCCACTTAATCGTAGTTCTACTGAGCTTGTATTTTTCCAGCTTACTTACTAAAATGTCATGTGGGACTGCGTCAAAAGCCTTGCTAAAGTCCAGGTATATTATGTCCATCGCATTTCCCCTAGATACAAAGCAGTTACCTTGTCAAAGAATGATATCAAGCTGGTTTGGTAGGATTTGTTCTTAGTAAATCCATGCTGTCCACGAGTGATCACCCCTTCATCCTCCAGGTATTTTCCAAAATGAATGTTTTATACATTGCTCTAGTAACATCCCAGGTATCAAAGTCAGGCTGACTGGTCTATAGATCCTGAGCTCCTCGTTTCCCCACCCTTTTTAAAGGGAGTTTGTTCTCTCTTGGAAAATGCTTAGTTACCAGAATAGAAACAGTCCTTTATTCTGTTAAAAATTGAAACTTTCAGCCAGCCAGTAGGCAGGCTGCTTGAGCTCCCCCATCAGCAGGCCAGCTCCCTGCCTGGAATGTTTTGAAAGACTCCAATTCTGTGGGAAACTTCATATTTCTGACTTTTTGTTGCTATTTGGAATGAAAAATGCTTTAGAAATGTCACACTTTGTGCATAAAAGAATTTCCTGTTTCCCCATACATGTAATGTAGATATAAGACTTTAGGGTAGGGACTGATGCTTACTATGAGTTTGTACAGTGCCTCATTGTGATTTTACCCAGGATTGAGACATCTTGTTACCGCCTGCCCTGACACAAGGAAGTTTTGTCTGTGCCTGCCACAAGTCAGCTCCCCAACTCCACCAGCCATAGGCAACACAATGTAGAGACCACCCCCAAGGGATCCCTGTACCCCTATGTACCTCGGTGTCCTTTGCCAGTTGGCACCAAGAGGTGCCTGGATCACACTAGCACAATGAGGTCCTGATCTCAGGGCCTCTAAGCCCAACTGTAATAGTCTTTGTTATTAATAATAAACCATATCTGTGATGTGGAAGATTGCAACAGCAGCGTTAAAGCCTGGAAGTGAAAAGATGTTGAGTTAACTATGTGACCTTATTGTTGCAGTGACATTAGTTTTTGTCCATTTAATAATATGATCGTCATTATGCTCCATTACTGCTGATATTCTTCCAAGATGATCTGAACATGGGCTTTTCCATTAAGGGTTGAAAGCATATCTTGTTTTTTCTCCCACCTGTTGCTTCCATTGTACATTGTAAAGTGGGATGTAGACTCTGAGGCTCTTGACCACATCTTTCTGTCTCCTGTGCTTGAGGTCTCCTGTAATGTTGTCTAAATGTTTAAAAAACATTCAGGGTATGAAGGAGGATTCCCATACAGAGGCATTTGTATGTTACTTTGGAAATATCGGCTCCTTTGTGAATAGCAGGTTGGGTGTTTTTGGTCAGTTCCCTCTCTTTTTCCCTCTCCCCCACCACTCCCGTCACACACAAACACACTCTGTTACTACCTGCGTTTCATTCTTGGTGGAATTAGGCCTGGCCTATGAAGTTCAGGATGTCTGTATCTGAATTGTCCCAAAGTTGGTGTGGGTTGGTCCAGATAACCAAATGGTTTCATCTCTAAATGTTAAGCGATATTAACTATTATCAAAGCCATCCCAGGATGAAATATTTGGGATTTTTCCTTCGAGTATTAAAGAGATTAAACATAACAAATAGGTCCGGGAATACTCCTGACTAGCTCTCTGGCTGTAAGCAAAAGTACAGGCTCAGTGAGACACAGAGTAATGAGAGGAAGAGAGAAGCTGTACAAGTGAATAACTTAAAGCAAACAAAATAAAAGAGCTTTCAATCATATTGCAAGGACATCTCCCAGACATCTCAATGGGGATCAATCTTGAGGCCAGAGTTGGAGAGTCAATTTAGGACTAGAGCAAGAGGTCTGTGTTTCTGTATATGACCCTTGTGGGAAAGTTTTCTCTCTCTCTCTCTCAGAATAATATATGTTGCATGTTTATAGTACTCAACCAGTGAAATAATCATCATAACACATGCTAAATATTATTCCCAATATCACAGATATGTATGGAGGAAATGAGGCACAGATATGCAACTTTCTCAGAGTCACACAGTGAATTGGTGATAAAGTCCTGGCAGACTTCCAGCCTGATGATGGAACCAGTTTCTCAGTGTTAATGCTTTTGTGTGAATAGAGCTAATGGCCTCTGCTGTTGTCAGGGTGAATAAAACATGTTGGGTAATTTGGCAACTGAAGTCCTGGAAGTGCCTTTCTGTGCTAGCTAGCAGTAATACCAAATGGAACTTTCTGACTAAATCAGCAATAGATCTAAAAGTATGAAGCAGAATCTGCCATTTTTCTTTGGGAAAGAGGGGCTGATTGTCTTCATGGTTAATGAATGACTTGCATTCTCCAGGTGAAAAGAGGAGGATAAGGACTAGAACATCAATGGTGGAAAAAACTGGGCTGAGGCAGAGGGAAGTGCAAAGAATTTCTCCAAATCTATATTGCAGCTGTTACAAGCTAACCTCTACCCCTGTCAGGACCACCAAAATGTGCTCAAAGGTGGAAAAGTTCTTTATATTCCAGATTGCCTACAGTCTGCCACTGAACATGATCTCCCTAACTGTGAGGAGTTGTCATTCAACTTGCTGAGAAGATCTCCTAATCCATGAAAGTTTTTATAGAGGTCTGGACCCAGAGATCATATGTAGGGCCAGTATCACATTGTCATTTATAGAATGTCATGTATTCACATCACTGAAAGTACTAGATATACTGAAGGAAACACAAGCCATCATCGGATGATGTAAAACTGAAGGAAGAAAATTAGTGAAATTGACTGGGAGGAAAAATTTTAATATAAAAATGTCAATGATAATTGTTCGTTGTTATAAGAATACTTTATTAGATGCCCCAGAATTCTGCAATCTCATAAGAAGGCTGCCTAGGTTAAAAACAAAAAACACACTCTTTCATTTTTATATATATACATACATTACGTTTTAAAAAAGGTTTTCCAGGGTGAGCAGTGAAGTGAAAGTAGCAACTAAAATTAATTTTACAAACTTAATATATAATACACTGGCTCTCAGGGGTCTGATTTGTTTTGCGTACCCCCAAGTTTCACCTCACTTAAAAACTGCTTGTTTACAAAATCAGACATAAAATTATGAAAGTATTGCAGCATACTATTAGTGGGAAAATTGCTTACTTTCTCATTTTACCATATAATTATAAAAATAAATCAAGTGGAATATAAATATTGTACTTGTATTTCAGTGTATAGTATATAGAGTGGTATAAACAAGTCATTGTCTGTATGACATTTTAGTTTGTGCTGATTTAGCTAGTGCTTTTTTATGGAGGCTGTTGTAAAGCCAGGCAAATATCTATATGAGTTGATGTACCCCCTTTAACACCTCTTCATATCCCCAGGGCTATGCGTACCACTGTTTGAGAACCATTGATACAACAGTGGAATGATGGGGAAGTTGATAACAATGAGTACTAATTGGCAGTTAAGAAATGCAGACGATGGCAAAATTGTCAGTCGTGATATAGAAAAGGAAGAAGTATTTTAATAAATATTTCCGTTCTGTATTTGGAAAGAAGGCAGATGATGTATTCATATCTTACTGTGACAAGATTCTATTCCATCAGTAGCTGGAAGGATATTAAACTTGCACTCAGTTCCTGCACAATAGCCACATGCTTCACACAGTAACTGCCTACTCAGATTTAACCTTGCACTGTTCCTTAATAAAGGGACACTTACCCCTTGATCCAAATTTGTATTGTAGTTTCCTCAGTTGTGTGATTACTGAGAGAGGCAGGAGGACACAGGAGCATGGCAAGGGCTCTGGACTTTACTTTGCAGGAATCAATCTGCAGTGTCTCAGTGGACGTTAACACTGGATGATAATGCAACTGGTGCATTGATTGCCAGGATTACTTGGCAGGACAGAACTAAGCAGCAATGTCTATCTTTGTATATGCATAGCTATGGTGCAGTTGTGGTGATTGGTCACTGAGGTAACATCACACAGGAGATTTTAGGGAGTTGGTTTTGTGGGGTAGGCAGCTAACTTTAATACAGTATATTGACAACTGGAGTGTGTCTTTTTGCTGGATTTACACCTTGAAATGAAAGATTTGAGGCGCGCTTGTTGCAGAACATGTTGACTCAGGCATTCGTAGCTAGGATGGATGATGTGAGAACTATAGAATTATTGCATACGACTGCACTGCACAGACAAACCTGCAGTGTCAATTGACTTGGGCTCATGTGGCTTAGGCTGTAGGATTAAAAATAGTGTTGTAGACATTTGGGCTTGAGGTGGATCCCAGGCTTTGACGTCTGGCTAGGAAGAAGGGTAACGGAGCCCGGGCTCCAATCTGAGACTGAATGTCTACACTGCTGTGTTTAGTCCTATGAGCCTGAATCAGTTGACCTGGGCTCTACTACTTGGTTCCTTGGGTTTTTTATTGCTGTGTAGACATACCCAATGTAGGGGCAGCTAGTCACACTTTTAGGTTGAGCAGATGGTATCCTCCACCCCAGGCCCTCAAAGGCTCTAGAGCAGTAGTTCCCAAACTGGGGTTCGTGAAATGTTACAGGGGGTTCTCAGGGAAAAATTCCCTAATGGCAGACAGAGTTGTCCCTAGGGACACTGGGTAGCATGGGACCAGCAGCCCGGAGCGCCTGGACTTCCAAGAGCTAAGCAGATCAGAGCAAACCTATCTGTCACACTGAGGAGTTTTAAACTTCAGGTCTGCTTATAAGTAATGGAAAGAGAGGTGGGTATTTTTTGCTGTTTTTCAAATTAAATAGGCAGCTAGTGTTGTTCTTCATAATAATTTTAAAAACAAGTTTAAGCTTTGTTTGCATTGTTTGCCTGGACTGCTCAAGATCTGAATGCTTGTGTAGGAGAAACTCTTTGAGTTGGCTTCTTAAATACCTTCATGCTGTTTCACATCTGATACTCCTTGATGAAACATAGGTGCCTTGTCTTATAACAGGCTTATTCAAAGTGATACAAGCTACGGAAGTGAGATCTTGGAAGAGTGATGCCATTTTCATAATATAATAGAAGTACTGGAATGATAAGTAATTAATAATAAATAGTGTGTAATAAGCATGTCATAAAAACAAAATTAATATTTCCAAGATCACTGCTTTTATAACTTATACTCAGGTAAAGGAGAAAATCCCTGGAAATATTCATTTTTAGGCGGGGGTTCACGAGACTTGACATTTTAGTGAAAGGGGTTCACACATTGTTAAAGTTTGGGAGCCACTGCTCTAGACCCACATTGCTTATTGAAAAAACACTACTTCACGAAACATCTACAACATTTACTAAAACTCTTTTTAAAAAAACCCCATAAAATCAAATCAAGAAAACATCTTACCAAAGTTAAATTATTAATATTCAACTAAAAAAAAGCCTTGTCAAATGGGAATCTAATCAAGATCAAATCAAACGGGTGAGTCTCAATGTTAGATTGGAGTTAAATCATCCAATTAAATGGTCAAATTAATTAAATCATCAAACTAATACAAAATCTGTCCTCATATTCTTAGATGGATTCTAAAAAGCTGTCTGTCAGTTTGGTAAAACTCTTTAGTTGGGATTTACAACCAAAATCAACGAACTCTAGAACTTTGGTTTTGATATTCAAATATTTGCCTAACTATTGTCTAATGTTTAAACCACAAACTCAGACAGTTATCCAGCTTCCTTCTTAAAATTCAATTCTTAATGGTGACTAACCCTTTCCTCCCTCTCCTGTCCACCCCAAACTGATGATGATGATATACAGGCTTTAACAGATCATTCTGATAAGCAGAAGTTTAACAACTTATTTTCCAGAAAATACAAATTACAATCTCAAATTCTTCTACTTTCCTATTTTTGAACTAGATTATAGATTGAAAACAGATTCCAAGAGAAGCTATCTTGATAGAAAGATTTTATTTTAAGGCTTATCATTTGAAACAGAGTATTTAAATATTCTTTAAGATCTGTATATACATAAAAGTTTTTCTTCTAAATGACTTCCCGGAATTGATGTTTCATTTATCTCTTAAGGAACAAACACAGAATAGGGGTTTGGGCATCAGAATTCCCAAATTCCATTCCCATTTCTGTCACTGTGTGATCTTTGGCAATTCCCTTAATGTTTCTATGCCTTAGGCAATTCCCTTAATGTTTCTGTGCCTTAATTTAGCCCTCTATGAAATAGATAAATATTATTCCTATCTGACAAAGGTATTGTGAGGCTTCTCTGTTTGTAAAATGCCTTGAGATAGGAATTCTCACAAGTCCTAAAAGCCCACATGGTCCCTTTTATGATGCTGCCGCCCAACACCTGCTGCATGTAAAGTCCCAGAGTGAGGAAAGCCTGTGGGTCCATTCTGACTTATCTATCCTTCCTCTAAGCCACTTCATTCAGTGAGAGGAGCTCTCAAAGAGTGTTGCAGGCTGGAGGGACCATGCAGAAGCTGTGAAGCAAACTGGCATAGAGGGCTCTTTTTGTGTTTAATCCTGATTGAGTTTGCTGCTGTCTTAATTTTGACAACACAAATCTTTGGGGTGTAGACACTGTAGCCATGTGGGTTGCTGCTGCATAGTGTAATGTATGTGCTTGCCTGTAAATTGTAAACACTGCATGCATCCAAACATATGAAATCTAGTGTACGTACTCCAGCGTATGCAAAGCCTGGCCAAGAGTCTGCGATGCTGTTCTGCCTTGCTTGCAAGTACAGTAAACCCATGTCACTCTATGCTGCAAGGGCTGGCCTGCCCTGTTTTTACACTGGGGAGAAGTACAGTGGAAACATCCAACGGGATACTTCTCCTTAATAGAACCAAGAGTTTGAGATGAGTTTAGTTTGGAGATTTCTGGTCCTGCAGGCTCAGTTCTCAAGTCTTTCTTGTAATTGCTGTGTTCTTGGCTGAAAATTTACAAAGCCATTGCATACAGGTAGTCTTGGGAGAGGGATGTTTAACAGGGAAAAATTAGTACCGCAGATAACTGGACAGTGGACCTTGAATGTGGTGGCAATGAGCTGTTAATGAGTTCTCTGCTACTTGTTAATTAAAACAGAAATAACTAGCTTCCCTCAGCTGGAACTCTTAAAAACTATAGAGAGGCAATCACATTCTTCTCTTGAAATCAGTTGTGATTAGGAGATGCAGGCGCCATGAAATTATGTACCAGAGATTTCTTTAATAGCTTTGTGATTATTATTGTACTATCTCAAATCACTTGTTTAAATCGGAGACTAAGTTCATATCAGTGTATCTGAGCAAACAGCAACGATGGAGGTAAAATAAAGTGTTCCTATCAAAACTGGTGACTCAGCTGTTACGACAAATGTGGGGTGTATATTTAGGATGGAAGAGGGGTGTTAAGATTTTGATATGCTTGATTTTTTTTTCTTCTGGTCACTAGGGATATAGATGTCTAGAGATAACAGTAAAAGACTGAGACCTGGTTTCTGGTTCTGGTTCTGCTGCTACAATCTTGGGCAAATCACTTAACCTCTGTACATTCCTTTCCTCCATCTGTCTGAATGGGGATATTGCTTACCTTACAATGGTATTTGTGAGACTTAGCTAATGGTTTGTTAGATAGTTTGAGACTCTTGGATGCAAAGCGCTACCAAAGGGCAAAAAGTAAATAAATTGAGGGCCCTTGTTCTGCTAAATCAACTTAGGCATCTGCTGCATGGCAGCAAGTTCTCAGTTCTTGAAACTGAGATGCACATTGTCTCCTAAAGGAGATGCTCTTTTCGTCTTGAATCTTAAATGTCTTCAAGGAATATATCCCTCCCCCCACCACACACCTGATGTCCCAGTTTGATAACTACGGGGGGTGACCTGCAGCACATCGTTATATTTTCCTTATCTGTTCTTGTTTTGCTTAGTCCCTGCTGGCCTGCCTGCCTGTATCACTGTACAAATGAACTTATCAGCATAGAGCTTTTCTATGTCCATAAGTGAGGTGCTTTAAATGTACCTGGTTCAGTAGGTATTGGGTTAGATATTTCCCTGGCATATGTCCACAGAAGTCATCAGGGGTTAATTTGACTCAATGCATTTTTAAACCACAGCAAAAAGAAACAAAAATCCTACTTTATTAGGTGAATCCTTCCCTCTCTGTATCACATGAAGCCGCTGACTCTACTTCACAGATCGTTGCACTTCACAGCACCGTTGATGCACCTCATATGGTTGTCAATCTTTTCCCTTTTTCCCTCTTTCCTTCTCCCCCCCGCCCTGAAAGATTCCATGTTATAACAACCCTTCTTCTGATCGAGGGCTGGGTTCACCTCCTTCTGGTGTGTGTTTGTGAGAGAGACTTAAATTACAGCTCTCCTAACCTCTGACAGCCCTTCCACAGTTTTGCTAGCGCAATAGCCTTGGGCCAGAAAAAATATGCAACTCATTTAAAATAAGAATTACAGTGCTGGTAAAGTACTCTATACACTTTGTCTGTGGATAGCATTACTGAGCTGCACTTGGCAGTAGCATCTATCTTATTTTTTAATAGTGAAAAGTGTATCATCTTGGTCTCATTCCCCTTTTGAGAGGAGTGCCACAGAATTGTCCAGTACTCTGCTAGAATCATGGGGCTACTTTCTGATTTGGAGTTCTTATAGCTGTGGCTTCATTTTTTTTTCCTGATCCTTTTTGTCACCAGAGTCCCCCAAGGAAGGGGGTTTTTCTTTGTGCCTTTGCTTAGGAGCATAGTTGTTTTCTCGTGTTGGATTTGTAACTGACCCAGGCAATAAGTCCTGGGTAGGAACATTTGTCATAACAAATGAAAGAAGTTGTAATGAAAAGAACATTTGATGGTAACAATGGCTGTCAAACTAAATCTGTCTCAACTTGAGCTGTAAGGATATTGACTACTGGTTCCCACAATGACCAGTGGGCAGAGCTCCATCCTGACCTAAATGCTGGAGGACATTTCAAGGAGCAGGAGTAAGGACTGCTGATAATTCTTCTCCATCCCAGCCCTATCTGTCACTGAGGATAGGTGCAATAGAAAATGGCACTTGCCCAGTACAAAGCCACGTAGGAGAGGAGAGCCTTCTTACCCCGCCTGACCTACCAGAGGAGAAGCATTCCATGCATCGATTGCTAGAGGATCTCTCTTAATTCTAGACTGTGCTGAAACTGAAAGTGCACTTAGCAAGGTAATACTTTACTGATATGCCATGCCAGTTAGGGCCCAGCAAACTGGTTCAGGTAAAATAAGAACCATGCTGAAAACTGAAACTGAATGTTAGTTTGTTTGCTTTTTGTTTTGTCAAGAGCCTTAGCATTCCAGATGTGTTGTCCCTGATCGACCAACTAATCTGGGACCAGGAGATAGATCCCATGGAAAAGGATACCTCATGGAGGCCCAGTGTGCTAGGAGAGAGAATAAAAGACTAAATGCTGGAGAAGTGCTGAGCTCTTGGAGAGGCCAAACGGCAGATGTGTGCACGAAGCTGCTGCAGAAATCTCAGTAACTCCTGCAGTGTTTTCCCTCCATGTGTTCAGGGACAGCTCTTTTTTTTGCCGCCCCAAGCACGGCAGCCAGGGAGCCTTCGGCAGCGTTTCTGTGGGAGGTCCGCTGGTCATGCGGATTCGGCGGCAGTTCTGCAGCTGATCTGCCGGTCCTGTGCCTTCGGCATGCCCGCCACTGAATTGCCACTGAAGCCCGGGACTGGCAGATCTCCTACAGAAACACCGCCGAAGGCTCCCTGACTACCACCTTCATGATGACCGGCAGGCCGCCCCCCACGCGGCTTGCTGCCCCAGGTACGTGCTTGCTGCGCTGGTGCCTGGAGCTGCCCCTACATGTGTTCATCAGTTACTACTCCCAATGAGAGAAGGGAGGAAACTTAAAAAGGGAGAACATTGGGGGGGAAAAAAAAATTAGCTCTCCAGCTCCTGGAGTAATTTTCCTTGGTCACTAATGAACCAGAAATGTTGTGTAAAACATTCTTGAAAGCTGGTAATAAAGACTTTTCTCTGAATGAAGGGCTGCTCTGATTCAGTGCTTGCCGTTTCCGAGGGGTTTGTCCAGAATGACCCAGCTGCCAACCAAGTAACTTGTAAAATATGAGTTGGGAGGCATAATTAAGGCGAGCTCATTTGATCAGTGAAGCAGTTGCCAAGGCAGGGTAATAATAATTACTTCATCTCAGAGAGGCACTGCGTCTTGCCTAAATCAAGAAGACTACATTAAATTGGAGTGAAAATTGAAATTGGGCATCATAACTCCAAGTGGAAAAAAAACTGAAGGAATGTCATAACTTGGGGAAGAAGGAGAAATAATAAACAGTGGAAAACTGTTTCTAAAAGGAAAATATGCTTTAAAAGTATATGAAAGCTTGGAAAACCACAGTTAGTCTCACAAATGCCCTTAACTCGGCCCTATATCATCACCCAAAATGAAGAGACAACGTAGTCCTCAGACAAAGCAGCTCTTCAACACGCAAAAGCTGCACTTTATCAATGGAAAGTCCTATAGTGAATTTGTGCCTGTGTCAATAGGGCACCTGTGATTCACCTTCCATCTGCGAAAGGAACGTGAAATTTTGCATGTAACAAGTGCCATGAATGGCAGCAAAGTGGCCAAAGTATTGCCCTCCCCAATATCACTTCTAGAAATTCATAGATTCAAGGCCAGAAGGGATCATTGTGATCATCTGGTCTGACTTTTGGTATGGCACAGGCCATAGAACATCCCCAAAATAATTTCTAGAAAAACATCCAATCTTGATTTTAAAAATTCAGTGATGGAGAATCCACCATGACCCTTGGTAAATTGGTCCAATTTCTGCTAACAATTTACACCTGGTTTCCAGTCTGAATTTGTCTAGCTTGAACTTTCAGCTATTGGATTGTGTTGTGCCTTTCTCTACTAGATTGAAGAGCCCATTGTTAAATATTTGTTCTCCATGTAGATACTTATTGACACTAATCAAGTCACCACTTAACCTTCTGTCATGGTCTAATTCCCCACTCTGAACCTTAGCGTCCAAAAGATGGGGTACCAGCATGAATTTCTCTAAGCTCAGTTACCAGCTTAGTACTTGTAGCGCTGCCACCAACCAGGAATTCCAGTGCCTGGTACTCTCTGGTTCCCCCAAAACCTTGCCTGGGGACCCCCAAGACCCAGTCCCTCTGGATCTTAACATAAGGAAAGTAAATCCTTTTCCTCACCATTGCCTCTCCCAGGCTTCCCCTCCCTGGGTTACCCTGGAAGATCACTGTGATTCAAACTCCTTGAATCTTTAAACAGAGAGGAAAATTCACCTTCCCCCTCCTTCTCCTTTCCCCTCCCAGACTCTCCCTGAGAGAGAAAGTAATCCTAACACAGAGAGAAATTAACCTTTCTCTCCCCCTTCCCTCCTTTCTCCCCACCAATTCCCTGGTGGATCCAGACCCAGTCCCCTGGGGTCTCACCAGAATAAAAAAACAATCAGGTTCTTAAACAAGAAAAGCTTTTAATTAAAGAGAGAAAAACAGTAAAAATTATCTTTGTAAATTTAAAAAATGGAATAGGTACAGGGTCTTTCAGCTATAAACACTGGGAATACCCTCCCAGCCTAAGTATACAAGTACAAATTAAAATCTTTTCAGCAAAATACCAATTTGAACTCCTTCCAGCCAAATACACATTTGCAAATAAAGAAAACAACCATAAGCTTAACTTGCCTTATCTACCTAGTACTCACTATTCTGAACTTATAAGAGCCTGTATCGGAGAGATTGGAGAGAAACCTGGTTGCACGTCTGGTCCCTCTGAGCCCCCAGAGTGAACAACAACCAAAAACTAACAGCACAGCACACAACCTTCCCTCCCTCAAGATTTGAAAGTATCCTGTCCTTTGATTGGTCCTCTGGTCAGGTGACAGCCAGGCTCACTGTTCTTGTTAACCCTTTACAGGCAAAAGAGATATGAAGTCCTTCTGTTCCATTAACTCTTAACTATCCGTTTGACACCTTCTCTTTGTTAAGTTAAATTGTTCCTAGATGAATACATTTACGTTTAGCTATATTAAAATGCATATTGTTTGCTTGCCCCAGTTTACCAAGCGAACTAGATCTCTCTGAATTAGTGACCTGTCCTCTTCATTATTTACTTCTACTCCCCCAATTTTTGTGTCTGCAAACTTTACCTCTGAAAATTTTATGTTTTTTCCAGGTCATTGCCTCTTTTGGTTTTTCTCAGATTTTCAAGACCTGTTATACCCTGGCAAAGGAGCCCCCTAACCAATTCTCATGGATTCTGGGTATCTTTTCATGAAAGGTAAAGATGTGGAGGCAAAATCTGCCTTATTACTGAAATTGGAGTTCAGCCTTACCTACGCTGTCACTACAGTGTCCGCAAAAGAACCCAACACCTTGATTTCTCTTTCAGATAAATAGTTTTAAAAATCTTGAGAGAAAAATAATTATCTTCAGGTCTATAAGGCACACCATCATATTAGAGAGAAACTGAGAACTGGGTCAGAGACTGACTCAGGGAACTAATAATGGCATGCTGACACTTGCTTTCAAACCACTGGATTTAATCCATTCCGTCCCAGTAATGACTAAAAGCTGTTACTGGCTGGAGGTTGTTTTGTGCTCTGTGTGAAATGAGTTGGGGGAGTGAAGAGGTGTGTCAGTCCATGTCCTTCTGGGCAGACAGACACATAACAAAATTCTACCACAAGATCAACAGGAGTACTTGCTGGCACCTTAGAGACTAACAAAGTTCAGCATAAGCTTTCGTGGGCTACAGCTCACTTCTTCGGATGCATAGAATGGAACACACAGACAGGAGATATTTATACATACAGAGAACATGAAAAGGTGAAAGTAGGCATGCCAACAGGAAGAGTCTAATCAATTGAGATGAGCTATCGTCAGCAGGAGGAAAAAAAACCTTTGAAGTGACAATTGAGATGACCCATAGAAGGTGTGAGGACCTCACCTTTCCCCAGCCCACTGCCCACTGCAGGACCTCACACCTTCTATGGATCATCTCAATTGTCACTTCAAAGGTTTTTTTTCCTCCTGCTGGCGATAGCTCATCTCAGTTGATTAGACTCTTCCTGTTGGCATGCCTACTTTCACCTTTTCATGTTCTCTGTATGTATAAATATCTCCTGTCTGTGTGTTCCATTCTGTGCATCTGAAGAAGTGAGCTGTAGCCCACGAAAGCTTATGCTGAACTTTGTTAGTCTCTAAGGTGCCAGCAAGTACTTCTGTTCTTTTTGCGGATACAGACTAACACGGCTGCTACTCTGAAACCTACCACAAGATGGTGTAGCGGGGTGGTCACCCCTCCTGCTCTGAAGGACTTAAAACAGCCCTGGGAGAGGGCTGTGGCAGGGCAAAGCAGTGAGCCTGGGCTGATTGTGGAAGCAGCTGCAGCTGGGCATGCCCCAATCAGGCCACAGCTGGCCCTATAAAGGGGCTGCTAGGCTCAGAGTCTCCTCTAGCTGTGGAGGAAGACGGGCCTGGCTTCTGGGGAGCGTACCAGGGTGCCTGAGATGGAGCAGGGCTGAGGAAAGGTGAGAGGAGCTGGGGAGGTCCTGCCTGGCAACTCCCCAGGCTGCTGGCCTTGTGCAAGACCAAACAGGTACTGGAGTTGCAGTGGGCAGCCCAAGGGTAGGCAGAGGCAGCAGATCCAAACTCATCTTGCCTGTGATGAGTGGCTTGTACACTGCAGTCTGCCCTAGTGAACTGGGGCTAGATGGTGACTGGCAGTAGCCTTATACTGAGGTGAGGTAGTGGTTGGGGGTCCCCTGGGTAGGGAGACCCAGGAACTGTGGGGATACTGACGGGGCAGCCCCCAAGAGAAAGGGGCACCGGGGTCCGGGAGGGACATGTGGGCTAGCGAAAAGCGAGACAGCGAGTGAGAGAGGGCACTCCGGAGAATGGAAAGCTAATTCCCTGGACTACCATCAGGAGGTGCTGCGCCGGTGAGTTGTTGCTCTGTTACAATGGACACGTACTGTGACAGTTATTTGAGAAGCCATAGACCAAAAAGGACCAAAGGATGAATCCCTTTCATGCTCGAAGAAGCAGTGTCCAGGTCTGGGCTGAGGCATATTGTTGAATGAAGAGCACTTTGAGAGAAGTTTGCGCTAATGCTGATGTGTCTGAGCCTGGTCTGTGGCTTGAGGGACTGTCACTACCAAATTCACTGAAACCTGAGAACTGCCCTCCTGAGAGAGGAGATTCTCACCCCTTGTTGGATACAAGGTGATAATTGTATACAGAGGACTTTCTGGGGTTTCGGTGCTGTATTCTGCTCCTTTAGGGCTATGATCAGAAGACAAAACTCAGTGTTGTAAATTCAAGCCTATATCTGTTGTTAATAGAATCAAATTGCCCATCCTGGGAAGTGGAAGCTTCTCTAATGCAGACACTTAGTGTAGAGACCCTTTCATTAGACTCTATTCTGGCCTGTCATTCTTTGCCTCTTCTAAAAACATAACTAGTAACAGGCCAATCTCTCTAAATGGCTTTCAGATAAGATCCTGAGTTCCCCCAAGACCGGGATTCTGATCCAGAGCTAAATCGCCTGGAAATTAGGCTTTGCTGGGAACCAGTTTTTCTGACCATTTTACTGTAAGCGTAGTCGTATTACTACTGATTATTATTAGCACTTCACATCTACAAAGAGCTGTAGGAGCATAATCCTATATGGATCTACACAACCCCACAGTGATGTAAGTATGGTATTGTACCTGTGTCACAGATAGAGAAAATGAACTTACTTGCCAGTGTCACCTGGGGAGTCACTTTGGGAGCTGGGATTAGAATTTGGCAGTTCCTAGCTCCTAGTCTTTGTCATCACAGTTGATCAGATTTCCAGATCATAAGGGACCATTGTGATAATTTTGTCTGACTTCCTATATAACACAGGCCATAGAACCTTCCCATAATAATTCCTAGAGCAGATCTTTTGAAAAACATCTAATCTTGATTTTAAAATGGTCAGTGATGGAGAATCCACAGTGATCCTTGGTAAGTTGTTCCTTTAGTTAATTACATTGTTAAAATTTCACACCTTATTTCCAATCCAAATTTGTCTAGTTTTAGCTTCCAGCCATTGGATCATGTGTTTGCAATTGAGTCCTTGGTGATGAATTGGGGACATTACATATACTGGAATGGGACACAACTGAATGGGCTGGGCATGCTGAAGCCAATGTAGAAAGAGAGTTTTTGTTTTCACACACGAGGCTGGGGCAGGGAATACATGGATAAGAAGAGAGGGAGCTCAATAGGGTTCTGAGAAAAGGCCACATTTTTCCAAGCTGTGTCAGAGACTGGGAGAGAACTTGCCCTGTCCTGCAAGATGACGCGTGAGTTCTGTGAAGTTCTGAGCAGCCTCTGCTTCCATTGACTTCAATGAGAAATGAAGTTGTTGAGCACCTTGCAGTTTCAGACTCTTATGTCGTGGAACTGCACTTGTGTGGCAAGGATTGTATTGGGATCAAATAAATGAAATTACCTGGGTAACCTCCAGGATATAGGAAAATGATAAAAGTGCTTTTTTGTGTAGTGAAAACTGCTAAGACATAGTGTAATCATGCTAAGGATTTCATATAAAGGTGTCACTGATTTCTAAAGAATTCTTTCCTCAGACTTTTCTGAATGGGATAATTAATCACCAGCGATTAATTGCACTTAATTATATTAGTACAATGAATAGCTCATTGCACTTGTCTCTCTTAATTCTCCTAAATCCATTTCATGCCACCCAAGCTGCCTCACAGCTTGCCTCCTTTGTGCTTCTCCCACTTATGCCTCACGCAGCATCTCATATGCCTTGAAACCCCACCACCTCGACCTAATCTGCCATGCCTCCGTCCTCTCCTCAGCCTCCCAGCAAGAGAGATGTGTACTAAGGAAAGACGATCTACCTTTTTAGTGCTTCTCCTCTCACTGCCCAGTACTTAGCAAAGAACCGAAAATAATTGTAAGATGGCAACAAACTAGTGATGAAAATCATGATACTTACAGGACGTGCTTAACTATGCTATTTGTTTGAGTTACTTGTTGCCTGCCATAACTCCTCCTCCTCTTGCCTATGGATTGTCTGTTTAGGTGTAGGCCCTCTGGAGCAGGGTCCTTGTCATGTTTACCTGTCTATAAAGTGTCTAGCACACTTGACACTATACAAATAATAGTAATCTATTGACTAATTTAGTTTCTCTAGTTTGAGTAATTACATTGCACATCTATAGTGCTATACAAATCATACTGATTATTGTTCACCTGCTATGAAGTCCCTTTGTAAAAGGGTAGATAGAATGTATAAAATTTACATCCAGTGACTAATTTGGTATTCACCTGAGCAACAAGAAATGGTATTCAGATTAATCAAATTATAAACTGCTGAGTGCATAGAGTGATAAAGATACTGTACAATCGATTATATTTGATTTTTTTTTTTTTGGCAGCAGGATATTGGTGGTAAAAAAAAAAAAATATCCCCAAATGAGTCCTCTTCCCTAAAGAGAACATGTCTGATTATTTTCCTATTTTGCTAATAATAGTTTGCTAATAATTGTATTAGCGTTGTCTTAGGACAGGATGAGAAATCATTGCAGATAGAACATTTACTGCTGATTAAACAGATGGACAGAGATTTCAGTTTGCCCAGTCATTGTTAAAGGTGGTTATTCCTATATGACAATTTAAATCTATTCAGAAAATGATACTTTTTTTTCTTTTCCAAAATATTTTTTTTAAACTAGTGTATTCTGGAAAATCTAATGACCTTAATATGAATAATCTTGGGTTTATATAATTGACTACAGCTAGTTTTCAATTAAAAATGATTTGCACACGTTTTTCAATACAGTATAAAGGGGTGAATTTGGTTTGCTGTGATTTGGGGGGGGGGGGTCATATGTAGAGATGATTACTAAATATTCCATGAAAATTTTTGTGAATCCTAGTGGTGCCACAAATTTAGGGCAAAGGATTATTGTCCAAAAGCTTATCTTAGATGTGCAGCTTTTTTTTTAAACTGTTTCTAAAACGTTTCCCATGCTGTTGGAAAGAGATGAAACAATACCATGTGACTTAGGTGGCCAAGCATACAAGGAGGATAGTGACTGGTCACAATGAACAACCCTAAACAACCCATAGTCTGAAAATGACTCGTTCAGCAGATTATTTGATGAATATTTAGGAACAATTAATCCAATTGAAGAAAATGAGCTCTGGCTTGTGAATGCCTTTCTAACCTAATAAGGAGAAGGCCAGATTTTTCTAGCTTTAGGCACCCAAATAAGTGGTGTGGTGGTTTTCGTGCTGTTTTTGTTTTGTTTTGTTTTTTTCTTTCCCCCTGCCATCCAGAGCATGTAAGCTCCCAGCAGCCTTCTGTGAGGACTATGGGTAAAATCTGACTGGCAATGCAGCCCTCGTTGGCAAGATGCAGACCAGGGTGCTTTGTATCAACTAGACAAAGACTATAACCTCTGTTAAAATCTACACTTAAATACAGGCACTTAATAAATGTCCATGTTGTGTTTAGGCAAGTCAGTTCCACTCCTCATTATACCTCCCAAGAGCATCTTTATTAATGAACATAATGATGATCGCCTTACTGGCTGCTCATTTGGACTTCTGGGACATTTGTCACAGGAGAGTAACTCATTTGTTCGTCATCAGAAGCTCACCCTGATCAGCGTTTTGCTGGGTTTTGTCGTGAGCTCTGATCTTCACGAGCGTTACTAATATGTTAGTCAAGAGCAGAGGAGCACCTGGAAGCATGCATTGGCCAATAAGGTCCCCAGGCCCTCACATAGCTCATGTTTATGAGAGCAATATTGTCATGCTTGTATGTCTGAGCCTGGTTGTGATGTGCTCCCATTAGTGACCCCTATTCTGGGTGGGTTAGTTGCTCAGGGCAGAGGCTTGATGCGCAAATTTTTCTTCACAAACATTTTAAATGTTTCGAATTCATAGGAAAGAGTACAATGCTGGCAGAGGGAACCTTAAAGCGCCGTGTTCTAAAAATGTAGAGTCTGATTCTGTTCATGCTTACACTCATGTGAAATGCAGGGCAATTGATGAGTCGCGCTGATATAATGGAAAGAATCCAGCCCAGTGTTCTTTAAACTCTTGTGTAATTAAAAACGGCTTCATATTTTTTTTGCCAGTTTAAAATGATACTGTGCAGGCCCTTGGCTTGTCCCCACCGCCACAAAAAAGATTTGGATGTGGGAAGGGATTAAAAAACAAAGGACTGTTAAAGCATCCAGGGTAAAATTACAAGGGTTATTTAATCCTCATGCTTCAAAGCATAAACTGATTAACAGCTGGGGTTAGATGATGTTTCCCCCACCCTTTATTAGAGTATTGCACGATTAGGTTCATGCTGCTGGTTTTATGCCTTCTGAAGCATCCATGCTGGGCCATTCTCTGAGACAGGATGCTGAGCTAGATGGACCATTGGTTACTTACAGGATGGTAGTTCTTATGTTCATAATCCAGCTTTTGCTAGTTTGATGTTTTTAAAAGACCACAAGGGAAAATGCAGGCAACAAGATGGGCCTGTCAGTGCCACCTAGGATGCCTACTACTCAATTCACTTGGCTTCACTATTGTCACATTAATCATCAGTGACCAAATGTGAAACTTCTCTTCCTGAAACTCTGAGTAGTTGGCAGTAGGTGTCTGTGCAGAGGCAGGTCTCTTGGGGGAGGCAGGGACGTGTGCTACATGTTGGAGCAACTGCCACCCAGAAGAGACAGTTAGAGGGGAAATTTCACCCCTTGCTATGGAGGAGCACTTGGATCATGTCAGCTGAATACGCTGGGTTCTCTTGGCCTCAATTTTGGGATCATAGAAGCTGCTGTTGGCTAGAAGTCCTTTTCCAGGAAAGTTCACTGATGTTCCTGCTCATTGAAAAGGTTTGTTTGGAGGTAATGAGTCAGAAAATGAGCATCACTTGTGACCATAACCTTTTCATGAAAATCTCCATACCGTGTCAGACAGGTTGTGTGTTTTGCATTGGTCATCTCCTTGGTTGTCCTGAGACTAACATGCAACAGAGGCTCTTTATGATCATGAAACTCAGGGCCGCTCAGAGGTGAGGGCAAGTGGGGCAATTTTCCCTAGGCCCCCACGAGAATATAGTATTCCATAGTATTGCAACTTTTTTTATGGAAAGGGCCCCCAAAATTGCTTTGCCCCAGGCCCCCTGAATCTTCTGGGCAGGCCTGATGAAACTCTGTATTTCCTTCTTCCTCTTTATATAGGGATCTTGACAGGGCTGTTCTAGTACTTGCAGGGTAGATCTAACTGGGCTACAGCTGTGTTTTTATTTATCTAGGCTGTTTGTGAAGCAGCTGGTTTGGCTCTTAAAGTACTTGAGACTTTTCTCTTACAGAGTGCATATGGGTCCCTCTCTGAAGTGATGCAGAAGTGGAAAGAATATCAGCTCCAGTGCCTGAAGTATCTGTATGAGTCACCTCCTCTTGTGACAGGTAATGCTTGGCAGGAATGGGATGTTTACTTTATAAAACATCTGCTAATTGGAGCAAGGAAACACAAAGTCCTCCCTCTCCATAACTCCATTTCCATTCCCATTCTCTCCAGCCCACTGCTTGTGTTGGGCTGCTTCCTGGGATAACAGGTTTCCATGCAGGCTGTGGGAGAGGAGATTACATGGAACGGTTCTGCTATAAAACCTTGCATTGTGTCAGGTACCACAGTGTTAGTCTGTAGCCACAAAAACAACAAGGAGTCTGGTGGCACCTTGAAGACTAAGGGATTTATTTGGCCATAAGCTTTCGTGGGTTAAAAAACCCCCACATTTTTGCATTGTTGCATCTGAAGAAGTGGTTTTTTACCCACGAAAGCTTATGCCCAAATAAATCCCTTAGTCTTTAAGGTGCTACCGGAATCCTCGTTGTTTTTGTGCTATAAAACCATTCATTTCCATGGCCCAAGTATCTTGTAGTGCCATGGCTCATGTTTGGTTCCAAGGCAGGTGGTATTGTCAGTGCTGCCTGCAGGATGAACGCCACCCATGGAGTTCTGCAATGTGCCGTGCAACCTTTCATGTGGAGGAGCAGCCCAAGGGAGATGATAGGTCCTAGCAAGGAGTGTTCTACAGGGATCTTCAAGGAGAGTCCTGCATTGGACATATAAGGCCATATTCCATTTACACTCGGTCCCCTTAATATACACCCACTTTAAGGGCCCTTTATCCGTCAGAGTGGTGTAAAGGTGCCTTAGTGTAAATGAGAATGCAGTTCATGGTCTCTATAGGCTGAAATGTTCTGTTGAAGATGAGGGCAGCTGCAATCTGTTCAGTGTTATGCTTGGCAAATTGCTGGGACTTGCTGACAATACAGCCCACAATTGGACACACCGTGGGAGCTCCTAGAGTGCCTCTGTGCTACAGTAAAGCTCTGAAAAGAACCACGCGAGTCTCAAATTACATTTATAAAATACTGTTTTTAAAAATGTTGTTCGTTTCCCCATAGCTGCCTCTCTTAGTTGTATTGCTACAATGGAGTGTATAGTGATAGCAGTAGTGGGAGGGAGACATTCATCTCCCCTTGTTCCATCATGCTCAGAGTGATCACCTCCAAGACTGACGTTTTAATAAATGTGAAACTGTAGCGTTAGCACATTGAATAAGCTGTAATGCTGATCCATGGTAATTTGTGTGGGCATATCAGCAATGTATCAATGTATTAGTTTAGAATTCAGAACATCATGGTAGCAACCAGTTCTCAGAGAGAGATTATATACAGCATTCATAACAAGAATATGAGCTGCTGAGAGAACCAATGTGAGAGACTGGGCTGTACAAAGGCAGAGAGATGAGGAGGATACCTGGCACCGGGGCAGGATGGAAGCCTCTGGCTTCAGGTATTGTGGCACCATGGCATGAGATCTTTGCGATGTCACCTCCGCAATCATCCTGTCCATTTGTTCAGTCAGTGAAAGAGCAGCCTGGTAGGTTCAGTCCCTTCCCTTTATTCTTGTAAGGGGTGAGGATAAATGGTATTTACTTCCCCTTCCTAAAACAAAACAAAACCTTTTACAGTTATGTGGTGCAGCTGCTTCGCCTTCATTCCTCCTGTTTTCCGATGGTTGCTCTTCAGTGATCATGGTTCAAGGCCAATACTTGATCCCATTCTCCATCTCTCTGCAGAAGGCAAGTTCTGCAGCAGGACATTGGATGACTATGCCTGCTGGCCTGATGGGCTGCCTGGGACCTATGTCAACGTAAGCTGCCCTTGGTATCTTCCTTGGGCCAGCACAGGTAAGGGCCTGTCCTTTCTGGGCAAATCCAACCCCAAATGTGAGATGTTTGCCTCACAGCAGCCTGTTAAACTTACACAGCCATTGCAGCTGAGACACTTAAAAGCTTCCAATACAAGGATACTGATCCTAGTCCATCCTAGCTAAATACTTTGCTATTTTCCTTTTGTGGTAGGCGGTAGAAGAAGAGGATGGCGTTATGCTGTGATTGGCACACATGAGCCAATCAGTGTGTGGGTACCTGAATGGCAAGGAGCTAAGTAAGAATCAAGTAATATCTTATACTAACCAGAACCAAATGTGATGCCTCTAAATGCAAATCTAAAAACCTAGATAAAAGTTGTTAAGATGAAAGATAAATTGAAATGGGGGAGAAAGTGTTTTAATGTTCCTTCCTTCATTTTGCATTAATTTCTGGGATTCATTGCTCTCTGGTTTATTAGAATGTGGTCTGTGAAGAGGTGGTCACTGGGAAAATTCTGGCCTTAAAAATCTGTGATGGGACCATTATGATTATGTTGTCTCATCTCCTGCATAACTCAGACCATGGAATTTTACCCAGTGATTCTTGTATTGTGCCCAATGAATTGCAGAGCATGTCTCTTTAGAAAGACCTCTAATTCTCATTTAAAGAGCCCAAATGTTGGGAACTTACCACCTTCCTTGATAGTCTGTTCGAATAATTAATTATCTTTTCTGTTGAATTAAGTACTGTAGGTAAGATACTAAAAAAAATTCAGATTCTGTATGCAGTGGATTGTGAGGAAAGATGACAGGGAGACTGTTGTATCTCTCTGATTCTCTGTCTAGTTTTAAGCCAGCCCTGGTGGTATTTAGAGTAATTGGGGGATCTGCCTTAAATTCTGTCATAGGTAAATTCTGACACTGCCATCTACCAGCTGGGAGTTGCTGGGTCATGGCTTGCACGTCTGCTTGTCCCTAGTGTATCCTACACTGGGGCTGCAAGGTGGTGATATAGGAGCTGGCTGCACTGCTATGCACCAGCTTGGGGGACTGCATCACTCTCTGGGGGAAATCCTCAGCTGGGGAGATATGACCAGATTCCATTCCGTTAGCCTGAACAGCCCAGAGTCGCAAATTATTTTATTGCCATGTAGTGGGTTGCTGTGGCATACCGAGGTGCGATCCAGAGTAATGAGTAGCTGTCACCCCTGCCCTGTAACCTGGGGTGCCCTTTACAATGTCTTGCTCCTCACAAACAGCCTCCAGCATGTAAGTCACTCCTATCTGTGTGTGTGCTGTAGCCAGCCAGCCACACCGTGGTTCTTAGCAGCCATAAAAGTTATCACAGGGTGACCCCAACACAGTCCCAGTGTCAGATCCACCCTCCCCACGAAACGCATGTCCTGTATTGCCCAGACCTCTTCTGGACAGTACGAATATTTTAAATCCGTTATTCCTTTAAGGGTATATGTGGTTACCCCAAAGGGAGTTACCCAGATATTTCAACTTGTTTATAATCGATTGGATAAAACAGTAAAACAAATTTATTAACTACAAAGACATTTTAAATGAGTAAAGGTAATGAGGTGTAAATGTCAGAAATGGTTATAAGAAAAATAAATTAGGCACCAGTAAGCATTTTCTTTTTAACAAACTACATTAGAAACAAAGCCGTTTTTTCACCACATGCTTTCAGCAGTGTTACTGACCAAATTCTTTGTCAGGACCCCGTCCCCCAGAGTCCAACACCTGCTTCCTTTGTCTCTTCAGGTGCAGTGAATACGATAAGTAGAGAGGGGGGGTCTCTTGGGGTGTATGTCCTTCCTTTTTATAGTGTCAGTTCCCCTCATAGAAAAACATTTCTAGCTGAGAACCAGGAGTCAGTCCATGTATAAGGATATTCCCTGCTGGTGGTGGTTTGTTTGTTTTTTTTTTCACCTATTTGAACTTCCTTTGTGTTCCCCTCCTGCTTGATGATGATGACTGTTTACTGCTTAAATGCAAATTAAGTAGAGCACACATTCCTTTGTTTAGGACAGACCTGTTTGCCAGCTTCTGTTTGGCTGAGGCTTGGGGTTTGGAACATCATAAAGGGGAATCTTATATCTTCACATATGATGCTGCCACACCTATTTTACCAGCACAACACTGATCAGCAAATTGAGTTTTCAGATGATACCTTAAAAGGCATGCCTTATACCAAGATTATTACAGGAGAGAGATGTTCTGTTGCACTACTCACTCCTTTTTGCCTTGCTGTCTGCAATGACCCATACACTTTTCACATTACTCCTTTACCAGTACCTCGCTCACACTAAATATTCATGTTGGAGATAATCTTTTCCAAGATGTTTATTTTGTATTTGTCCAAGGTGAATATCATATTCTTACTCTGTCTATATTTCTGATTTCCCTGCAGCACTTTTGTAGTATTTCTCTGCTGTTGGTAGCAACTGTCAACTTAGTATCATCTGTGAATTAATATGCTGTTTGTTTATCCCCTCCAGATCATTAATAAAGATATTAAACCTTTCAAGCTGTTTAAAGATTTTCTTTTACTAATGCACAGAATCAATGTTTACCTTCCAATTACCTGACATAAAAGCCCCTCAGATGCTCCAGAACTCTTTCTAATAGCTTTAATCTTTTTGGATATCTTATAACCTACTTACAGGATTAAATGCCTTCCCTCCAGGAAACCCATTTATTTTCAATCTTTAAGACTCTATGTGCAGTCATTTGACTGCTACCGTACTTGAAACTGTCACTGCAAGAAGAGTCAGAATTTGACGCAATACTGTGGGGAATAAGTTATCAGAATGTGCAATATCTTTCATATACTTTTGCAAATAAATAAAAAATGAATTACTCTGAAAGAGTATTTGAGTGAAAAAAATAGCAATGCTTTGGACTTCTATAGAGTATTGCACAAAAGGGTGGCAAAAGGATGTTAGACACAAATTAAGCCTCCCAATCTCCTTCCCTCTTCATTGCTGGTTGTCCCCATTTGACATAACGGAGTTGGGGGAAGGAAGGGGAACAAAGAAATAACACAAAAAGTTACTGTGAGAGCTGGAAATGTAACCTAGGAGTCTGAATTCACATGGCCTGATTCATCACTGCACTGCACCTTGTGGAGTCATTTACAGCACTGCCAAGTGGGAGTAAAATGCTGCCAGACTAGAAGAGTAGTGTGTTTATGCTTCCTTTTCCCTGGAGAAAAATATTTCAAAAGATGCAGTGCAACAGTGAATTGGGCCTTCAGTTCCCTTCTATAACCACTGAACCACACTCATTTTTTATTCTTACATAATAATGCATTCCCATAAATCCAAAATAGGCTCCAGCACTTCTGGGTGTGGACCCCTAATTTTCTATTCTGCACATGCTGAGAAGGGAGACAATGAAGTTACGAATGAGGCTTTGTTCAGGAAGCATCTCGAAAGGCTCTTTGGTGAGGTGTGATGTTACTGAGTGGGAAGTGCAACAGTTAACCGTAGCTTGAGAAGTGTGACTCAAGCTATGTCTTCACTAGAATTGCTGCCATAGCACAGCTCTAGTGCTGCAGCTGTGCCCCAGTAGTGCTTCAGGATAGACACTCACTACAGTGGTGGGAGAGGTTTTCCCATCACTATAGTTGATCCGCCTTTCCAAGAGGCAGTAGCTAGGTCGACAGAAGAATTCTTCCATCAACCTAGTGCTGTCTACACTGAGGGTAAGGTCCAACTTAACTACGTTGCTCAGGAGTGTGGATTTTTCACACCCCTGGGTTGAACTAACTTTTTAGTGTCGACTAGGCCTTAAAAATATGCTTGACTTTATGCCTGGGGGGTCATCCCAATGATGGAGGTTAGGATAAGCCTACACTTAATGCTACAGCAGCACAGCTGTGGTGCTTCAGTGTAGACACTCAATTACAGCGACAGGAGAACTCCTTCTGTCCTTGTAGTAACCCCCAATGTAGACAGTGCTAGGTCGAAGGGAGAATTCTTCCATCCTAGCTACTACTTCTCAGGAAGGTGGATTAAGTCAGCTTAACTAAGTCTTTCAGGATGTGATATTTTTTTCGCACCCTGTGAGATGTAGCAATGCCAATGTAACTTTTCAGTGTCGACCACTCCTTAAGAAGTAACTTCTCTTGTCAACAGCTCAGTCAACTGCAGGATTTTGTTCATCTTCCTCTCAACATCTGCTATTGGCTACTGATCTAGTATAGCAATTCCTATGTTCCCAATTTGTGAAGTGAAGCTGTATCCATTGCAGATGCTATGGAGAGTGTGAATGCTGCTCCTGCTGGGGATAGAACATAGAAAGCAAAGTAAATGAAAAAAACTAGCAGTACTGTTTGACCTGGATAGTTATCACATTAGGGCTTGGGATATATGTATTTTTTCAAGTAATTGCTTAATATGATCATTTTGTGTTAAAAGGTATTCAGATTCCATTTAGCCAGTTACATTAACAAGCCTGAACTGGTGCCAGTTGGAGTAGAGGGCTGGAAAAAGACCCCACACTGTGAGTGCTTGCAGTGAGAGATTTTGTAATGCAGGAACTCTTCTAGTTCATACTGCAGACTTGGCCAGCTTTGTATTTGAGCAGCTACTCAGTCTTTCTCATTCACAGGTCCCATTCTCCTTCACTCTGTTCTGGTGGTCTACCAGTCTTAGCACCAGCCTGACTCATGGCTTTGCTGGCAGATGTAGCTCTGCATGGTGACTAGCAGGACAGGAAGTTGAAAATGATATGAAGATTCTTTTCATCTACTTAGCCATGAGCCCAATCCCTGACGCTGTCAGCAGTCTCTTCTTCCCTCTGTCTGCAGGCACCGACTTTTCTCAGGGAGGTGTAACTGTGGGTATGTCTACACTATGGGATTTTTCTGATTTTACATAAACTGGCTTTGTAAAACAGATTGTATAAAGTCGAGTGCACGCGGCCACACTAAGCACATTAATTCGGTGGTGTGCGTCCATGGTCCAAGGCTAGTGTCGATTTCTGGAGCGTTGCACTGTGGGTAGCTATTCCATAGCTATCCCATAGTTCCCGCAGTCTCCCCCGCCCCTTGGAATTCTGGGTTGAGATCCCAGTGCCTGATGGGGCAAAAATCATTGTCGCGGGTGGTTCTGGGTAAATGTCATCAGTCATTCCTTCCTCCGGGAAAGCAACAGCAGACAATCATTTCGTGCCCTTTTTCCCTGGATTGCCCTGGCAGACTCCATAGCACGGCAACCATGCAGCCCGTTCAGCTTTTTTTTACTGTCACCGTATGTGTACTGGATGCCGCTAACAGAGGCGATACTGCAGCGCTACACAGCAGCATTCATTTTCCTTTGCATGACAGCTGAGACGGTTATCAGTTGTTCTGTACCGTCTGCTGCACCATTGTAAATTGGTGAGGAGATGACTGTTATCTGTCGTTCTGTACCGTCTACTGCTGTCATGGGTGCCCCTGGCTGAGGTTGGCCAAGGGCACAAAGACAAAAATGGGAATGACTCCCTGAATCAATCCCTCCTTTATGGTATCTAAAAATAGTCAGTCCTGAGGAGAATATGGGGCAAGTGTACTAGAGAACCAGTGTATCAGAGAACCAGAGAGCACAGCCGCTCTGTGTCAGATCCCGCAGAAATGATGAGCTGCATGCCATTCTAGGGGGTGTCCCTGCAACAACCCCACCCGTTGCTTTCCTCCTCCCCCAACCTTCCTGAGCTACTGTGGCAGTGTCCCCCCCATTTGTGTGATGAAGTAATAAAGAATGCAGGAATAAGAAACAGTGACTTGTTAGTGAGATGAAATGAGGGGGAGGCAGTCTCCAGCTGCTATGATAGTCCAGGCAGGACATTAAACGGTGTGGGGGAGAGGAGCCCAGCATCCCACTGCTATGATAGTCCAGGCAGTACAGAATCTTTTCTTTACACATGAAAGGGAGGGGGCTGATAGAACTCAGCCCCCAGTTGTGATGATGAGGATAGTTACCAGCCGTTCTGTACCATCTCCTGGGAATGACCAGGAATCATTCCTATTTTTACCCAGGCGCCCCCGGCCAGCCTCACCTGAGGCCAGCCAGGAGCACTCACGGGCTGATGATGAGGACGGATAGCAGTCATATTGTACCATCTACCACTGGGGAGGGGAAGGGAGCGGATACTGCTCTTCACTGCCGCAGCATTGCGTCTACCAGCAGCATTCAGTAGACATAGGGTGACATTGAAAAAAGTCAAGAAATGATTTTTTCCCTTTTCTTTCATGGGGGGGCGGGGGAAGGGGGTACATTGACGAGCTATACCCTGAACCACCCCGGACAATGTGTTTGACCCTACGGGCATTGGGAGCTCAGCCAAGAATGCAAATGCTTTTCGGAGACTGCTGGGGACTGTAGGATAGCTGGAGTCCTCAGTACCCCCTCCCTCCATGAGCGTCCATTTGATTCTTTGGCTTTCCGTTACGCTTGTCACGCAGCACTGTGCTCTGGACTAGATGACCTCTCATGGTGCCTTCCAGTTCTGATTCTATGTGGAGCTCCATCAGTCTCTCCTGTTGAAGCTGTTCCACTTTGGATAAATAATTAGTCACTGGGCCAGACAGAGTGCAAATGACTCTATAGCTTAGTTCCATCTAGGAGGTGGGAGGCCCAGGGTCCAGTTCATCTGCTCCAGGAACTGTTTAATTATTGATACACAGTGGAACAACTTAAACAAGAGAGTTTGAGGGATCCTATGTCAGTATATCCCATACGTCAGTTGATTAGGGAACTCTCCTGAGAGGTGTGGGCTTCTCCTGTTTGAGTCCTTTCTCCCTTTCAGGTAGAAGGGGAACTGAACTTAGATCTCCCACATCCTAGCTGAGTGCTCTAACCACTGGGTTGCAAGGCGGGCACTACCACCACCTCCTACGTCTCAGGCTGCATTTTGAATGGCCCAGACCCAGTAGGTGCTCAGGGCACACTTACCAGACCAAGGCCCCCAGGGAATGTAGGCGTTTGCCTGCCTATCTTCCCCTGGTTTGTGCATAGCTCTTGAGCTTAGTTGGGAGACAAGTGTCTGGATGCCTAGAGTAAAGCAGCAGTGCACATGTGCATGCTGAGAGGCAGAAACGTAAGCACCTAGGAAATTTCTACAGCAGGAATTTAGGTGCCAAGTGAGTGTAGGCACCTACAGAGTTAGGTGGCAGGTGAGCAGGGGGCATATTGGATCACAGTGAAGCCTAAAACTGGGAGTTAGATGCCTAAGTACCTTAGTGAATCTGGGCTGTAGTGTTTCTGTAGCTCAGTTCCCCATCAGTAAAATGGGAATAGTAGTGCTGTCCTACCTCCCAGTATGCTTGTGAGGATAAAATGCATTAGACTGTGAAGGGATCAGATGTGGTGATGGAAGCCATACAGGTAACTTTAGCTAGACAGACTGTGGTTTAGAGCAGTTCATGCTTCATTGCATATTGAGTAGGAGGTGAGCAGCTGCTGTGTACCACATTCCAGCAGAGAGGCTCAGCATCACAGTAGGGATGAGCAGGCCAGCGTACCAGTCACTAAAGTACTACCTTATTTCCATCTTCATTATATGAAGTACCAAACATCTGCGTCCCCTGGTACTTCAGCACAAGCTGGCACTGTGTGTGTATTGCAGTTGTCTAGATAATGTTTCCAAGACTGCGTCTGGCAGTGACGGCAAGACGTACTTTAGGGGATGCTTCCCTGTTTTCTATTCTTGTGGGCAAGTCTCAGGGCATTCTGCTATGGGGAGAATTTGCTGATTGCAGCATTTCAATCAAATTACTTTAAAGATGACGTGAAACTATTTTTTTCCTGTTGAGGCTGTGTAATAAATGTTCCTCTGATTTACATGAAGCAGGACATTTATATTCCTGCTGCATGAAGCTCAGATTGGGCCACCTGACACCATATTGGAGTCCTTCTACCTAACTGTTAAGTTGCTTTGGTAACCCAGAGCCATCTCCATTTCCTATCTGCTGTAGGTACTTATATTTGCTCCACCACCGTAGCAGCTGAGCACCTCATGATCTCCAAGGGATTTATCCTCACAATACCGCTGTACTCCAGGGAAAGACTATTATCCCCATCTTACACATGAGGAACTGAGGCACAGGGAAGCCAAGGTCACACAGAAAGTTTAGAGTAGAGCAGAGAATTTAATCTAGGTATCTCAAGTCCCAGCCTAACACCCTAAGCGCTGGCCATCCTTCCTGTGATTCATTTTCAGTGCTCGTGAACACAACTTGTTCATCTTCTCAGGAGCCCAGTAACACAATGCTTAGAGAGCTATTTCAGATAAAATAAAGCCTAACCTGAACTGATGCTCAAAACTTAATCTTCAAAGTTTGAGGACCCTGGGATAAAATTTTCTGTTTTTTTTATTTCCATAGCCTCTGCATCTTCTGGTCTCAGACAGGGCTGGGTTGGAAATGTTGAACAAGTTCTCTTGTGGCTTTCCTTAGTCCTGATGGAATGTTCTAGAGGACCTGTTCCCATGAAGTTTCCAGCCCACTTTTAGACCAACTCTGAAGTCCAGAGAAGCCATGGTAAAAGTTTTGGATCAGGTCTTTTGTGAACACAAAGGCTTCAGAGAAACTTCTGCCTGAGCCAAAGCTTTTGAGATTTGATCACTAGTAAACCTACAGAGTGACATTTTGCACTCAGTTACATAAAAGTAACCCTGCGGAAATCTGGTAACCATAAAATATGGCTGAAGATACTGTGACCTTTTTGTATGCACTGAAGTCAATGCATTTGAATGGGTGCAACTGCGGGGGAAACACTGTACCTTGACGTACCATCAGTTAGGAATATTACAGGAAAATAGCAGTGCCCTTTTAGAGAAAGCATCCACTTCCAGTTACTGTCACTGGCTATGCATCTCAGTATTGTTACTTTTTTAAAATTTAAGGCCAGTTGCCAATAATGCTGTATGGACCTGGAAAGCTTGGAGCAGCAAGTACAATTCATTTTACATTTATGTCCTTTGGGGTTCTGATATTTTATTGTTTAATGGCACTAAATCCTCTTAAATAGAAAATCTTCCAGAGATAGTGGTTCCAAACACGACTTATGTGCACAGTAACCACATCAATTGTTTTTTATGTATACTGGGGCACATAAAGGTTAGCTGTAGCCTGGTGGAGCATAGCCATGTCTGAGTATCATATGACAGCTAATGTGTTCCCTCTCTTCTTATTGTTTCAGGTAGCTCAGAAGTTAGTGGCTGTGGGTATGTGTCTGTTCATTTAAATTACATTATTTGAAACCTAAGCATTAAGTAGATTATAAGGAAACACCATGTCCAAGATCTTTGGTTACTACTGATACACACATTTAGTAGTTATAAATGGAGATGACACCAGCTCACAAAATTCAGATCTGGTGCCAAACTCCTCCGAAGTTTGTGGATGTTTGTATCCAGGATTTTGGTTCAGGATCCATCCCTAGCTATGCTGTCTGATTCAGGTGACCTCCTAATCTACTATGATCCTGGATAACTTTCATTTAATTCAGTGGGCTGCCCAGTAGCAGCAGGCTCTGCAGTGGCCTTGTAACCTGTCGAGACAGTGGTCCCCAAACTTCTTCTGTCACCCCACTCCACCCTTGCCAGTAATGGAATTTATCCACGCCCCTGCCCTCCCTCTGTGAGCTGTGGTCGGGAGCTGGGAGCCAGGGGCCAAGCCACAGCTATGCTCAGGGCCCAGGGCAGGGAGCAGAGCCATGGTCAGGGCTGGGAATCAGGCTAGGGTGGGGGTAGAGCACCCTGCCGCAACCCCCTGAATGTTCCTCTGCTCCCCACCTAGGGGGCGTGTGCCAGTTTGGAGACCTCTGAGTCAAGATGATAGCATAAAAATAGAACTCTCACACAGTGCCTGTTAGAACATTTTTATGCAGTAGAGACCAAACAGATTCCAAATTGTGGGATTGGAAGGAGCAGGATACTTTCCCCCAGAAGCTTCTTTGGTTTAGGCCTCCACAGCAGTAAGATCTCCTTTATTTTAAAAACACCCTCTAAAAGGAGTTTCATGTAAAATGTGGTATAAAGTAAAGGTGGGTAGAGAGTTCTCTACACTTTCTTTTCCTCTTACACCAAAATTAAGTTTGTAGTAGGCTTTCAAATATGTTAATCTGGCCTCTTTTGAGATCAAGTTATCTCCCTAGAAGAGATGTTAATTTGCATTTTTCAACCCTGTAAAGCAATTCAAATTTTAAGTTTCCTTCCCTGGACTAAAAGTTGTCTCAGTCTAATCAACAAATTCACTTTGCAAATAATATGAAAGCTCATTCACTGACAGGATGTTTACCTCTGACTTTATCAACTACATCTGTTTATAAGATAATAAACTCTAGAACATATGCCACTCTTGTTTCAAGAACAGAAATATGGGCTGTTGGAATAAACAGTCAGAAATTTCATTATGAGAGATACAATGGAGGGATGTATGTGTCACAGCTCATGGCAACAGAAATATGGGCTGTTGGAATAAACAGTCAGAAATTTCATTATGAGAGATACAATGGAGGGATGTATGTGTCACAGCTCATGGCAACTGCACCAACTGCTTGTATGTGTGGGATGGGGATGTGTTGAGATGTCAATACTTTCTTATATACTTGGTAGGACTGTGTTGTTATCCAGGACTTTTTTTTTGTCAGAGTGGCCTTTCCAGTTAAAGTAAATACAAATATATTATAGTTGTTATATTATATAGAAGTACAACTCCCCACCAGGGCCGGCTCCAGGCACCAGCATTCCAAGCAGGTGCTTGGGGCAGCAGTCTGCAAGGGGTGGCAGTCCATGCATTTTTGGCCCCAAGCTGCGTGCTGAATTGCCACAGTGGATGGCGGGGGCAGTCTGTGTGCCATTAGGGCAGCACACACATTTCTGCAGTGATGGCAATTTGGTGGCAGCTTCTATGTTCAGCTGTCCGCACCAGCGCAGCTTCTGTCTTCTGGCTGAAAACACAAACTGCTGCCGAATTGCCACCAGGGCCGGTGCAACCATTTAGGCGACCTAGGCGGTCGCCTAGGGCACTAGGTTTTGGAGGGGCGCCATTTTCTTCAGCAGCGACTGCAGCGGCCTGATCTTCGGTCGCCCCGGTCGCTGCCGGCATTTAGGTGGAGGGAGCTGGGGCAGGGGAGCATGGGGAGGGCTGCCTGCAGCAAGTGTGGAGGGGACGACACGCAGGGGAACTCCTCACCCCTGCTCCGCCTCCTCCCCGAGCACGCCGTGGCTGCTTCACTTCTCCTGCCTCCCAGGCTTGCAGCGCCTAAGCTGATTGGCAGAGAGTGGGGAGTGGGGAGCTGCCGCAAGGGGGGGCGCCTCAGGGCAGGGACATGGGAGGTGGGTAGGGCACAAGGTGGAAGTATCGCCTAGGGCGCGAAACATCCTTGCACTGGCCCTGATTGCTGCCGCCGCAGAAACGCACATGCCGCCCTAACAGCACACGGACTGCCCCCATCGTCCACTGCAGCAATTCAGTGTGCTGCTTCAGGCGACGAAAACAGTAGAGCCGACTCTGCTCCCCACCAAGATATTTTTTCATTAGAAGTCTTAGGTGAAGAAATATATAGCCTCTCATTACAGGAGACAATCAACTTTACATCTTTTAATAGAAACAAAGTATGCTCTTGCTAGGTATTGATGGAAGAGAATGTTAATCCAGTCATTAGTTAGTAACTAAGGCTCTGAATTAAGCATTAATTCTGTATAGCAAGTGCTTTGCTGAAAAAGGGACTAAGGCTATTATCTAAATATCCATTTTCCTTATCTGAAAGTTACCAGCTAGTTGGAAGATTCACTTTCCAAGCCCCAAAGACTAGATTTTTTTTTTTAATTATGTAAACTTAGTATTTATCAGCAGTGTTTCCCTACTGAATTCTAAGAGTTTCTCTTCCTCTGAGACAGACAGACACACACACACACATTCTAATTCTGATCTCTTTGGTGTAAATCAGAAGTAGGCCCTTTGAAATCAGGCAGAGTTATATGCATGTAAGAACAGAATCAGAGCCCCTGTGAATATAGATTGCCAGGATTGAATGAGTTTGGAATTCTTTGCTTTTTTTATTTATTGTGTTATTCCTCTTAATTTTTGGATCCCTTACATATTAGTATATAATATTTATTGAAAAATACAAAGATTTTTCTGAGACAAAATCTCACTTTTCATAGAAAGATGTACACAGATGTATATGTACAGGCAGTCTAGGACATCCTAGTAATAGTTTTATTTTTATATATTGTGACAGACCCAAACCAGTGGGGTACAGGAGTCTGGTAGAGGGCAAATATACTGGTCACTGGATGAGTAGTTTTCTGTTCCCTGAGTGACCGGAGCAGGGGCTGCACTAGAGTAATCGGGAACCTGCTAGAACCAATTAAGGCAGACAGGCTTATTAGAACACCTGCAGCCAATCAAGGCAGGCTAATCAGGGCACCTGGGTTTAAAAAAGCTCACTCCAGTCAGGGGGGAGGAGCCAGATGAGAGGAAGTGCATGTGAGGAGCTGGGAGCAAGAGGCACAAGGAGCTGAGTGAGATGCTGTGCTGCTGGAGGACTGAGGAGGACAAGCGTTATCAGACACCAGGAGGAAGGTCCTGTGGTGAGGATAAAGAAGGTGTTGGAGGAGGCCATGGGGAAATAGCCCAGGGAGTTGTAGCTGTCATGCAGCTGTTGCAAGTGGCACTATAGACAGCTGCAATCCACAAGGCCCTGGGCTGGAACCTGGAGTAGAGGGCGGGCCCGGGTCCTCCCCAAACCTCCCAACTCCTGATCAAACAGGAGGAGTTGATCCAGACTGTGGGGAAGATCACTGAGGTGAACAAATCTGCCAATAAGTGCAGGACCCACCAAGGCAGAGGAGGAACTTTGTCACAATATATATAAAAATCCATCCCCCTTTCCTTTCAAAACAGTTTCACAAACACAGTTTTAACTTAAAAAGTGCTAGACTGTGCAAAATGGTTGCAGTTTTCCTTTAATCTCGCACACAGACTCTCTTATTAATCTGCATTGGTACCGTTTCCCTCTAATATTTTGCTGTGAACTTCCCACTGAGAGTTTTCTGTGATAGACAAAATCCTCCATGCCCCCTTCACACCGAAGAGATCCTGTCACTTATTCTGGAATTATGGCAAATAAAGACTCATCCTCAAACACACTACAAATGGTGACTTTTAGAATTTGTGGTCATCACCTTAAATTTTGTTTGAAAAAGAAGAAAGTCCTTATGGGTGGCATGTTTATGAGAAAACCTAGTTTTACGGCTCCTTCCATGAAGATAATGACAGTAGTGCTGGCTTGTTGCCAGCCTCATTTTCCCTTTCTGGCGCTAATTTATTCTGCTTTCTGACAATCAGAATAACAAGAAGTGAGTTAGGGAAGAACAGGAGCAAGTGTTCAATCAGCAGAATTGGTCTTTCAGCAAAAACTGGCTTGCCTACACACAACCTGCTTGATGACTGTCACTAGAGCTTAGTGAAGTGGGGAAACAATCTCTGCCAAGTGAATACAAATGCAGAGACTCCTGTGAGATTGTCCTCACCCTCACTGTGGATGAGTGACAACAGGCGCTTCCAAGTTTATACACATGAGCAGTCAACTAGCTGTGGATTCTGATGTTTAAAGAGTGTATTTTAACCTGAACAGGAGAAGAGGAGCTCTCAAAGCCATAAAGAGACTTTTTACCTGCAGACAGTGAAGAACACGTGAGAGGAAAGGCAAAGAATGTGGGATACACTGATTATAGTATCTTGTAGGAGACTCCAAGCTTACGATGAGGCCATGGGATGGAAACCTTTAGTGAGATAGGTTTGAGTTTAGTAAAGTTGGGTTGGAAATTAAGTTTGTAATAGATGTTAGTATCGTCCATAATGGTAGTCAGCGAAGGTAGCAATACCTACTGTTAAAGCTGCTTGATGCTTCCTAAGATCCTATATTCAATTGTTCATAACTTTGTCAAACTTTAACTGTTCGAGTTGAAATTTTCCATACTGAGAGTGTGCATAAAACTGAATTATTTTTGGAAGTTTCAGCCAAAAATCTTCAGCTTCTTCCCAGACTGAGATTAAGGAAAATGGTGTTTTGCCCCTATTAAAAATAAAATCTGTACAAGCTTTTTAGTCGGAAGCTTTAGCATCTCCCTGCTTTGGAGGATAGAGTTGAAATTTGGAAAGAGGTATTTTGTCCTGATGTCAGATGTGCTTTTTGCTGATCCTGTGACAGACCATTAGACCTCTGCCTTCTTCAACATGCATGATGGATAGTATTCTGGGAGTTAAATCAGGGTTGTGCAGTGAAGGAAACTGTTGTCTTTAGGACCCTACCTTGACTGCTGCAGAAGTTGGAAGGTGACTAATGAATGAGGCAGGGGAGAACTGGTTTAGGTTTAGGCAGTTGAATGCTTCAGTGGAGAACTGGATTCTATCCCTGCCTCTGCCACAGAGTTCCTAGGTGATGCTGGCAAGTCACTTCAGCCAAAATGTTCACAGGTGCCCACTCATTTTCTGGGTAGCCCAATAGGATAAAGATAATGCAACCTCACTTCACTGGGGTATTGTGAAGGTTAATGCATTGATCTTTGTAAAGAACTAAGATACTAAATGAGAGCACCACAAAAAAGTCCATGAGAAAATTTACTAATTCTGTGTTCAGCGCAGAGGTTGTATGGGATGGTTAAGTAAGGCCTAGAGCCACACACTGAGTTGTAAGGATAAAAGAAATAGGGAATAGCGACCCATTTCGTGAGCACTCTTCATCTGGGGCACTGAATGAGGCAGAGAGGGCCTTGTGGAAAAATAGTGAATGATCATGTAATTAAAAATTGTATGATGAGATATACAGACAAGGGGGCTGAATTAAAACATTGCATTGGTGACTTTAATTCTGGCATTTCCTAATTTTGGAGTGCTTGACTTTCTACCTTTTAATGTAGTTTTTGAGTATAATAAATATTGTATGCACATATAAAATACAGGATCCACTGAGGAACCAAAACTGCATATAATATTCCCTAATATAAAGGGAATCTGATGCCACATTTATGGGGAACAGGGTTAGTACAGTTAGAAGCTTACACAGAACAAAGAATGTTTAAGCATGGAGCTCCATGAAACTGTGGAGGAGTCACTGCTGCCGTCCTATCCGCAGCAAACGCCTCTTGATTATGCAGCATGATTCCTTTTCTGCCTATCACCCACCCCTTTAGAGCAGAATTTTACAATACACAGACAGAATAAATAGAATACAAGATTCAAGGGAAAACAAATGCTTACTTGATATTTAAAGCCAGAAATACATGATAGGAAATTCCTGATCGATTATACGATCAGTTGCACCTGTGTTGACCAGTGGAAGATTGTTCCTCAGCATCTGTTCTGCCCAGTTTTAAATATCCCTGGTGCAGGAGCTAAGAATATAATTTAGGATACTGTGGTGATGAGCCCACTGTAAATATATAGCTGGTTAAATAGGTTTGCAGTAAAAGCGGGAGCCCCTCTTCCCCAACAAGTTGAGACTGCTCATGGGTTTCATGCTGCCAGCTGCAGTTTGGACTTAGTGCTTGTTTATTGCAAAGAAAACCAAGTATGAGAGTGAGGACATTTAAACAGTAACTTCCCCAGCAAAGAACTGACTGCATGAACACATCCAGCGAGCTGTGCGCTCAGGCCATATTGAATGATAAACTCAGCTAGGAATGAGCTGAGACGAGTTCTTTAAAAGAGGAGAAACTCCTCCATTAAAATGTATTGACTTCCCCATTGAACGTCAAGTCACTTGATCAGGGATCACATCAATCTGTGGCAGCAAATCATTCTGTTGTTACTCATTCACTACAGAGTCACTGCTGCCTTCGAGAGAAAACTGTTACCTTTTCCAGAACACTGGGAATTAATGAAACTGGTTAATTCTAGAATGTCACATTCTTTGTGGAAGTTTAAACATGAAAGGTCTACGCTGCAGTTCAGAAGTGTGATTCTAAGCCTGGGTAGACAGACTCACGTGAGCTCTGCTTGAGCTAGTATGCTAAAATTAGCAGTGAGTATGTTGTGGCATGAGTGGCCAATCAAGGTAGCCTCCTGAGGTTGGATCCAGGGGATTGCGTGGGCTTGGATGCAGCCAACTAGCCCATGTCATCACCAGTGCCACCACTACTATTTTGAGTGTATTCCCAGCTGCATTGTAGACATACCCTTGTTGATCTTAAATTCTATATAATTACAGTACAGAAAAATGGACCCTGAAGAAATAATAAGGTATTGCCATTTAGATCTAACGTTTTTAAAAGATAGTGTACTGAGCTTTGGGTCAAGGCTGATCATTACATGCTGGGTCTCATAGTCTCTGCATCCCACAGCGTGTGGTATTAAAAACAAGAGGGCCTCTTTGTAGGATACTTAGCCTCCTTTGGCCTGTGGATGCATCTTGGTCATCCCACATTTTAACTCCTCATCTTGTAAATGGTTTGGGTAGAAAGTTTTGCAATAAGCCAATGAAGTAGACACACTGCTGTTAAAGTATGAAGAGTTGTATGGTCCAGATTGGCATATTACTGCATTTTGTTTTGTAATATTTTAAAAATAAACTTGTAGCATCTTAAAGGTGAACTGCTAAGATGGCCTTTCATTTCAATCCAAGGTTACTAACACTTTCTGTGTAGATTCAAAGCCTTCCTTTATTTCAGCCATTATTCTGACTTCTGGAGTAGATTTAGTGGCTATAACATTAATGTCCTCTGCAGCAATTCACCTGCCTAATGTGTCATCCACTAAATCTTGACGAAAATTAACCCTTTCTGTTCACTACTGTTCACCTGACAAGCAGTCTCTGGTAATGCAGCAATATCCCCTACAGTTTTCACAGGTTATAAATAAAGGGAGTGGATGACGAAGCATTCAAACAAAGAGGTTAATGAATATGAAATATATTACATGCACAGGCTGCCTCTTTCTTTCATAGACATAGAGAGAGACTCGCACTTACTGAAGAAAATTCTCTACTAGCTTATAATTTAATATCTTATTATAACTATAATGCTAATAACCAAGTACTAAACTCCGATTACCAACAAGTAAACCAGTTACCAATTTCAATATCAGTTACAATACTAAATGCTGATTAGAATACCAATTACTAATGCAATTAACCAATTGCAGTGCAATCGCTATATTATATTATTTTGTATTATAAGTTAAAATAATTTTTAAACCCTAATTTTAAAATCAAATTTAAAAAGTGAAAATTGAAACATTTTGGTTTTATCAAAATGTTTTGATTAACCCCAAATGATTTGTTTTTGTTAATTTTGTTTTACAGAAAACGTTGACTTTATTTTCCAATTTGGAACTCTCTTTTTTTTTTAATGTCAGAATTTCCCACAGAACAGAAATTTGAAGTTTCAATCAGCTCTAGTTTGTAGTAAGCAGGAAACTGGTTGGCTTGGTATATTGACAACAGGATATAGGCTCAATCTAGATCAGATTGATAGTGAAAGCTGTAATCAAAAGGGTCTTTGACTTATGTAAAATGAATTAATGCTCTCAGGTCAGTTTCTAGTGGGTCCATGTCCATGTTGCACTGCTGTCTCAGCAAAGGGCAGGGGCTGAATTGGCCCTGGTGATCAAACTATGGTCCCTTCTCAACCAAGAGGTGGTCTAGATTGAGGCTGAGGCCTGTTAGCAAGCTGCAGTGTTTGGGAAGCAGTTTGCACTGCTGCTGTGCCTGTTTTGTGGATAAGCATTGAGTCTCCAGCATGTTTTCATACCATAATGAGAGAGTCTGTTCTAAATACATGGATAAGACTTTTACCAGCACAAAGTTCCTTTTATTGCAGTGTATCTGAAAGCGCTCCCCTCTTCCTACTTTTATTTTGATGGTTCAGTATATTTCTATTTTATCGTGTGCCTTTTAGTCTTATCTCATAACACTAGGCTTCTAACAGCCTCTGAAGGGCTCTTCATTTGTTGTTGTCTTTACTCTTTGCATGAGTAAAAAATGTGTGGGTAGCTTAGAGAGATTTGTGGCTCAATTTTTAGAACAGAGGTTTGGCCAAGCATCCACATTTTTGTGTGCGCATCTTAGTATACCCTTTTTGAGTGTTCCCTGTTATCACTGTTACTAATTTTGGGACTAATATAGGCAAAGAGAGGAGGGGATCTGTGGTTTTTGTGTTCTTCCATCTCCTGACCAAATCTGAGTATTTGCTTACATTGCTGGTAAGGCAACTTCGTACTGGCTCAGCTTACAGGGAGACCTTGGCAGGAACCTGCACATATGCATACATACTACAGATGGGCTTAAGTCACAAAGTTCAGGATCAAACTTTCCTAAAGTCCTGGGATGTTGGAATCTGGGCATTCAGTTTAGATCCATTTCTTCTCCTAACAAAATACATGCAGTTTCCTCACCAAAGAGGGGTTTGTTTTCAGCCTCAAACTCTGTGGGTTGTTGCTGCTGAACAGTTGGAGTGGTCTTTGGAGAACTCTTTGTAATGTTGTTCTTGGAAGCTGTACACAGTTGGCTGTGAGAATGAATGAATTGCAGTGTTTGTTACAGGAAAGGAGCAAGGTGAAGAACAGCTGTAATAAGGCGACAGATGAGGGGGAGAGGGTAGGCTAAGCTTCGCAGTTGTTCTATTGTTCTCCCCAGTAAGTCTGTGTTCTTTCCCTCCTTGTTGTTGGCAGTGCTCCATGGACAAGTTTACCGCTTCTGCACTCCTGAGGGCACTTGGCTGCTGAAGGAGAATTCCACCCTGCCATGGAAGAACATTTCTGAATGTGAGGCATCAGACGGGGTAAAGAGAAGAGATTTTTGCCTGTAAAAAAAAAAAATGGAAATAAGTCAACACTTATGTATTATTCCTACTGAAATCAGCTTTTTCAACCTGATCTCTCTAACTGGCCCCAGTGAGTCTAACAGTAAGAAATTTTAAGGCTCTCCATTTAATCTCGCTTAGTGTTTGGTGTAGATAAGAGCATTGGAAGAAGTAATGCAGATACACACAATGCTGATCCAGTAAACAGATGCTCAGTTCAGCCACACAATGGTACCAGGCGAGGAGCTGCAAAGCCTTAGGAGAGAACTGAGTTGCCTTTAGTTTTCTGCACAGGGATGAAATACAGTAGTGTTAACTCACTCTGGTGAAGACATTTAATGTTCATCTCTTTTGTTTTCTTCCCACAAGGGAACGCTGTCAGGGCAAAAATAATGTCCTTTCCTGTGTTGCTAATAACAGCTTGCATGATTAAAATTAACTGAACTGTTAAAAAATAATCCTTTCCGCCATTTATCTTGACAAACAGGAAGGAACTGGTTGAAAATCTGAAGTTGGAAGGCAGGGTGGGTAAAATGAAATGACAGAGTTTGATTCTAAGGGGAAAACAGGAGAATAAAGACAATGGACTTCAAGAAGGCAGACTTTAGCAAACTCAGAGAATTGGTTGGTAGGATCCAGTGGGAAGCAAGCCTGGGGAGGGGTGGTGAAAAAGAGTTCAGGAGAATTAGTAGTTTTTTAAAGAGACATTATTAAGGGCACAAAAAGCAAATGATACCAATGAATAGGAAAGTTAAGTAGTATGGTAAGAGGCCACCCTGGCTTAACCAGGAGACCTTCAGTGACTTGAAACTAAAAAAAAGAGTCATATAAAAAATGGAAACTAGGTCCAAGGATAAATATAAAAAAACACAAGCATGTGGGGACAAAATTAGACAGGCCAAAGCAAAAAATGAGATTAAACTAGCTAGGGATATAAAGAGTAAGAAGAAAGCATTTTACAAATACATGAGAAGCATGGGAAAGACCAAGGACAGGGTAGGCCCATTGTTTAATGAAGAAAGACAATAACAGAAAACACAGCAATTCCCAAAGTGTTTAATGCCTTTTTTGTTTGTTTTCACTAAAAAAGTTACCAACGATCGGATGATAAATATAGCAACATCAGTGTAAATGAGGTAGTATCTGAGGCTAAAATAGGAAATTACTTAGATAAGTTAGATGTCTTCAAGCTGGCAGGGCCTGATGAAGTACATCCTAGATTACTTAAGGAACTGGCTGAAGAGATCTCTGAGCCATTAGCCATTATCTTTGAGAACTTGTGGAGGATGAGAGAGACTAGAAAAGGGCAAATATAGTACTTATCTATGAAAAAGGAATAAGGACAACCCAGGGAATTATAAACTGGTCAGTTTAACTTTGGTACTCAGAATGGTAATGGAGCAAATCCTCAATCTGTAAGCACCTAGAAGAAAATAAAGTAATAAATAGCACTCAACATGGATTTCTCAAAAACAAATCATGTGAAATCAACCTAATATCCTTCTCTGACCAGGGAACAAGCCTTGTGGATAGGAGGGAAGCAGCAGATGTGATATATCTCAACTTTAGTAAGGCTTTGATATTGTCTCACATTACCTTCTTGTAAACAAACTAGAGAATCATAGCTTAGATGAACCACTATAAGGCTGGTGAACAACTAGCTGGAAAACTGTACTCAGAGCGTAGTTATCAATGAGCCACAACTGAGGCAGAAGAGCATATTGAGTGGGGTCCTGCAGGAATCTGTCTTGAATCTCCTTCTATTCAATATCTTCATAAATGATTTGGATAACAGCATAGATAGAGCGTACCCTTATAAAATTGGCAGATGGTACCAAGCTGGAAGGGGTTGCAAGCACTTTGGAGCACAGGATTAGAATTCAAAATGACCTTGGCAAACTGAAAAAAAGGTGAAATTCAATAAGGATAATAAAGCAAAGTGTTCCATTTGGGAAAGAATAATCAATTTTATGAATTCAAAATAGGAAATGATTGCCTAGAAAGGTGTACTGCACAAAAGGAGTTGGGAGTTATAGTGGATCACAAACTAAATACGAGTCAACAATGTAATACTGTTGCAAAATAAAACCACATCATTCTGGGATGTATTAGCAGGAGTGTTGTAAGCAAGACACAAGAAGTCCTGGTAATTCTTCCACCTCTACTCAGCACTGATAAGGCCTCCTGTGGAGTATTGTGTCAGTTCTGGATGCCACACTTCAGGAAAGATGTGGACAAATTGGAGAAAGCCCAGAAGAGAGCAACAAAAATGATTAAAGATCTAGAAAACATGACCTGCAAGGAAAGATTGAAAAAACTGGGTTTGTTTAGTCTGGAGCAGAGAAGACTGAGAGGGGACATAACAGTCTTCAAGCATGTAAAAGGTTGTTATAGAGAGGAAGGTGATACATTTTTCTCCTTAGCCACTGAGGACAGGACAAGAAGTAATGGACTTAAATTGAGATTTAGGATAGACATTACGAAAAAATTCTGTAAAGTTAGTTAACAAATTGCCTAGGGAGGTTGTGGAATCTCCATGGTTTTTTAAGAACAGATGAGACAACTGTCAGGGATGGTCTGATACTTATTCCTGCCTCCACGCAGGACTATTGAGATCCCTTCCACTTCTACATTTCTATGATTTATGCTCTTTGTCTACTTTAACTGAACTTGGGCAACAAAGTTAGACTGGTCAATTTCATTTCCTGGTTGTAATGCACTAGACCTTGGGAGAAGTTAAGAGCTCTCAGCATGCTCTAGGACTAGCCCTTTGCCTCTGACCTATTTATTGAGTGCACACTCCCTATCTCAAGGAGCTCCATGCTCTAGTATAGACACGGATAAACAGTCCAGACATAGAAGATCCCCAAAACTATCAGGGGTTCCTGTTCTCCCAGAACTCCCTGTTTTGCAATGCCACAACCCTTCATAGGGAGCAGGAAGATTGTAAATCGGAAAGGATTATGAAAGGGAAGAAGAGAAATTCAATTCATCTGAAGGAAAGTTTAGGAAATGTAAGTGGTCTCCTAAATTGCAGCCCCATCCCTTTTCCCACTCCTTCAAAGCTCTGTGGCATCGAGAGACAGCTTTAGCCTAACAGACTGCATGCCTGGTCATTTTTAATTCCACTTGCAGTTTAAGGCTTCTTCCTTAACTATGTATTGAGAGCTGCCAAGTAGACAAATGCCTTATGGCAGCACTTGGCCATTTGGTACATAGCTTGTTTCCATAAAATACAGTGCTTTGGGGGAGGGCAATTATGTTAAACCCTAAATACATTGTGTCACCTCCTGATATGGAAATAGCTTGCAATTTTTATTTCTATTTTCCACTTTAGCAGATGCAGAACTCCTAATTACCTGCTTTTCAAATATGTTTATGCATTTGTATTAAAGTAGATGGAATATATGGGCTAAAGGTGTTAACATAACCCAGTCACTGTCCAACATTAAACTGTGTTAAAGAAGGTTTGGGTTTGGTTTACAGAGACCTCAGTCTGCTTATTACCCCACAAACACATAATTAAAAATCATCTTAACCTCTTATTAAAGATAAAGAAAAGAAGGAAAAACAATTAAGGCATTTGAAATGTAAAGTATTAAGTAAGGCTTTTATTTTAACAACATCCCTTGTTCCCTTTCTCTGTAGCTGGAGAGTGTTTAGAAGGAAAACTCCTTTTGTTTGACAGACTCTTAATGATATCAGAGGTGGTAATAACTGTCCTTCTGGGGAAAAGAGAAGAAGTTAGTTGAGATGGGCTGGAGCTGCTGCTGCTGTTGGGAATCATTAAGAAAAGAATAGATACTAAAACAGAAAATATCATAGTGCCTCTGTATAAATCCATGGTTCTCCTGCATCTTGAATACTATGTGCAGATGTGGTCACCCCATCTCAAAAAAAATGTATAATGGAACTGGAAACGTTTCAGAAAAGGGCAACAAAAAGGATTAGGGATATGGAATGGCTTCCATATGAGGAAAGATTAAAAAGACTGGGACTTTTCAGCTTGGAAAGGAGATGGCTAAGGGTGGATATGACAGAGATCTATAAAATCATGACTAGTGTGAAGAAAGTAAATAAGGAATTTTTCACACCTTCTCATAACACAAGAACTAGGGGTCACCAAATGAAATTAATAGGCAGCAGGTTTAAAACAAACAGAAGGAAGTATTTCTTCACACAACACGCAGCCTGTGGAACTTCTTGCCAGAGAATGTTGTGAAAGACAAGACTGTAACAGGGTTCAAAAAAGAACTAGATAAATTCATGGAGGATAGGTCCATCTATGGCTTTTAGCCATGATGGGCAGGGATGGTGTCCCCAGCCTCACTTTTGCCAGAAGCTGGGAATGGGCAACGGGATGGATCACTTCATGATTACCTATTCTGTTCATTCCCTCTGAAGCACCTGGCATTGGTCAATACTGGGCTAGATGGACCTTTGGTCTGACCCAATATGGCCTTTCTTATGGTCTATGTTAAAGTTTGATCCGGTTTCATATCAGATGGTGTTTGGGACTCAGCTATAGTTGGTAAGGGTGGCAGTGTCATCTGAGTCCTTCTCTCGAACCCAGTCTGGTCAAAATATCTCTCAGGATCAGGATGATGAAGGCATGGGGTCCCACGTGGTGGTGGTGGGGTGATGGTGAAGTTCACTCCAGTAACCCATTTTTCTCCCCAAAGTCTCTTAAGGACCCACCGGTGGAATAGCCTATCCCCTCATTATTTTGTTCATGAATTAGGCTTAGTTTTTGAAACATGAGTTTTGGTTCACTGATTTTTGGTTCCATGCTTTTCTTGTTTACAAGGGATGATCTTAACACAATCCTTGAGTTATATTGGTATGCCTTTTTGTTTGGACTAATTCAGTCTTTGTCTCCCTTTCATCCCTTTTCCCATCAGTACATGTTGTTATAGATTATTGTGATATCTTATGAACTTTTATGTACTTTTTACAGTTGAGCTCACAATTAAGGTAAATTTTAGGCCCAATTATCACAACATGTATCCAACCACCAAGGGCTTAGTTTGGGTAAAAATCACTGTCATGTTGTAGGCATCCCCCAAACACAAACCTACTAGGAATGTCGAAGGGAGGCTCTGCACAAAGATCACAAGCTGATAGCTTTTTGCCATTACCCTAAGGTTTGTTTTAACGTAACATCCTCCAAGATGAGAGAGGAGGCATCATGTCCTTTAAATATTAAACATCAGTTTGGGCTGCATTGATTTTTTTTTTAAACTGTTGAGTTTCAGAAGTTGTGCCAGGCTGTGACCCTGACAAAGTCTCTCCTCCTGGACTAAGCAGTCTTCAAATCCTTCATTTAAAAACACTCTTATTCCACAAAACCTGTCAGTGATGGCCTCTGCACTCAGTCTGAACCCTTACATGCTGTGCCGTGTGCCTCTGAATGGTTTTATCTATTTCTGAAGCAGGAAGAGTATTGTCTTTTGTACAGCACAGTGCACATTGCTCTGTATTTGTAGTGTCATCAACCCAAAGTGGAGAAATAAAATGAATGAGTCTTGGAAATAGGTTTGTGATTAGAGATGATCCAGAATCAGAATACAGGATCTAAATCCTGCCCCACAACCCAAACATCATGATTCAGGCCTATCTCTTGCTTTTGCATGTTCTACAAAAATCTTTTCTCCCCAAGACATGGACCAAAATTTTCAAACTTGGATATGAAAGAAGCCACTAAATATGGCATTAAGGAACATAGCTTTAGGCATCCCTGCTTGAAAATGCTGGTTTCAGAATTTATATCTGCTATTGCAGAATTGATGTGTCTATCTGTATGATGGTATAGATAGGAAGGACAGTGTCCTTTGGATTTGGAATTCACTCCCTTCCCCACTCCCTTCAGCCTTGTTCTGTAATAGCCCCGTTATATTGACTTTCTGGGCTTGCTGCAAAGCTCGTGTATTTAATGGAAGTTGAGGTGGGATTTTTGTTTGTTTGGGGAATGGGAAAGGTGGAAGATTCTGATTTGTAATGTGTGCCTCTGAGTACCTAATAAAGGGATGGAAAAATAGTACGTGTCATCAAAGTAGGGTTGGTGGGAAGGTAATGGGGAGGTGGGAGAAGAGAAGCAGGTCCAACGAGTGCTGTCTTTTCTTTCCTTTTATGCTGTCAGGACGCACCAGAGGAACAACTCCTATACGTGTCAGTCATCTACACCATTGGATATGCTCTTTCATTCTCTGCCCTGGTAATAGCAACTGCCATCCTTCTTGGATTCAGGTAATCCTGATGTAATTCAAAACAGAGTGGAAGCAGCCACGCTGTTCTTCCAGTCTAAACAGCATCAGACTTAGAAAAATTCAGCTTCTCCCTTCTACCATCTCCCTGTTCTACTCCTTTCATCCTCTCACCCTTCCCTGCTCCCCTCTTGCACCTTATCTCTTCCAAACATATTTAGCTTCTAAACTACTAGGAGAGCTGGTTGAAATATTTTCGACAAAATGAAAATTTGTCAAAATATGCTGTTTCTCTGAAGCTGAAATGCTTTGCGGAGGTGTATTGGTTTTGACAAAATTTTCATTGGAAGGGATGAGAGGACAGACTGATTCTATCATACACTAGGGTGGTGAGGAGATTGGCATCGGAGGTGGGGGAAACCCATGTTCAAGTCCCTGCTCTGCCTGTTTCAGAGCAGAGTTTTTCATCCCAGATCAAAATGAGATCAGAATCAGGGACTCGAACCTGCCAGACCAGCCTCCCCACATGAACACCTCAAGGTTTGATCTGAAAACAGACACTTTAATGCAATTCCATTTTTGCCAAAATATTTGGAAATTTTTGTTCCACTGTGGAACAATTCCCCTCAACCTCAAATCTGCTAACAGTACCATGAAACAGAATTGCCATCCTCCGGTCAGCTCTATGTATTAGTTTCTTCTAGGTATGACTCCATCAAATTCTGTGGAAGAGCATAGAAATTAACAGAGTTTGGTGACTGAGAAGCCATTGAAAGGACGCTGGAACATATGTTATATTGCTTAGGTTTGGTCAAAAAAGTGCTGGCAGCCTGACCTAGATCATACATCTTTCCATAAATGCACCATGCATGTCTGCTGCAATTTCATTGATTCTAGCCTGGTTTGTCTGAATTTTGGGGATACTGAGCACAGCAGGTGCAAATATGGGGGCATTCAGAATGACATGTAGAAAGGGCAGGAAATGCAGATATTTGATCCTGGTCTATTGTATTTTATCTTTTTTTCAGCTGAGAAACATGGGACTAGTGGCTGCTCTTCGCGTTTCAAAGAGAGCTTAAAATGACCACAGCTGAGCTGAAATTTGTGAGAAACCCAGAAAGACAGGTTCTGCCTCTGTCAATGCCATGGGAGGATTATGATGATTCACATGTTTAGGCATTAGTACAGTTTAGGGATTCAGAGTCACTGCTCTCTGGTTACCACTAAATCACCCCTGTCAGAGATGACTTCTCCCCCAAATTCATAAAAATACTCCTGAAGAGCAATTTATTTTGCTGTTGAAATGTTGCAGATTGAGCCAACATGGCAGGTGTTTTCAAAATCTTTCTGGAGGAAGATGTCCAAAACTCCCAACCACAGTTCAAATCTTTCCATCGAAGCACTGTGTTCTGCTGTCAATCCAAGAACAAATAACTTCAGTTTCAAAAAACAGTTAATGTGCTAAGTGACAAATGTACTTGCCTTTTGCAACATGTATAAAACTTGAGTACTGTAACATAAGAAAATGAAAAACTGAACAGCAACAATGTTAGAGGCTTCACAAAAACAATAAAAAGGAGCCATTTTAAAGTCTTTAAATTTCAAAAAATGTTTATTCAACTTATTCATAATTATCAGGACGAATTCTAGTTGTCAGAAGGACTTTTTCCTTGGAATTAACATCCGCATGTTGTTGGACTCTGACTGCAGCCTCAGCTTCTAACTATCCACAGCAATCTTGCGTGTTTACAGAGCTGGGAGCAGAAACATGGTTCCAAACCACAGATTTTTTCACCCTTGAACTAAAGGAAGATCTCTGTTCGCTATAGAATATCCTTTGTATTAATTCTAAGGTGCAACCAGCCAACAGAGGGCAACATGCTCACAAACAAGTAGTGTACAGTTCTGCTCCCACTGAAGTCAATGGTAGAAACCTTCTATGCTTAGCAATGGAAACAGGATAGTCCCCATACCTTCCATTGAAATCAATGGGAGCAGTATTGGGCACCTAAACTACCCACAATGCAAATAATCAGTAACTGTATTTACTTACAAATTATTTTCTTCATGCACATCTGTGTGTGTGTGTGTGTGTGTGTGTGTGTGTGTGTGTGTGTATATATATATATATATATATATATATATATATATATATATATATATATATAATGTGTGTGTGTGTGTAGTTGGTGTATGACTTTTCAAACAGATTTAAGAATATGGAAAGTTTGAAGGGGTAGCAACAAGCTAGTTTTGAGCTAGAGGGCGACCAAAGTTAAACATGGTTAAATTGTTAAATGACCTGTAACTTAAAAGTGGCTTAATGAATCTTTTTCAAACTTTGCAGAAATATTCTTCTTTGACTTCAGAAGAAATCTAGAAAATTTAAGGCCAAATCTGTTTTTCAAGCCAACATTGCAGAGCTGAAAAATTAGGACTTTAAAATATAGGCGTAACAACTGTTCCTCTATAATATGCTCAGTATATTTTTCAGAAATAAAAAATAATCACTTCCAGCAGAGCGTAGCTTAATATGAATTTTCTAAGTGGCACTGCCTACTTTCTTGATCATAGTTGTGAGAATGTGTCTTTTTTTAAATGGAAAAACAAATTAATAGAGTTCCCCATCTCTTCCCTCTGTGACATGTGTGCTTCTGCTTACACAGAGTTTGTCACAAGCTGAGGGAGGAAATATTAGTGGGAAAACTTTGGTAAAATATTGACAGCACTTCATTGCTGAGTTTCAATCACACAGCTCCCGTTTCCTTTGCCCACCCAAAACACATTTTGACAGGTAGCAATTTTGTTGTCTGTGCAGCTGGCTATTGAAATTCACGAAGATGATCTTCCATCATTGTTTTTTATCATCACCACAAAGGTGAACATCGTGTTTCTTTTAGACTCATGGAAGGTGTTTGTGATCTTCTCAGGATGCTGTTGATGAATGTAGTCTTCTCTTGTTGTCTGTGATAATTAATATGTATGATGATTTCCCTTCACGGGGACAGATACTTTAATATAGTCTGCTGCTGTGCTGCGCACCAGCACATGAAGCCTTCCAAAGTATTCCTGTTGCATTCTTGTTTTCTTTGCTGAAGGATCACTTAAATCGTTTAGACGCAGCATTATGTAAAAAGCCCAGTCCTTTAGTTTCCTCAGCTGTGATCACTGTAATTAAGGTTGTAAATTGTGTTTCATTATAACTCCCTGTTTTTCACACACTCCAATTGTTCTGAAATATTCACCTTTTGGGCAGAAATTTTCCAGGTCAGGCTTCTGCCTAAAGGTGAATATTTCTTGCAGACAGTTTCAGATCCCCGCAGCCATTCGCAAGTAATGAGTTTCCAGTGACTCATCTGCATCGGTAGCCACTGATTTTTTTAACAGAATCTATCAATTCCACTCTCACTGATACCCTTGGTATCATTGCAGCCTACACACACTCACTGACTCAGGCTTTGCTTTCTTGTTACAGGCATTTGCACTGCACTAGGAATTACATTCACCTGAATCTCTTCACTTCTTTTATTCTACGTGCTGTATCTGTCTTCATTAAGGATTCTGTGGTGAAGTGGATGTACAAAACAGCTACGCCTGAACACCAGTGGGAAGGACTCATCTCCTACCAGGTAGGGGCAGGAGTCATGTTGCTTCTGAGGTCAGTGGTTCATCATCTGCATGAAACTTTCACTTTGTACTGAGGTTTGTCCAAAATATTTTCTTCACTTCCACAGGGTTTTCCTTTGACTCCCTTGACAGACTTCATACAGTTCTAGTCAAGCAATGCCAGTATTGTTACCTGTGAATAATTGCTACCCCATTGTGTTTCTTATCCTATTGAAGGTTTGTCCCCATGGGGCAGAGAAAACATCAAGAGCAGTTCCCCACCCCCGTGTATTGGTAAATGCCCCATACCTCTCCTCCCCCACCCACTCCACACTCACCATTTCCAGTGATGACAACAGAATATTCTGACAGAGGTTCCATTGCAACAGGAGACATTGTCCAGCCAATCAGATGACCCAGTGAGCTGGTCATTCTTGGGTTACTGTATAGTCCTGCTAACTATGGTGATTTGATTTGAATGTGAGTCCAAACCTGGGAGGAGCTAAAGTAACATGTCACTTCATCTTTAGTCTGAATATAGAAAGTATGTAAATATTCTGTGATGATACTAAAACCAGAGAACTGCTTTCTCTCCCTCTTGAGAGCTGATATATAAAATATAACCAAGTTGTGGGAGACAGTGATTTGGAAATTAAAAGGGAGTAGATACTTACCGGCTGTGATTCTAGGTCATATGCAGGAGGTTAAAGGCACTGGAAAATGGAAGAATTAGGAAGAATTTTTAATCTCTCTTTGAGCACTGTGATAGGAACCTTAGGCATTTTTTACCTTCCACTGAACAGGGATCACCTGTTGGGACCAGACGGGTGCATCCCACATGATGATCAGTTTCTTGTGATTTGTAACATGCAGACATTGGGGTGCACCGACAAGCTGATATAAAATCATAAATGTGAAGATTGGCAATGACCTCCTGGATTGTCAGTCAGTCCCTTCCTTCAAGCAGGGAGGGCTGAGTACTTCTGCGTAGTGTGTAAACAGTGCTGTGTAGTTCAGATTTGTTTCATGATTTGATGGGCAAGTGAATTCGTTAATTGTATTTGTTTGGATTCCTGAACAGTTGTAAAATTCAGAGAAATGGCCAAGAGGGTTTTGCAGTCAGATACGATGCATCAGGACAATACTGCTCTGGTATCACACATCACTTGCTTTTGAAGAATTGGCAGCATTATGGCATCAACTGCGTATTTTGGAATAGTGGAGTTCTTATCTGTAGAATATAGTATCTGTGGACCTGAAATTTTTCAGTGACTGATTTCAGTAACTAGAGACAACCTTGTAGCTACTCTTCTCTTCCCTTCTCCTTATACTGTACTGGCAAACTACCACGTAAGGTATACACAGGGGAATATTCAGAACAGTAGATGTGTAAAGAAACAAGGGTAAATGTTTTTATACAGTTCTCTGCTTTGGAATTCACATGCTGTGTTTTTGAAGTACAGTAGCTGACCCTTTGTTATCCCAGTGGTTAGGTGTGATCCATTTAGTCAAGATATTTTTTGACTAGGAAGAGGGATGTACAGTTAATTCTGTTCTTCTCTTCATGTTACTGGAACTTCTGGGGATTTTTTTGTCTGTCTCCTTTTTTCACCATCCCGCTACATTCACTGACCTTTATTTTCTGCTCTCTCAGGAGTCACTCAGCTGCCGCCTGGTTTTTGTGATGATGCAGTATTGTGTGGCTGCAAACTACTACTGGCTGTTGGTGGAAGGCATGTACCTGTACACACTGCTGGTCCTGTCAGTCTTTTCTGAACAGAGAATTTTTCGGCTTTATCTCTGCATTGGCTGGGGTATGTCAGTCTCTTGTTTTCTTTCTCATATTATCTACTGGTTGCTGAGTGCATTTGCCTACACGGTCACTGTGGTGACTACCCTATCTCATGCTTTGGGACAGGTGAAATAAGAAAAGCTGTCTGTCTACACATATCTCTTCTGTAACTGTTGAATTCAAATCCTGCTTCCCATTCCTTTTCTGTTCCTAATATCTGACCTAATGCTTTAAAATCCTTTATAGATATTACACTGTTTTAGTTTCTTATATGAGAGCCTTTAGCTGAAAACAATGGCTATGCATAAATCTCGTAAATTCATACATTAGGCTTCATGGGACATATATATAACTCCATGAACTCACCGAGACCCTGCAAAATTTACTAACACTCGCAAACTTCTATAAACTGGATGACAGATGCACAATGTTTTATCACTGTATGTTAGTTTCTTGACGTGAAAGACCTGTATGCTATATAACTGTAACAAGATGGAACAGGGCAATCAAGAATAGCCCTCATGTCAAGCATCTCGCTTTACATAACAGCTGTTTGTCATCTGAAGACAGCAGCACCTCCAGGAGGAAATGCTCGCCACTCCTAGATGAAAGCGAGTGGATTTCCTTGTATGTACAACACAGGGTTATAGCTCATGCAATCAACATCTGTGTGGAATATTATTGGGGCTGCTAAATGAAGGTAATGATAGGTCAGCTCTACTGTATGGGTGGAACAAGTGGTTATCTTCTGGAAAGTAATGGAATGTTCAGTGACTATTGTGCGTGTGCATGAGCAAGATTAGGGGTTGTGATGAGCTGGGTAAGTGTCAGTCCCTTGAGCCCGAGCTGTCTGTAGTAGAAATGCTAAAGCTCTGAATCTTTCACTCTCCAGCTAAGCTTCTCTTTGTTAAACTAAATAGATTGAGCTCCTTGTGTCTGGCACTGGTAAGGTCTGTTTTCTAATTCTTTAACCATTCCTGTGGCTCTTCTATGAACCCTCTCCAATTTATCAATAGTTTTAATTGTGTTACATAGGAACAAAGGACCGGAAGGGATCTCCTGTGTCCCTGAGTCCAGTCCAGTCCTTTGCTATCACAAGCAGCCCCATCGTGTACTCCTGTTCATAAATTTATCAAGCTCCATCTTAAAACTAATTAGATTGTTTGCTCCCACAACTGCTGCTGGAAGACTGCGTTCTTTCCCATTTTCTGTATTTGCCTTCTGTGAATATGCTAGTCAATGTGTTGACTGGTGAGATTCATATAAATGATCCATTGCAAAATACTAACTGACCTGTATTTAATACACAGTGATATATGAAAGGTGAAAGAGTTCTGGTGTGTTAATGGGAATAAATAAATATGAGGAATAACAAATCTCTGCTGGAATGTGCTAGCCAAAACAGTGCTGCTGTATCCCTTTCTTTACCATCTTATATAGCGTGCATAGCAACAGAACCTACATGCTGTGTAATCATTATTAAAATCATACATAGCTCATATCCTATGAGCAGTCCTGCCCCTTATAAAACTTATAAGGCATCCAACTCACCAGGAAGCAAAACAGAACAGAAATAAAAACAAAATTATATTCTTCAAAAATGCCAAAAATCTGTATAAGAAATAGTGGGGCGGGGTGTGTGTGGAAGGGAGAGTATTTTGACTGAAAAAAGTCTGCTTGCATTTCAGCCTCTGGCAAGAACAAAAGATGAAAATGATGAAGAAAAATGACACAGTCCTGTTTGTTCTCCCTCATCTTTCAAGTTTTACTACTGTCAATTTATTTAATTTTTGATTTTGTGAAAATGACTGGCAGTGCCAGAGTTTGGCATTCAATGTCTAGGCATCATCCACACTTCCTGCCAGCACTGTTGACTCCTAACCTGCAGAGTCCCTTACTATTCCAACCCTGGGTACTTGTACAAAGCATTGCCAATGCACCTTCATTCTCAAATATAGCAGCCTCTACTGCTCCTATCCTGGAAAGTGCCCTCAGAAGTGTTCATAACTCGTTCCTATGTCAGGCTTAATGATTGTGAATGTAACTACTGGCAAAATGAAGCAAGAATAGATTTTCTTCCTGTCTCTCTGCCTTGTGCATTATTCTTTCTTCATGAATATGTAACCCTGGTTCAGATCTCTTTATGCCATGAATGCTCAGAAGATCTTCTGAGTAGACTGAGTTTTCTCAATGTAATGTTCATGTTTGCTCCAATGAGACAAGATGTTCCTGTTCTAGGTGAAAGAGTCCTGTAGCTTGACATAGTTTATCAGTTGTTAAAAGATCACCCTAGCAACAGAGAGGAACTAGTGGATTAAAAACAAAAAAAATAGAAGTGATGTGTGTTCAGTTGCTAGTGCCTCATGTCATCCATCAAACAATGGGAAGTTATGGACATGGGTCATGGACATGCAAAGGCCTTGAGGACAAGGATCTCAAAGGTTGCCATTATCTAGCAGTACAGTACACATTGCATATGATAAATCACACCTGATTAAAGCTGAACCAAAAAACAAGCACCTGCTGTTTTTTACCAGAGCTGGTTGAATAATTTCTTGACCTCCACTAATTTTTTCACCACTCGCCATTGTTAGATGAATGTTTTTACATCAAATTTTGGTTTGTTGTGAAAATTTGTTTATTAACTACTTCTCCCTTTTTTTAGTTGTAATTATAATTGAGCCACGTGATTAGTCACAGAAGTCTCGCGGTATTGTTTCTGCTTCCTGGTTGGATAACACTAATTTTTCTGTGTGTGAGCTTCTCCCAGACATCCACATGAACAGAACCATTGGAGAGTTTATGAGCAACCACTGAATCCAGCTCACTGGTTTTGTGCCCCTGAATGTTTGCAAATACTCTTTTTTGCACTATTTGCTCTGCTGTAGTTCTTGTGCTTGGCAAGTGCTGTGCATGAAGTCACAGAACAAATAAGAGCTAAATAGGCTGGGCCAAATTCACCCTCATGTATATGAAGATAAAGGAATTTACACCCTAGATAAATTTGACTGGCACTTTAGGGGCCTGATCCTCAGCTAGTGTAAATTGTTGTAGTGGATCTGGCCCAGATTTTAGGCCTAAATGCAGAGCTTTGTTAAAATTTGTCATAAGCTGGACAGCAGCAGCTAACAAATGCACATTGTTCCCAGAGATGTACTGACATGAGTCAGTGATGATGATTTGAAACCCATGCAATTTCTGGGTGATAATACAAAGAGGTGGTGGTTAAAATAAAACTACCATGTTTGTTCAGTTTCTGTTCAAAATGTAGGGGGTGAAAATGCTTTCCAAATGGGGTGAAAAAAAACAATCTCAGTGGGGTGTTTCTCTGTTGTGCCTCTTGGCAAGGTTAATAAATAACAGGCTGTAAAATGCTAAATTACAAAATATTTTAAAAGAATTTTCCAAGTGCATGTTAGCAAAAGGTTAATAATTGATGGTTGTTATTGTTACTATTATTATTTATTACAGTGTGCTCCAGTCACATCAATGCAGATTTGAGTTTATTTTTCTTTGGCTGTTGAAATAAGTAATTGATTTTTAAAAATTCTATTCAGTTTATTATTATAAAACAAATACCCATATAGCAAAACTGGAAAAAATGTAAAACCTTTCCTGAATGATGTAAGTAAAATAATGCAAGGCAAATTTTCACCCCATTTCACAAATCAGGAGTCATTTATGTGAACATCACTTTTATATTCACAAGATTTCACAAGAATCACTGGATTTTTTTGTCAGGAATCTCCATTTTATTTATTTATTTATTTATGGCTACATCCTTGTAGAAAATAGTGGGAAAAGTGAAATACGTGGAGAAGGCAGTGTTATATTTTTGCTTGTTTCCATCAATTATTATTGTTTATATTACCTTAGCACCAAGGAGCTCTAGTCATGGACCAGAACCCCATTGTGCTAGGTGCTGTACAAACTCAGAACAAAAAGACAGTCCTGACCCCAATGGGCTTACAGTTTGAATTGTGCAAAACATTTTGTGATTTCACACATGCATGCATGTAATGTACTGTGCATGCTAGGTAAACCAAAGCCCACATCTTCCCCTTGTCACTACCATGTGCAAAGCTGCTAGAAAAATTACACTGTATCCAGAACAGACGCAGTAGCAACAACAAAAGAACTCTCTTATGGGCCATAATGGGCAAATGACGAGGCAGGTAGATGAGTTACTCCCTTCAGTCTAGAAGGCAGCACAGCTGTAGCTAAGCAGAATATTGGCTCAGAAGCAACAGGCTCATTTGCAGTGGAAAAGAGAATGTTGTTGCTATTTATTTCTGATGCCGCCCACAATGAGCTGAATGCTCCACAGACATAAGAGCCCCAAAGCGCTCTTGCTCCACCAGAGACAAAACAAACATGGAATGCAGGGGGAAAGGAACACCAAATGTAAAGTGGTTAAGGTGATGGTGACACATTGGTATTTTTTGTTTGTTTTTTGTTTCTTAAAGTACATAGATTATTCCTAGTTACAGCATTCAGGGCAGCAAGACTTGTTCTTGTAATCCAAGTCTGAGAGAGCAGACACTGAACCCAAGTCACCCCGACTAACTACATCAGCACTGTATAAAATAGTCTATGAGAACAGCAGATTACACTTCAACCCATCCATACGCCCACCAGCAGTTACTGGAACAGGGAACATTTTACATTCAGAAGAGGAGGAAAATGATGATGCCCGAGCAACATCCCACAATTGCTATGTGCAGGGAGAATGACATAATGAGGCAATTAGCAGGACTAAAGACTAACAGGAATATATTAATAAAAAGCCAAAGAGATTCTCTGAGCTCCTGCAGCGATTTTACACCCAGCTGTGCTCACAGCAGAGAAGCTGCCATTCAGAAAAGTTGACAACAGAAACCTACTCCAAGGAAGAAAGAACTGCAGGAAGGAAGCTATCAGCGTCTAAAGCCAGATTGCAAGAAAGATGGGTTTGGAAGAGATCCAGGAAGAACACTTTGAAAGAAAGTCTTATTTAGACTCAGTGTAGCAATTAGATATGTTTATTCCATTAGCTATTTCCTTTTAAACTTGCTTCTTCAAGTAAAAGACTTTGTTAAAACCAGGGATATCAAGAGCCTTATTAAAAATACTGCAGCATTCTACGCTAGTGGCCTCAAGCCCTGCAGTTGCAAGCTGCTGCATTTTAGACCATTACTCTTGTTGCTTCAAACTTTCCAAACAGATTAGTGGCTTTAGACACACTGCAGTTGTCTCTCTCTAAATCCCCTGGTTGACTTTGAAACTCTCAGCCACTTTTTTTCCCTCTACACAGAGTAATTGCAAACTTTTTATATCAGAAGGGCCTTTATTGTAGATTAAGGGCACGGCTACACTGAAAAGCCTGCCTTGGCCAGGGATAAGGTACGATGGCAGAACTGCATGTGGAGCCCAGGCATAGAATAGCTGGGGTGGGTGGGAATGTCAGGCTGAAAGTGCATTGGTGGAACTGTGTGTAAGAAGTTTTCCTAGCTTACAGCGCTTAGCACAATGGCACCTGCTTCATTACTGGGGTTCCTAGGCTATATGGTAATATAAATAAATAATACTCAACCCAGTGTTATAAAACCCTCAGTTTCATGAGCACCAAATTGATGGAAACAGTTCAGAAAGAAAAATTAACTGTGTCAAATGTGATTCAAATTATGAGGTCTATTTTTGGAGAAAAACTTTTGGGTCTGTAGCAATGCAGATGTAAAGTGTAACTATGAATCTAATAAAAGATACCATTGATCTTGTTATCTCCTTTTTAATATAATTTGCAGTCATCTTATCCTGTGGCTGCCACTTAAAAAGTCATAACATTAGAGATACCATACTTTTTCCTCTGAACTGAGAATAGATAGTTGGTAAACGTTGACTTACTTCCATGGTGTACTATGATGCATGTAATCTTAGAAATGTGTGGCTAGAATTAAAGATCTGCAACTTCTAGATCTCTGATTCCAATGAACATACTGAGGAAAAGGAGAGGGAGAAAAAGCTGTGTTCCCTTTGCTAATACATTGCCAAGCCATGAACTCACTTTGACATCGTTTCATAGTCTAGCCAAACCACTATACGTACACCAAAATACATTGTGGGTTTGTTTCTAAATCATGTGAAGTTAAGGTTTCCCTCCTATGAACATGCACTCTTGGTACATTAAACAAAAGTTACCCTAGACTGAGTCCTTGAGCAAACCACACATGCTTGGGGCGTGTCTAGACTAACAGTCACAATCATGTAAATTAACTCAAGATAATTAGCAATCAAGACCAGGATCACAAACTCTTCTCCAGGCAAAGCCTTTGTGATCTTTGAAAACGAATTCATTTAGGAGATGCTGGAGACATTACTGTTTTTCTGTGCTATAAATCACAAGAGAAACACTGCTTCAGATTAAACAGTCCATTGTAAACCGGATTTATGTGGATTAAGTAATATCGTGGGGACATACCCTGACCAGGACATTAGAACAATAAGAGACTCTATCCCTCATAGCCCTGTTACACCGAGAGTCTGTCCTAGATTATATACTGAGCCAGCACCTCCTGGAACAGAACTTTTGAAGTTTGGTCAGTGCTGCATATGTATATCCAAGCAGTACAGACAATATCAGTTAAAACTCATAAATTTCCACAATACTGTCAAATCTCAGGGCCTTGGATTAAAGTGCAGTGACATGGGACATGACTGATGTAGCAGCACTGGATAGCAACTGGAAGGAGGAGGAGGAGATGCCAATCACCATGTTACCTTTAATTAATTGAGTACTTTCTAATCAGAATACTGAAGTGGTTCAGTCATGACAGGCTTTGTCCTGCTTGGCCCTTTTAAAATATATCACTAATAATTTGAATCTCACCAAATAAAAAAATCAAGTAATGCAATTAAATATGGAGAGATTTCTGATGTATCCAGGCTATGGAGATCTCCACAAATCATAGCACTTATCACTCTAAACATCTGTTCCTTTACTGAAATATATCTTGTTCTCTCAGAGTGTTCATGTTTCATCTTGTAAATTTCATATTAGGGTGACTTTTAATCCAGCCTTAATTCTCTGTAAAGTCAAGAAGGGAAAAATTCAAAGACTAATTTAATAGCTTCCATGCATCAAAGACTCATTTGGGATTGAAAGTGATCTGCAGTGGGTCGCGTAAGCCACTTCCTAGGTATCCTAGCACAACTGGGGGCTTGTCTACCTGGCCCTGCAGTTCGGACAGTGGGGGTGTTAATTGCATCGCATCCTAGCGTGCGTCATTGTAACTTCCCTATATGAATGCTGTGGGTGCAAAATAACAGGTACCTAACTTACATTAATGCAGTCCTGTTTGACAACGACTATGTTAATGCAAACCAGGTACCTTGAGTTTGTGCCCACAGCGTCCATAAGGGGAAGTTACAGGGCAGCATTTTAGTGCACTCTGTAATTCACCCCCCGTCGTCTAAGAGGTGCTCTGCAGTCCAAACTGGGGGGCCACATAGACCGTTCTCACTAGCCCATCCTTACAGATGCCCGCACAATCTCAGGATTGAATACCTCCAGTGATGGTGATTCGGCAACCTCCCCCTGGCTGGCTCACTCCATTGTCCTTATGATTACTCTAGTTATAGAAAGCTTCAGAAAGTTTCCTTGCTGCTGCTGCTGCTGCTTGTTACTTCTCATTCCGTCCTTACTGACAAGGGAGGGTAACTGACCCTTTGTATCTTTGTAACACTCCGCTCTCCTGGTGGCTGGGAAAGAATACAGTACAACACAACTGAAAGTTATTGCAGCATAATTCACATTGCAGATACTGTTTTGAGATTTCCAGACCACTGCGAATCATAACACTGTTTTTACTCTTCCCCACCACCACCTTTAAATACACTCCATGGATTATACACCGCCTTACTTGGCACTAATATGGGTAAAGAACCTGAAAGGGTGTGCAAGGAGGGACAGATTCACAGAGAAATTATGGAAATGTGACACCTTGTTCATTCTTGGGACAGTGTTTCATCCCTCTTTGTCTGATGAAACATTTTCCCCCTTTGCATTGTTTCTGGACATTTCCAGCACTATCAGTTGACAGATGCACTTTTTAAGTGTATATTTAAATGTGAGTAAATGTAATGCAAGTGAAAGGCGTGGGATTGATGGCCTTGAGTCTGTATAACAGCACTGCAAGCTTCCCCCAGAAAACACCTCCCACTCTGTATTCACTCTGACTTAGTTGGAGCTCCCGAATTTGGTCTCCGGGGCCTATTCAATGAAAGCTGCCAACAGGAGCTCCAATTAGTGCCAATTTTGGAGGTGGTTTTTGTCACACAAACACCTGTCCAGTCGGAACTAGACTGATCCCCCTAACTCATTTTATATAAACCACTAAATAGCTGCATGATGGTAACTTAGCAGCATTGCTGACCTGGAACAGTGATGGATAGGTACACTGGATAGGTGCTGCAAACCTGTCACTGGCTAATTATGTTGCTCTTAGTCATATGAGGTTTTAGTCCTTCCTGCTTTTCCTTGTTTCTGATTGTCAGTATCTATCTTGTCTCCTCTCTTCTCAGGTGTACCAATGCTGTTTGTTATCCCCTGGGGAATTGTCAAGTACCTTTATGAAGATGAGGGGTTGGTTCAATTCTAATATCTAGCTGATATTTCATTTGTGGAGTGTTTTGTGTTGGGGGGGTCATTTTTGGTTTGATTTGATTGTTTTGGCAATGGCTGATGTGCTGAAATCCCATGTAGTTGCTTATGTTGTGTATGAAGCCCTTGCATAACATTTCTGAAAGACACACAAGCTCATTCCTGGTCAGAATTTTCCATATGTCTGTCTATTCCTCTGCAGGTCAAAGAGAGGTACATTTGTATCTGTTTTTCAGCAGGTACAATATCCATTGTAGAGGTCGTCATACCTAATCAGACTATCTTTGATAGTCTGCCTCTGGCAATAGCCTCTCCAGGATGCTTCAGAGGAAGGCCAAAACCTCCCACAAAGTTCTTCTCTGTGTTATTCCTTCCTGACCCCTGTAGTGATCAGCTTATGCCCTGCAGCAGAGATCTGATTATCCATTCTTGTCTTAGCTTCCATTATTCAGTCCATTATAAAATACAGCCATGTTGTCTGTCTGGCTGCCCTTGCATTGCAGAGAATTGCACAGGTTGACTACATTGCATAAGGAAATGCTGTAGAACTTGAAATACTTGTTTTCTGTTAACTTTCACCATAGCTGCTGATTTGAAAAATCAGTGACATCATTTAATTTTACCAAAGTTTATTTCTAGCAACAGGCTAGTAGCAGCTTTGCTCTAATAGGGACTGGCTGGGAGCATGGAAATAATTTGATGCATGGCCAATGTCCTTTGCGCTGATAAACAGTTATACACTATTTATTTTTAATTCTGCCTACCACCTTTTGGGCCCTGTTGCCACTCAGTGTACCTTCCCCGCTGCACCTTCCTAGAAAACCTTGTTTAAACACAGTCCTTTCCTAGGCAGGTACCAATACAGTGTGAAAATTCACTGTAGTTGGGCCCAACATTGTATCGACTCTCCACTTGACCGAGTATTCAAGGGATGGGATATCAAGAATCAGTTTTTATTTGTCTTTCATATTACAAAATGGTTTGCTCAAGTCACCTCTAACTCTTCTCATTTCCAGGCTAAAATAATCCTAGGGTTTTCTGACTGTTCTGTCCAGGTCTGGCTCAACTGTATTCTGTAATAAGAATGATCTGTTGCAAGTTTTATCCAAATGATTAGTATAACTTTACAAGGCCGCCCGGGGGAGGAGGATGGGGGAGTGGGGCAATTTGCCCTGGGCCCCGCAGGGGCCCCCATGAGAATATAGTATTTTATAGTATTGCAACTTTTTTTTTATGGAAGGGGCCCCTGAAATTGCTTTGCCCCAGGCTCCCTGAACCCTCTGGGCAGATCTGTAGCTTTAAAGAGCTTGAACAGCCTAACTTTCTATTGGTGTGGAAAATGTATTCAAAGTGCTCTCCCTCAGCTTTCTGCATTATGCAATACTCAGAGCTGACTTATGATTTCTATTAAAGAAAACTGTTGCTGGCTGCCTTCAGCAGACCCTAAAAGGGGCAATTTTGCATCTTATTAGGTTTTCTAAATCTTGTATAAATATTTGTAAAATACTGTAATAAATCACCGTGTGCAGTTTCCTCTCTGAAGGGCAAGATTTCTGTGCCTCAGGCCGCAAGATGGCATTTGTTAGTGCGTCTAGGGATATCTTTCATGCCATTTGCCATAGTGCTGCCACTGTGGATGTGCAGAAGGCTGTAAATTTCATTTGTGACTCAACTATCTCCCCAGTTATGAGGCATAACTAGAAATAAATAAGGTCAGGGCTACAATGGCTCAATATTCTAGGCAATCCTGAGAATGTAACCACTCAGAATAAAGGATTGTAGCCTGCAAGGACAGATCTACTTGCAAACTGTCTCCTTCCCGCCTGACTAGCATTGCCACAATTATGGCTACAACTGTGAAGTTCCCCTAAAAACTGCCATTCATTAAAAATAACTGATCTATTAAAAGAAGACATTTTCAGCTCCCCTGTTTTTTAAAATCTATCTCTGTTTTTGTGGGTCCAGTTTTATGTGGGTGGAAGTGAACACAGGTTATGTTTCTTAATTATAGGAGTGCACCCACAAATCTAGTCCTTACATTCATCCCATACTCCCACATCTGCACCATCAGTTAATTGCGGATGCAAAATGCAGGGACTGGGTTGCAGCTTTTTTAAAAATCAGACTGTTCAGTTGCACCAAACCAAGACAGAAGTGCACTGAAGATTTTTTTTTTTTAAAGGAATACAAACTTGAGAGACACAAGCAGAGTTTTTGCAGTGGTATTCGGTTAGTTGGATCACTTCCCCACTAGGGACCAAATGCTGTGAGTTGCTAAACATGGCCTGAGAGGCTGTGAGCATACTCAGTTGCCAGTGAATAGATCGAAGTCACGATAGATGTTGATGTTTCTATTACTGTAACATCTCCAGAAAGTACAAATAGACAAGGAATCACATACAGATGTCAGTTTTATTTTCTGGACACTTTAATTGTGCTGGTACGCTAATTGCATTGTAATGGCATTTTAATTGCATAAATCTGTATAAATTTAAAAATAGTTAAAGCTGATCTGTGCTGTGGAAAACAATTTAATGTACGTATAAATGTAGCAGTTAATATAAAGAACCATATCTCAGTCTTTGTCACTACTAGGAACCTTAAAAATTCTGTTTCTACTGCAGCTAATCAAGAGAAATTAAAACTCTGCTTCCAGCCATGCCTGTTATCCAGCATGTCTCAGAAGTATCCACATAAAATTAATTTTAAAGGCTACGTGAAGTTGGTTCCCGCTCACACATGCCAATGAAGTGGTTCTCCTGTTAACCTAGTTCCAGTTAAGCTGCACTGACTATTCTCAAAATACACACTTGCTATTCATCAGTGGCTAAAGTACTGTAGAACAGGGTCTGGTGGTAGAACCGAGAGGCTGAAAAAATATATTTGTTGTGTGCACCAAAATGAAATATAGTTGAAAAACAGCAGAGATCTGCCAGATACAGACATTTGTGATGCTACAAGCTTAGCTGCTTCACTTTTCTATGTGGTATTTTAATGTCTCCATCACTGTGACATCTAGGTGCAACTGCATATCTTATGGTTTGCTAGGATCTCCAGGGTTAAAGTTGAAGCTAGCTTTCCCATTACATGTCTCCTTTTCTTGCCCCCACTAATACCATCCAAAATGTAATTGGCATATTCTTGTGCCAGGGATAAATGAAGTGGCTAATGCAGGGTGAATAGATTACTATAGTTTTTGGCAGATGAGACTTGAAAAGAAGTCAAGTGTAAAATCTATTGGGAAATTTTTTTTACTCTCTTTATGGCTTGTCATATATCAGAAACAGTGTGGTGTAGAAACACCTTGTTTTAATCTGTTGGGTTTGATAAGAATTGGTGCCTTTTAATAATGTTGATTGGTTTGATAGATTAATAAAATTATGAACTCCAGTTTATGAAAATGTTAGGAATCCTGCATGCTACTTGCTCATAACTTTCTCTTGAAAATTTCTTTGGGACTGAAACCAACATATATATTGAAAGAACTGGATATGCCCTTTGTCCTGCTCTCCATTAAATAGCCCAGGTTGTAGTGAGTAGACAGGTGCTTTTTAAATATAGATGCTTAATCTTAACACTGGGGGTAGTGAGAGAGAGACTGGAAATCTGACCAATGAAACACAGTTCCCTTCTATAGCAGCAGTTCTCAAACATTTTAGCAACCCAAGCACCCACTTTTTTATTTATTTTTTTTCAGAGACCCCCCACAAGCCCTGCCCCCCCTCAGCCCCAGGCCCTGCCCCCACTCCATCCCTTCCACAGGATCCACCGCCACCCCACCTCTTCACACCCCCTGCTCACTCCATCCCCCCTCCCTCCATTGCTTATTCTCCCCCACCCTCACTCACTTTCACTAGGGTGGGGCAGGGGGTTGGGGTGCAGAAGGGTGTGCAGGCACGGGAGGGGGTGTGGGCTCTGGGAGGGAGTTTGGATGCAGGAAGGAGTTTGGGTTGGGGCAGGGGGTTGGGGAGTGGGCTCCAGCCAGGCGGCGCTTACCTCGGGCGGCTCCTGAAAGTGACCGGCACATCTACCTGGCAGCGGCTCCTAGGAGGGGAAGTCGGGGTCTCCGCTCACTGCTCCTGCCTGCAGGCACCGCCCTTGCAGCTCCCTTTGGCTGCAGTTCCCAGCCAATAGGAGCTGTGGAGCTGGAGCTTGGGGTGCCAGAGACCCTCTACCCCACTCCTGGCACTTCCCTCCCCGGAGCTGCAGAGATGCGCCAGCCACTTCTGGGAGCCATGAGGAGCCCTGCCTTAGCCCTGCTGCACCGTTGGACTTTTAGCGCCTAAAATCTCCATTTGGCTTCAGTAGCCTCTGGGAGATAGACGAAGGAGGAGGAGAAAGGAGCTGAGGGAGGGAGAGGAGTTGATCAGTGGGACCCGCGGACCCCTGTTGGAGATACACTGTTGTATAGGATATTCATAAACAGCCAAGTAACAAGAAGACTTTACTTTGACACTTTTAAGATTTAATTTTTTTAAAGAAAAGTGTTGAATGGAAAGATGAGGGTAGTTACCATGCAGCAAAATATTTGATTTTTAACAAATTCCTGCTCAGCCAGATGACACATTTGGACCATGGATTCAATGCTGTAAATCTTCACAAAGATAGAAAATTAAGTAGGAGGATTAGTCATCAGAGTGCAAGAGAGACAGGCTAACAGCATCTAGCTGAGTGCTGTAATGTAGCGTGAGGCATTCAGATGTTTCTAAGAACCACAAATAGCTGCATCTGTTTCCATGTCATCATGATGTGCCTTTCTGGTATCTAGTTCTCATCATCTGCATTGCTGAGACATGTGATGAGAGAGAAGAGACTTCATGCATATTCTTAGCTTTTTGTTTTGTGTTTAACCTCCCTGCTGCCTCCCCAGTTGCTGGACCAGAAACCAAAACATGAATTACTGGCTGATCATCAGACTGCCCATTCTAATCGCCATTGGGGTGAGTGACCAGGAGCAGATACAGGGATCCAGTATACATGTAATAAGACAAATGGAGAGACCGGAGCATTCAATGCTGGAGGATACGCTTTTGCTAACAAAGCTACTATGCAGCAGCTCTTCTCTTCACATGTAATAATGGGGAGGAAACTATAAGGAGGGTTTGGGAGCCAAAGATGAGAGACTGCATGGTGGGATGGGTTAATTGTAGAGACAAAATGTGAGAGTCAGTATGAAAGATGTATGGGTGATGCCCACTGGCCACTGTCCTATAGGAAAACTGAGGAGTTCCTGGTCCTCATTTCAGTTCAGAAACATGATCATGTGAAACCAATTCTGTTTCTGGCTGAAAACACAGTGCCAGACCACTTGGCTGAAGCAAAATGACAAATTCCATTGTATTTTAGAAAAATGCCAGATTCCTCAATCAGAATTGTGGAGATCACAGGGCACGAATTGGAATGAATAAGAGAGTTTATACCACTTAGAACTCCTGATTTCAGCTGTCTGCAGACTCAGGCAGACATCACTTCTTTGATTTATGCTCAGCTTACGTATTAAAGGTGAACTATCCAATTGTAAAAGCTAGAAACAGATTCTGGAGCATGGTTCTGTGGCAAGAGCTGAATTCCGTAGCAAATTCTGCAGCTGCAGAATCGTGGAATACACAGGACCCTGTCTATAGACACCTTAACACTGCGTATGTTCATTCATATGTCTTGTCTTACACATATATTTCCTGATAACAATGTCAGCTACTTCTTTCTTTTCTCCAGGTGAATTTCCTGATCTTTATCAGAGTTATATGCATCATCATTTCCAAGCTGCAAGCAAATCTGATGTGCAAAACTGACACAAAATGCAGGTAAGTTATTTGGTGAGCTAGCACTTGCTGTGCTTTTTGAAAAGGGAGAGACAAGCGGGAGTGGAGTGCCATAGGAGGTTATAGATTTCAGGCACTGGGTGGCATGTAGAAGGCATTGCACGTAACTATGATAGTCCAGATCAACTGACCACAGATGAAGCCTACAGGTGGGTACAGAGCTTGTGGTAAGCCTTCCCTATCAATGCCTTTGTTGTACCTGCTGTATGGATTAAACGGAGGACTTAGTCTTCTGCGGCTGTCAATCTAGAACCTACCATGAGCACTGAAAAAAAAATCCATTTGGCAATTATTTTTAAGAAACATAGAGAAAAACACAGTTGTCCTTGTTTCCATCACTTCTCTTACTTTCCCTCTCCACTAGTTACTGTGCCCTCTTATCATGACCTATGTGTCCTCAGTTTTCTGAGCATATTTATGTGACTTTTTGTCTAGTACAGTATGTGAGGCTTACTGCGTGAGTTTAATTTTTACCTTGCAGACTTCTTTACATGTGGACTGTTTGTGGCTCACCTGGACAGCTGTTTACACCACCAACATTCATGGGCATATTCTTCAGCCCTTGGTTTCTGTGTCTTTGGGGCTTTAAGATCCTTCCCCCAGATTAATCTTGGGAGGCACACAAACTTGTCCCACCTAATGATGTGCATATCATGATACTGCATTGGTGCATGACAGCTTGGGTCATCACAATACCTTGTGACCCACTGTTGTCATGTTTTGGTGGAACAGTATGATGTCTTGATGCAGCATCATGACGCTCTATTCAAGGGCCCAAAACAAGGGCCCAGCCCCCCACTAGTCTGGATTTGCCCTGATATGTCACAGACACCTTAATAGTAAAACCCTCAACTCCACTTAGAGAGGACTCTCTAAACATTGATATGATGAGTGGCTAAGTCTAGGACCAAGAGAACATTAAAGACCTTGCCCTTTCTAATCACATTTTGTTCTCTCTGTTATAACAGTTCACCATAGCAATCGTTAATCTCCTTCTGTGCTGCCAGCCTGTCTTTGCACGTGAAATCATGGCTGTCTAATGGGTATTTGGTGCTCAGCTTGGAAGAAGGGACTCATTTTGGAGGGTTAAGAGAGAGAAGATGGATGTGGGTCCACATTATCTCTCGCTATCACAACCTCTGTGACCCTCATGATAGGGAAGTTTACGGATCCTGAACTTTGATACAGTGGGGCCCTCTCTGAGTGATGTTTGGTTTTGTGGCAACACACCCCAAAAAGCTTCACTATAAGCAGAGTTTCACTCTAACAGGAGAAGACTTGCCTAGCAAAAGAGCTCCTCCTCTTCACCCAGGAATACTGAAGTCCTGTAGCCTATCCTTGCAGTTTGAAGGGGCATTGACAGTTGTTAGGTGGGAGCCCTGAAAAGTTCCATTTTCACTCCAAGAGCCTAGAAAGATCAGACTGGCTCCCATGATGAAAACAAAACTGGAGGCCAGGGATTCCTCTTCACTCCTTTCCAAGAAGTTAGTGGTAACTTCTCCTTTCTGATGTTTCCTGAGGAGGTGGGGAGGGAGTGAAAGGCATTGATGCAGTTTGAAAGGTCTTGCACTTTTGCTGTGCTCTTTATAGCTGTTATTTGGTAGTTAAATACACCAAGGCTAGGTGCCCTAGAAATGCACTGGATTAGATTCAAGAGTATTTGGAAAGCAATTGGGCCTATCTGTGCTGGTGTCAGGCAGGGTGGTTTCTCCTTGTCTCTCTCAGTACTTTCTCTTTTCTCCTCCCTGCCACCCCTCTTGTTCATGGAGATCTTGATGGCAGCAAATCCCTTTTCCTTTGTGGAGGGGCTGAAGTTGTTGGGAAACTTCTTGCCTACCCCAGAGAATTTGGGAATCTTGGGAGAATCTTGGGAAACAGGCCATTTATTCCCCGCAAGGGTGTTTCTCTCACTTTTGCAAGACTTCCTAGCTGAATAGAACCATGTTGGGACTCCCTTCTGAACCTATTAGCACTGTTGATATGCCAACCAGAGGGGTTGCTGCACAGCCACATGAGGCGCCTCTCCCTTTCCCTCATGGGTGTCCCAGAGCAAGTTGAGTCTCTGCCATATAAGGAGGCAAGAGGCTGACCCTGGCTTCTGTAGGTGGCAGTGCAGAGCCCTAATTGCAAGGCAAGTGTGGCTGCTAGGAGATTTCCTTTTTAAACCACCCTCTCAGCCACTTCATGGAATCCTCTGCCTAGGTCCATTGGTGCTCCTACATCTCCCACTTGCCTGTAAGTGCACACTGATGTAAATAGCTGCTTTGGTTCTCCATCTCTCTGCTTACATATCATTTTGAAACACAGCATCCTGGGTGCCAAACTAATTGAGAGTCTGCCTTCAGTAGACTTTGAGAGCCCTGAGACTCCATTGAAGCCTCTACTTCCCATTTCCTCGAGGAACAACTTGCATCTTGTCTGCAGATGACAACTCCTCATGAGATGCTGATAACATGTGAGCTGGTTCTCTGGCCCCAGGCAGCCTAGGAATTCCCATCTTAGGGATCTGGCATATTTCATTACCAGTTTTGTGTTGCTCAGTGCCTTACTCCCCTCATCAGTGTTAAGAACCATTGGTTTTGGAAGCATTCTTCTCCTCCTGTGTATTCATATCTCTGCTCATTGCCCTTGCACTGGGAGATGTTTTACTTAGATTTTTCCCTCACTAGTGAGGTCCCTGGTCTTTGGAGCTTGCCTTGTAAGTGTCAGCAATCATTCCCTTTTATTTTAAGTTCACGTCTCTCATTTTACAAAGCTCAGTGACTTGCAGTTAATGTTAGCTATAGTGCTTTGAAGATGTCATGTGCTATGTAAGTGCTAAGGAATTCTAAATAATCCAATGTCAGCACTCCTCTTTATACAGTAATTTATAGCATTCTTCATGCCCATAGTGCCTTTGAGCCAACAATCTGAATGTGCTTTAGAAACATTATTGAATTAATCCTCACAACCCCATATTGTCACCTGGAAACATTTTCCCCTCGGCACATGGGAAAACTCAGGCACATTGTGGTAAAATAACTTGCTTGAGGTCACCTGATGACTCAGCAAGTCAGAAACAGAACTAAGGAGACCTAACTTCCAGATTTCTATGCTAAATCAGTAGCCGCTATACTGCCTGCTATGACTTCCCTTTCTTTATTACTTTAGATTGGCCAAGTCTACATTGACTCTGATCCCGCTGCTGGGGACCCATGAGGTCATCTTTGCCTTTGTTACTGATGAGCATGCCAGAGGAATGCTACGCTTTGTGAAGCTCTTTTGTGAACTCTCCTTCAACTCCTTCCAGGTAACACCCAGGAAACACACATTCAACCCAGTTTGTTTGTTAAATGCTGCTGGAGACTAGTTTGTCTTTCATGGCGGTTACCCTAAATTTCTCTCCTAATTCAGCTCCAGATGTTAGACGATTATGAACCTAGGAGAAGTAGGGTAGCCAAAGTGCTAAAATCAGGTGGCCAGAGTCCCGGGCCTGGCATCCACACACACTCTTTTTTAGTGCTTCCTAGATCTCCAGCAGTGATCTGACCCTTGCATCCACATGTTAATTTCTGTTTTATATGCAAAACCTAAAAACAAAAATTTCCTATGGTCTCCTGGGAAACTGTAATGGTGTCACCCAGGGCAAATTATATGGCTGCTACAATACCTTTTTGGAAATCTGGCCCTTGAAAGGCACATCTCTTGGACTGTAACTGTGCATGTGGAGAGGTAGTTAAGGAATATGGATAGAAAGGATGTGGGGGATTCTGTAAAGATTCTTTTTCAGCTGTTGTTTCACATGTGACCACTTTATAGGAATCTCCCCATTTGTGGTGGGTGGCCATTATTCTTCTGAACTTCCCACAGCCACCTACAACCTGCATTTCAATGTCCCCATGAATTGCTGATATATGGAGTATTATAGGCCACGGTCAGGGAAAGGGGAGAGTTTTAAGGAGCAAGGGTTGGAGGAACTTAAAACATGCTTGTCCTGTGAGAGCTGTTTGGGGTTATGTCATCAAGATTTTTCTCAGTAGAGAGGAATAAACTCTCATCCACTTTTCTGTTTCTTCCTCTATCTATGGAGCGTTCCATGTTGGAATGAGATTCTCCTCCCCCTGCAGGTTTGACTAGCAAAACTTGGAGCATTTCTGTGGGCAGTTTTTCTGACTGTTGTTCTATTGTCTTGTTGGATTTCAGGGACTTATGGTGGCGATTCTCTACTGCTTTATCAACAATGAGGTAAGAGAGATACCAGACCAGGTCCAGCTTGCCATATCAGCATCCACTGCAGAAAAAAGAAATCAAAAATGGTCGTGAACTATTAATTCTATCAGTTTAGGTTTGTTCTAGGGTTCCTGCATACAATAATGACCCACTGGAGGAAATTAGAGGGTGATTTCTCATCACACAGACTATGGGAAATGTTTCAGGCTACATAATTCAGGGATAGTTGTGGGCAGAGTCCTGCAAGTTTCTTTGATGCAACCTTTTCATAGGTTCATCTAGTCTGAACTCCTGTATAACACAGGCTATAGAACTTCCCCTAAAACAATTCCCAGAGCTGATCTTTTAGAAAAACATCCAGCCTTGATTTAAAAATTGTCAGTGATGGTGAATCCACCATGACCATTGGTAAATTGTTCCAGTGGTTAATTTCTGTCACTGTTAAAGATGTATGCCTTATTTCCAATCTGAATTTGTCTAGCTTCAACTGACAGCCATTGGATTGTGTTGTACCTTTCTCTGCTCGATTGAAGAGCCCATTGTTAAATATTTGTTTCCCACGTAGTTACTTAAAGACTGTAATCAAATCACCCCTAAACCTTCTCTTTGTTAAGCTACATAGATTGAGCTCCTTGAATCTATAACTGTGGAGCACATTTTCTAATACTTTAATCATTCTTGTGGCTCTTCTCGGAATTTATCAATATCTTTCTTGAAATTGTGGACACCAGAACTGGACACGGTATTCCAGCAGTAGTTGCACCAGTGCCAAATACAGAGGTAAAATAATCTGTCTACACCTACTTGAGATTCCTGTTTATGCATTCAAGAATCACATTAGCCCATTTGACCACAGTGTCACACTGGGGAGCTCATGGTCAGCTGATTATCCACCATGACCCGCAAATCTTTTTCAGAGTCACTGCTTCCCAGGATAGTGTCTCCCATCCTGTAAGTATAATCTACATTCTTTGTTCCTAGATGTGTAGTTTTACATTTAAACACATTAAAACGCACACTATTTGCTTGCACCCAGCTTACTAAGCAATCCAGATTGCTCTTCATCAGTGACCTGTCCTCTTTATTATTTGTGGCTCTCCCAATTTTTCTGTCATCTGCAGACTTTAGCAGTGATGATTTTTGTTTTCTTCAACATTATTGAGAAAAATGTTAAATAGTGTAGGGCCAAGAACCAATCCCTGCAGGATCCCGTAGAAATACAACTATTCAATGGTCATTCACCATTTACAGTGACATTTTGAAACTTATCAGTTAGCCAGTTTTTAATCCATTTAATATGAAGCTCGTTAATTTTATATCGTTCTAGTTTTTTAATCAAAATGTCTTGTAGCACCAAGTCAAACACCTTGCAGAAGTCTTGATAGATTACACTGGCACTGTTACTTTTATCAAGCATACCTGTAATCCAATCAAAAAAGATATTATTGTATTACTGTCCTTTAATTTTTTATTCATTGAGTCTCATATCAGCGGCCCCATTATCTTCCTCAGGATCAATGTCAGACTGACAGGCCTATAATTATCTGGAACATCCTGTTTACCCTTTTTAAATATGGGCACAACATGAGCTTTCTTCCAGTCTTCTTATTGAAATTACTTATTGAAAATCAGCATTAATGGTCCAGCAAGCTCCTTGGGCAGCTCTTTTAAAACTCTTGGATGCAAGTTATCCAGATCTGCTGATTTTGAAATATCTAACTTTGTAGTTGCTGTTTAACATCCTCCTGAGCTACTAGTGAAATTGAAACAGTGTTATATGATATGATCACATTGTTTTCCCCCCTCAAATATTTATTGAACACTTCTGCCTTTTCTGCATCATTATTGATAATTTTATCATTTTCATCTAGTAATGGACTAATATCATTGTTAGGGTTCTTTTTGTTCCTATTATATTTAAGGACAATAAGAAGGATATTGTTAAGAATGCTGGCCATAGATGTCTCCTGGTGTCCCTTTGCTTCTCTTATTGATTTTCTACAATTCCTAGCTTCTGATTTATTATTCATTACTATCAACTTCCCCTTTCTTCCATTTGTTATATATTATTATATAATAATACATAAGAAACCTTGTGGACCTGGTAGAACTCAGTGCTGGAAATTTATTTGTTTGATGTCTTTGAAAGAGATTATAGCTGACCCCATCAGTTTGCCTTAAACAGTATCTCTGCTTTATTTTGAGGAACTTGGAACCAGAACCATTGCCTTTTGGTTCCAAAAACTCAGTTAAGGCGTAGTTGGTAGCTCAGAGAACAACTCTTTTAACTAACCCCTCTAATAGGTTTCTTATCCTCTCTGTGGCCCAGGAACTAGAGGACAACATGACTCACTCAGACACACTAGTCAAAATTAGTCCATTACAGCAGACATGGGATGGCGAGTTTCATGCATGCTAAGCTTCCACATCTGGATGTGCCATATTCTGGTCCCATGCTTCAATTTAAGATATGACAATTAACTGATGTGTGAAGGTACTAAGCACAATGGTTTATTTTATGCACATAGATTCTTATGCTTAACTGCACTGCATAATCAAAGACACTGTGTAATGTCCTTCAATATCTGGTGAATGCTGTTTGGAAGAACACTGTCAAGGTATCTTTCATCACTGACATTTTTCTTTAACTCACTATTATTGTCAGGAACCTATTGGGAGCTCAAAACTTAGATGAGGGTTTCTATTGGATTTATCCTTTACTGATGCAATTCTTGAGCCTGCTGTTTGCTGAAGTAAATAGTTGCTATTTCTTTGCCTTGTGGAATGAACATCTTGAAAATCCAAAGGGCCAAATTCATCCAAGATGTAATACCACTTAAATCAATGGAATTACACGGGGATGAATGTAATCTCCGATCTTTAGGTGTTTTCAGTTTAAAACATGGAAGGAAAGTTAGCTCCTGGTCTACAATACGGATTTATGTCAGTATAACTACATTGCTATGAGGTGTGGAAAATCCACACCCCTTATACCGACCAAACTCCCCCTGTAAACAGTACTGTGTCAGTGGGCTTCTCTCGTCAACATAGCTACTGCCTCTCAGGGAGGTGGAGTACCTACACCAAGGTAGCGTCTTCACTAAGCGTTACAGCGGCACTGTAAGGGTAGACAAGATCTTGGACACTTTGGCTGTGTTTGCGTTAGGAAAATGTATTCATTGCTGACAATGGGTATGTGCAACAGTTGCTGCTGAACTGGAGCTAAAAACTAACTGCAGGTGCAGACAGGGCCAGACCATGTTTAGAACAGTTTCAGAACTGCAGATGAGCACTGCTTGGAGCAAGGTAATATAGACTAGGTTTGCTGGTGCCCGCTGCATAGCATAAACAGGTTTATTTATAGAGATAAGAGTAAGTGCTGTCATTATTTTACTTATGAAATAATGGTGTGATGGACCAATAAGGTAATTAGGGAGACCATTTGAAGCAATAATAAGGGAGCTTTAAAACCTTGCCAATGTCCTTCAATAATGTGATATGTTAATTTTTTTTCCTGTCCCAAAATGGGATTATTTCAAGACTTGATTCTTTCTGTATTAAATGCCTTTGTTTCCTCCTTTGCTCGTGTAAGGTTCAGACAGAGTTTCGGAAAAGCTGGGAACGCTGGAGACTGGAACATTTTTATGTCCAGAGAGACAGCAGTATGAAACCACTGAAATGTCCAGCCAACAGCCTAAGCAGTGGAGGCACAGTGGGCAGCAGTGTCTATGCTGCCACTTGCCAAGCCACATTCAGCTAGGATTTCTACAGATGAAAATAGAGATGAGCCAGATTACCCAAACTGAACTGTAGAAGGCACCTGAAGACCCTCAAATACCCAGGCAAGCAGTTTAAAAATGTCTGCTGGACCCAGATACTTAACCTTCTGTTGCTCATTGCTGCAGGCAGCTGGACAAGGTTTTCTAAGGAAAGCAGTCTGCTAATATAATCAACACACGAGAGGATAAATTGAGCATGTCTAAAGTAAGTTTAAAGAATTTGTTCCTGTTAATGCACGAGGCCTCCAGGTGTCCAAAACTTAAGCAGTGAATTGATCCAGTCACAAACCATAGGGTCAATGGCTTATTACTGTAGGTGGGCGAGCTGAGATCCACTGATTAAATTACAAGAATACAGAACATGACTACTGACAATAAACCATGTTTGTACTTTTACTGGGAAAGGTGATGCTGATATTCACTATTTTTAGAAAGAGACATTAGTGGAGTTTGAACATATTTCTTCATGGCACAGTCACTGGGCCACAACAGTTAAATGGCAAGAGCATCCCAAAATCAAGGTTGGAGGTATGCTTAACTGCTTGATGCGAAGGGGCAAATATGGGGCGTCCATAAAGCCTATAACTGGAAACAGTAATGTGCACACTCCTGAATTTTTTTTTAAGCTTCATTTGGAGAAGTATGTTCTGTGTATATTAGGGGCCTAACCTCCCGTTAATGAGTATGTGTTCTTTGGGTTAACGTTGACGTTGATGGTGTAACACCTGAACATTAAGCTTTTACACAGCACTCTGCATTGTCAGTTGGCTGCACACACATTAATATGGATGGAAGTAATGAGTTGCACCTCAGGGTAAGTGGTTGACCATGGATAGTTTTCTGTGGATGGTATGCTCTGTTTCTTGGGTGTACAAACATGCAAAAGTTATATTGTGGCCATTACACAACTTGCAACATTTTCTTCACTTTGAAATAATAGAATTCTTTGAGTTCTCTAGTATATTCACTTAGTTTCCTTGTCTCTTGCCTTGTTTATTTTCTTTTGGCATGATGTATCTTCAAGGTTCTTTTCTCATAATGCCAGGAACTAAAATATTGTTAATTGAGTTTATTTAGTAACTGCACTTTCAGCACTGAGGACAGCTCTCTGCTGTACTTTCTCTTCTGTGCTGGAGCTATTTAAATTTATGCTCTTAATGAGCCTTTAGAATGTCACCACTTACAATGTTGCAAGACGAAAGGAACTATTTATGTAAACTCAAAGCTCTTTCTAAAAATGAATGAATCCAGCCCAGAGGACCAATCAAGGTGCTAATTGCCCTCAACTCCTGCTGAAGTCAACAGGAGCTGAGAGTGCTCAGTGTTGTGAAGGGCAAAGCATACATGAGAAGAACAGTAAGAGAAGCTATCTAACCCTCGCGCCAGTTGCTTGGGCCAGATCTGCACTACACACTTACTTCAGTATAACTACCTTGCTCAGGCGTATCACTCCTCTGAGCAACGTAATTCTAACAACCTTCACCTCCCACCCATCCCATGTAGGCAGCACTATGTCAGCGGCAGAGCTTCTCCTGCTGACATAGCTACTGCCTCTCGCAGAGGTGAGGTAATTAAGCTGACAGGAGAGCTGTCTCCCATCCACTTAGAGCATCTTCACCAGAAGCGCTACAGCACTGATGCAGCTGCACCAATGCAAGTCTGTAGTGTAAACCTGCCCTTAGTGTGAAAGGACTTACTCCTGTAGTCCTTATTCAAGCAAACTGCCCCGTGAAGACTGACACTTTGTATGTATAAGGACCAAAGGATGAGGCCCACTGTTTATAGGCTTCAAATAGTCTAATGACTTATTTCATGGTGTATTTCTAGCAAAATACTCCTCCTCTCCCTACATTGATCCCCCTACATATCACTCTGACTGGTATTTCTGTCTCTCTTTGGCTGTAAATAAGCTTTGGTTGTATTGGTTAAGACCAAAACTTTGACTCCTAGTTACCTTAGAGGCCTGCCTCTTTCTCATGTTGTTTACTCCCAGTGACATTCACCCAAGGTACCCAACCTAATATGTATCTCGTGTAAATGTCCTGCAGGTGGCAGGGCCATCTCAATCTTTGAGCTAGAGTCACAAAGGGGAAAAATAGTAATAATAGTAGAACCAGCCTCCCATAATCTTTATTGCAGTGGTTAGAGCTCCTAGGATGCTGGAGATCCAGGTTCAAGTCCACTCTGCTTAATTGTGGAGCTGAGATGTGAAGCTGAGACTCCTGCTTCCCAGGAGAGTGCCTTAGCCACTGGGATATATAGTCATTCTTTCTCTGGTTCAATGGCCATTTATTTAAAAAGTGGAACAGCTTCAACAAGACAAGTTCAGTGGTTAGGTTACTCGGGTGGGAGACTCGAATTCAAATCTCTGCTCCACATCAGGCGGGGGAAGAAATAAAATCTGTCTCTCCCACAGCCCATCGGTAGCCTGGGAGCATGTGGGGTAGGTAGCTAGGCTCCCAGCAAGGAGCTGCCAGTGGAGCTGCGGCCGATGGAAGCACTCCTGGTGAGGACATGCACCACTGCATTAATTACTGAGGTGACTGTAAGTCGACCTAAGGTTGACTTTAGTGTAGAAACACCCTCTGTCTCTTCTGTTGAAGCGGTTCCACTGTGTATAAATACTTAGTCATTGAGCCAGAGAGAAAGAAAAAGTGAGAGAATGAATTTCTGAGAGAATGAATAGGCTGGTAGTTGGTTAAGCCATGTCTATGGCATATAGGAGAGTCAGCTTCAAGACCATGTTCCAGTGATATTTAATAATACAAAGTGGAACAGCTTCAGCAGGAGAGATTGAGAGAGACCGATCCCAGGATATTCAACAGCCTCGTGGTTAGGGCACTTTCCAGGTCTCCCACATTGTAGGTTTCAAGTCCCTGCTTCAAATCAATCAGGCAGAACAGAGATTCAGAGCTGGGTCTCCCACATATTTATCCATTGGTCTGTTTAGTATAATGACACACAAATATGCCTGGCAGCCACAACAATGCTTGAACTGTTGGCTCTCTTTTATACAAGACCTGAACCAGTAGGCATGCACCTAGTTTGACACCCTAGCTCATGCCTAACCCTGGTGGGATTCTCAAACAGCTCAGCTGTGTCATGATTTAGGGTGTTTTGTACATGCTCACTGGTAGAAATGTAGGTACCAGGGGAATTTAGGCACTTACAAGTTCAGACAGCAGCTGAGCAGGAGGTTTGTGAATGCCATTGGCACCTAAAGTAGCAGTTAGATACTTATGTCCTCTGTGAATCTAGCCTTTAGACTCTGGTTTGCAGATAAGCAGAGGGAGAGAGAAAGCAGAGTCTTTTGAGCTCAGGACATGCTGGAAGGCCCTTATATTTGCTCAGACTTTTTTCTGAGGTGGGAGTATTCAAAGGAAGTGGAGGTCTCTACTGTCATGCAGTTTATAGTTGAACATGAATCAAATTGTTATGATTTAACTATTTCAGTTTCAGACCCAAATAATTCAGTGATTTAAGTAGTCTAGAACCATGCAGTGAAAAAATAAAATATAGCAAATTTCCAAGAAAAGTTTTGATTGAGCTGCAACTGTCTCCCTTTACACAGTAACTATTACTTCCTGTGAATGAAACATTTTAACATAAAGCAGTTTTGTATGTACTTTATTAATACACATTTGTTTACATGCATATGCGGAATTCTCATCCAGAAAGAAGAGACTGGACCCTTATTTTCACCATGACAAAAGGTTAACAGTGGCATGCCACATGTTTCTATGTGGTAACAATATGTTGCAGTAATGCAATTGTTTGGGTTAGTCAAGATAAAGGAATTACTATCAGATCAGCCCATTGGTTCAGTACAAGCCAATACCAGCTGCTCCAGAGAAAAGTGCAAGAAACAACTAAACAACTATTGAACAACTAAATAATGACTTCCCCTTTGGGAAAGTTTCTTCAGATTAGCTTCACAAAGCTTACTTTTAGATACCTACAAAAGCGTAGGACCGACACTGCGATTTGATGACAAGGGTGTGGCCTCCCACATACCAGGTTAATGTGCCAACCACTAGTAGGCAGCCTCTGAGCACATGTACTGAACTGAGCCCTGCATGTGATGGATTTGGCCAGATATCTGCATGCCTTGGTTTGTGAATTGTTCTGGTGCTTAGGTGGGGAGCTAGGCATGTGGACACCTAGAAGGAAGCAACAGTATGCCCGCCCTGAGGTGCTGAAGGAACTTTTAACACGTACGCACTAAATGGAGGTATGGCAGGAGTCTGACAGCTTGCACTGGAGCCAAAATTGGGCCTAACATTTAGGCACCTAACTATACCTCTGTGAATCTAGCCCTTCCTAATTCCCTTTACATAGGCATTAGCTTACAACACCATTTTAAAAAAATCTTATCCAATGTAATTGGTTATTCCTACAAAAGCTCAATAGTATCTTGTGAGCATCAGTGTTGGTACATAATTAACCTATAGCAGCTTTAAATTTGTTGCCTTTCCATTTCCTTGATGGGGTTACTGCTCTTGTATTGAAAGGGTAAGCAGAAGCACCCAACCTACCTGCTGTATTCCTCTGGCATGGCCCTGTATTTTAATTCTCTCAAAACTAAACAAGCCCCCATCTTTTCACTCTCCTCTCATATGGAATGCCCACCCTGCCTTATTTTCCTCACCCCACTCTAAAAGACCCGATGAAGCCTCTAATTCAGCAAAGTGCATGCTTAAATGCTTTGATAAACAGAACTGGATTGACATGAAAGCCAAACCTGTAGGATCCCAGTGAATGGGCAGCATCACAATAGGTAAAATTAATGACTGACAAATGCAAGATACTGCACAGCCAAAGGAATAAGTAAATTAGAACCCAGCCACGGATGAGTAGTTAAACTGTTACATCTCATGACAAAACTTGTCTACAGTAATAGCCATGAGCATATTGTACAGAAGTGATTAAAAAAAAAAGTTGGGACATTTACAGAGTAGGATAGAAAAATCGTAGTAAAAAAGTTATAATGCCATGATCTAATTCAATAGCGTACCTTGCCTGGAATAGCACATTTACTTCATCAGCTGCCTCAAAAGATACATAGCAAAACTGGAAAGGGTCAAGAGATGGGTGATGAGTGATTACAGGCATGCAGAGATTTGAGTTTAGCACAAAAGGATGACAGACACTTAGAAGAAATGTGCTTTTGTCAGTGACTGAGAACTTGCTCCATCAATTAAGGGTTGAAAGTTTCACAGTCACATCTCTTCCTGTTGCCATTAAAAGGAGCACTCCAAAACCTCCAGGAATACCCAAAAGCATGCCTAATACTTCTATGGTAAAACACACACAAGAAAAATTAATTTTGGAGGAAACTTTCAGGCATCCTCTTATTTGCCATAAAGAAAATACAAGTTCTCAATCCTTCACCTCTTGTGCAGATCACCTTTCAGAGACAAAAAATATCATTTGTCAAATACATAAAGTTATAATGGAAAAAAAAATCCTCACACCAGCCTGGTTGTTAGTGACCCAACATGTCAAAATATTTAGGCTAATTTATTACATCCTGCCTTTGGGGGAGGAAAAAAAAAAAACAATTTCAGACAGGGCCTAGAAGATAGTTTTCACACATTTGACCAGCGTCTTCAATAAATCCTTTTGCTACCTTCTGTTACATGACTGCTGCCTATGCTTCAGAATTTGCCGTACCTTTTTAACCTGCATTTATGAACCCTGTGAATGTGTATTTTTTGTGCCTTCTAGCAACATGCTTACTCACTGTGATTATAATTGGCTCCAAACACTTTGAAATAAGACTTTAAATGCACATATAGCGATGATGTCACTAAGGGTTTTTAGTGAGTGAAAACTTCGTCTATTCTTGCTGCCACAAAGAATGTGTACTCTTTCATGAATGTTTAAATGTTAATTTGTATTTGAATGTGATTTCTTCGCATGTAGAAACAGAAAGGCAGCTATAGCTGTAGTACATGTTGACCATATAAGCTCCCTGTGCACATTAAATGGATGTGTAGTTTACTTATTTTTCCTTGGAATGTAATTCCCTTGTCACATAAATCTGTTATTACTGGTGTGTGTTTCTTTTTTTTGGCTCCTTTTGGTGGAATATTCAAGGAGAATTAAGTGACACACAAGTTATGAGTCTCTCAAAGAAACAGAAAAACCTTTATATAGTGGATATTAAATCATTTATTGAAAGTCTATGTCCTCAAGCGGTTTGCATAAAAACATCATCATCTTCTGTAGTGTTAGTAACTTTCCTGGTCTCTCTGTAGCAACAGCTACTCTGCTACCATGGTGAACCACTGGAATCAGACTGGACATCTAAATTAGTGTTTTGAACAAAAGTGTGCAAATCAGAAAAGATATTTTGCTCGGCATATGTTGATACCTCAGTCTCTTAGAAAGAGTTACTAAAATTTCTAATCTAATTATCAAAGCAAACAATCCAAAACTAGAAGTAAGTCTAATCTCTAGCTAGAGAGATGCATGAAGAGCCTCAGGGCTTGTCTACATCAGAAAGTTGCAGCGCTGGTGAGGGAGTTACAGCGCTGCAACTTAGGAGGTGTACACATCTGCAGGGCACCACCAGCGCTGCAACTCCCTGTTTGCAGCGCTGGCCGTACTCCCGTTTTGTCTCGGGTGTAGAGGATCCAGCGCTGGTGATCCAGCGCTGGTAATCAAGTATAGTCACTTACCAGCGCTTTTCTTGACCTCCGTGGAATAAGCAGGTATCCCAGCATACCTGAGGAAGCCTCTGGTAATCAAGCTGGTCTCCTTCCCCGGCTTGCTCTCGCGTTCCCCGAACCCCGAGCAAGCAGGTCTCCTTCCCTGAGGTTTGCTGGGTGGTTCCGGGAAGGCGAGAGCAAACCGGGGAAGGAGACCAGCTTCGCCGCGGTTTGCTCTCGCGTTCCGCGAACCACCCTGCAAACCGCAGGGAAGGAGACCTGCTTGCTCGGGGGTTCGGCGAACGCGAGAGCAAACCGGGGAAGGAGACCAGCTTCGCCGCGGTTTGCTCTCGCGTTCCGCGAACCCCCCTGCAAACCGCAGGGAAGGAGACCTGCTTGTTCGGCGGTTCGGGGAACGCGAGAGCAAACCGGGGAAGGAGACCAGCTTCGCCGCGGTTTGCTCTCGCGTTCGCCGAACCCCCGAGCAAGCAGGTCTCCTTCCCTGCGGTTTGCAGGGTGGTTCGCGGAACGCGAGAGCAAACCGCGGCGAAGCTGGTCTCCTTCCCCGGTTTGCTCTCGCGTTCGCCGAACCCCCGAGCAAGCAGGTCTCCTTCCCTGCGGTTTGCAGGGGGGTTCGCGGAACGCAAGAGCAAACCGCGGCGAAGCTGGTCTCCTTCCCCGGTTTGCTCTCGCCTTCCCCAAAACCCCTTGAAGCCGCCCAACAGCGCTGCAGTGTGGCCACATCTAACACCACTTGCAGCGCTGGTTGCTGTAAGTGTGGCCACTCTGCAGCGCTGGCCCTATACAGCTGTACTAATACAGCTGTAACAACCAGCGCTGCAAAATTTTAGATGTAGACATGGCCTCAGTAGATCAAGGGCGATTAGTATCCTTACTATTGTTCTTTCCACTCAGAGCATCTCACTATCTTCTACAAACAAGAATCCTTGAAGCACTTTTCTCTATTCCCTTTCCACCGCCTGCTGGTAATTTGGACTGCAAATAGTCATTTATACTATATATCTTTGTTACACAAAGGGAATAAATTCCAATCACATTTAAAACATTTGACTTTCTTTTTTATGGGTATGGTCCCATTATGATACAATAGATTCGAGGCAAACATACTAACATTAGTCAGTATTGCAAAGCCATGGCACAGATTATCGGAGTAAACGCCTCCATGGAGACTTGTGCTAGAGAAACCTCTCACTCTTTAAGGGATAGTAAAGTACAGCATCTGCCAGAGGCAAGGACCGCCAATAATTCAAGCTGAATGCCCAAAGATGATACACAGTGTCTCTGTCCAGCCAGAAACCAAAATGATTTCTTGGAATGGGAGATTATGCATATTTAATAACCAGGACAAAACAGCATTATTGTATTTTTCCTGTATTAGATCTCACCCACCTACAGTTGTGAACAGCTCAATAACTATAAAGATGTCATCGCTCATTACGTAGGCAGTCTTGGCAGAGCTTGAAGCCCTAATAGTTATTTTTCATCTCCTGAAACCTAAATTTTACTTTGAAACCAGAAGTAACTCTTGGACTGGATTCTAAAGCAGGATAATTATTTTATAATAAATCACATTCCCATAAGGATTAAGTAAAATGGGAAAAAAATCAAACATGCTCCAGGCTGTAAACTTGGCTGAGTGCAGAGTATAACGCATCCTCCATGCAGCATTACAAAGGAGGCTAGGTGCCTTTGTATTTGCATGGGCATTCACAGTATGTGTGGGGTGCTGGGCTCAATACCACCTCTGTTGAAGAGTTTATTCCTTAATCTGCATAATTAAGAATGTTATAGCAAGTTATGGGTACCAAGTCAGCTGACTTTCCCTCATCATCCCTTAATAAATGGCAGCAATAGCAGCCTGCCCAAGTGCAATTACAGTGATAAGGAGTTATTAATCATACTATTAAAAGGCCAGCTAGAGCTAAATAAAATGTCTGTTGTTATTGACATTGTTTGAGATTCCCCAGCAGCTAAATTTACCCTTTGCTGCGCAACTGTGTCCCAAATTTCAACTTTCATTTAAAAAACATTTGGTTTCTGGCAGAAAGAACCTTGAAAACATGAACTGAATGTAGGGGTACAGAAAGTCTGACAATAGCTCAGAGGTGTAAACTACCCCATTCATTACAATCAGGGCCCTGGGGACTCTGCTGTCCTATCATTTGGAATTTTTCCCACTATATACCACTCAGCGTTTTTGTTGTGGAATTTGCTATGCTGTTGCAGCCAGGCACCCATAGGATATGCCTGCAGCTGCCTCTTGATCTTCAGCTTTCCCCACAACAGAGAAGTAACTGGATTATAATCCATGTTCCTGCACTGTCCCATAGAGGAAGGCAGCAGGTCACTCAGCTCCCACTTACCTTTAGGTGGGAGAAGAGGCCAGGAGAGTGGGCTCAGGCCCCCTTAATCCCATCCTCTCCCACTGCACAGCATAATAAAAAAAACTTTCATAAAAAAGGGTTGGAAATAGTAAATACAACACATTTTAAATCCTTCAATATTTTCAGCTATGACACAGTTATATGTATGGGGGGAGAGGATACGAAACAAGAATGAAGGGTATTTCAGGGGCAGTAGAATTAAATTAACAGTGCTGTGAAATTTGGTCCCACAGTAGCTGGGGTCCTGACTCTGAAAGCCAGGCTAGGCTTGGATTCATTAGGCTGCTTAATATTAATCTTAGCAGGTTAATTGTTTTCATTGGTGGGCCAGCAGCATAAGGAAATAAAGGCAAGGCGGTTCAGACTGCCCTGCCCTCTGAGGTACCAGAAGCCTGTGTGTCCAGAAGTTGTGTACAAGCCCATCTCAGTACATTACAATTAGCACCACTTTGTGGCCATAACTTCAAGCCAGTAGCCGTCAATTAAGGCATTTCACCTGAACGGAGCTGGCTACGCTCTTATCTGGAGCCACCTCGAATTCACTCCCTTAGCGAGGACACTTCGTTTGGCAGTGAGACGAGGATTTAGTCCACACCTGAGGGGTGCGCCTGAGGCCCGGCAGCGCAGCCAGCGCAGCGCAAGGCGGCACCGGCTCCCGGAGGAGAGGCGCGCACACAGAGCCCTGGCGCAGCCGCTACCGCCCGGCGGCGGGTCCGTAGTGTAACTCGCGCTCCAGCTGCTCCGCGGTGAGCGCGCCCTGGATGGCCTGGCAGCCCGGGTTGAAGACGGAGTAGGCGCTTCGCTCCCCCGGCCGCCTCTCGCCGGGGCCGCGCATGCCGGCGTGGAGCCAGTAGAACAGCGACAGGACGAAGCAGGGCAGCCCGAACTGCAGCTCCGCGGCGAGCCCCAGCAGCACCAGCCAGAGCAGGAACTTCAGCAAGGCCACGTGGCTCAGGAGAGCCCGGGCGCCCCACGGGGCGGGGGCGGGGGCACCGGCAGCCACGTCCTGCGGGGATCCCGGCCTGCGCGTCTCCTCCTGGGGGGGCAAGAGCGACGGGGTGTGGGTGTGCGGGGGGGGGCACTGCGCCCTGCGCCCGGCTGCCCCGCTCCTCCGGACCCCCCCGCGGCCTCCCATGCCTACCCCGCCCGCCGGGCCAGCGCTCACCGCGCTGCAGAGCCCCAGGAGGCCGAGCCGAGGCGCGGTACGTGGTCCCGGCGCCACCCCGCCAGTGGCGGGACGGAGTGAGTCTAGGCCCTGGTCCCTCCCCCTCACCTGGGCGGGGCGGTCCCGCGGGCCGCGGCCTGCGTCCGGCCCCGCTCGCTGCTCGCTCGCCGGGGCCGCCGTGGGCTGCGGGGCGCGGCGCGCGGCTCGGAACTGCGCCAGCCTCTGCTCCATAGGGACCCGCGGCAACCCGTTCCTACGTCACTGAGCGCTCGGGGGAGGGGCCACCCGCCGCCCCGCCCCCAGCAGTAGGGGGCGGAGCTATGGGGAGGGGCGTGGATTCCTTGTCTCTCCCCTTCACGCAAGGGGGTAGAACCAGGACTGAGTCGCTGGGGGTCAGAGCGAGGGCTGGTGCCTCGATGGAGGCAGATTTAAGGCCCAGCCACAAACTGGCAGGGGGGGCTCCAAGTGCCCTGGGGAATGGCACAGATGAAGGACCCTCCCTAGGGGAGGCGGATGGATGGGACCAGAGGTGGGGCCCATCCTCTTCTTCCGCAGGGGCCGGGCTGGTGCTCAGCCCCATACCTTTGCAAGGAGGAGGGGGCACCTGCAGCTCTGATCAGGGTTCGGGTTGGACTAAGCTGTTTGCCTTGGTACCAGAGAGCGCGAGTGCCAACAACATGCTTGGGGTAGGCTTGGCTCTGTAATGGGCTGGGTCATTTGATGGGTTTTACAGTTGTTGGCTTTCACTGATTGGTCTCTGGCCTTGGGGTATGAGACAAGGCATGTGGTAGGCTGGCCCATGCCTTTCTTTTTGTAAGGACTAACCTATTTCACAGAGAGGGGAGTGGGGATGCTTTTCCAACTCCACTTTCTTTTAGTAGTTTAGTTTTGCTGCATACAACATTAAGTTACACATAAAAATATTAAAATAATTGTGTGTACTTATAGTATAAAAAAAAGATCATCGTCGCTCTCTCTGTCCTCAGTGGTCTCTGTTAATTCACTGTGCTACATGCCATGCTGAACTGTTGAAGCATATCCTGATGTGGGACAAAAAATTGGAACATAGGCTATGTTCAGTGCACAAATTTAGGTGTGTTTTCTTAATTGACAGAGTAGGGGTAGGAGGATTCTAAAATGCAAAAGATGTGCATGTTCATTGACCTCCAGTCAATCACTAAAAATACTCCTACAGCCATTTTTAAACTATAACTTTGTGTTCAAGACACCTATGACCAAAAAAACCAATAAGCGACTGCCAAATAAAACAAGCCCTTGATTCAAAACATTAAAGCAGCTTTTAAAAAAAAAAAAGCAAGCCCACTTCCACTGGGCTGTCTTGCAAGAGCACAGATGCTTAGGGGATGCAGCCTTCTGCTCCTCTCCTGCTTCCAGTGCCCGCACAGGTACTACATCCCTCTAGCCTAGGCCTTCTTAGAAAGAGGGGGGCATGTAGGGGACATGAATCTCCAAAGGGGCTTAACAAAAAAGAGTTTGGAAAGCACTGATCTAATGAGAAGTTCCCCTTAAATGACTGGAAGTGATCATGGCAAAGGGAGAGAGAAACACAGTAAGAAGTAGATGTTAATTTAATAGCAGTGGTGGATACTGAAACAAAAACACTTGTAGTAATATCAGATGTTAAAGAGAGGCCCTTTAAATGCTTCAAAAACAGAGGCTGAAACATGGCTTTTAAGATGGAAAGCAGCATATAGGCACGGACGCAGGTATAATAGGCATGGGGAGGCTAAGCCTGCCCACGCAGGATGTGGCACACTTCCCTTTGGATGCACATCACCAGCCTGCCACCTATGGAGCACCACAGCCTAAGTGGGGCCTAAGGTTGAATGTGGGCAAGGCCTCAGGGGGAGCAGGCCAAGCAGGGGCAGGGCCACAGTCTGGGTGCTGGAGGTCACCTCCACCCCCTTCTAGGGAGCTTGCGGCCTTCAGGCCCAGTCTCCCCAAATGCGGGAGTCACACGCCACCCATGCATGCAGGTTATGCTTAACTGGCATAAATGGCAGCAAAACTATTTTAAGTCACGGAAGCCTATGGGATTACAAAGACCAATTAGCACCATCTACAAACTCACTTTTTAGACCTAGTAAAATTGAACTAGCTTTTTTTTTTTTTTTAATGCAACTTAAAAGCATGGAAAGCTGGTTCAGTCATTATTTCAACCTTCTGCTGCTGTCATTACACCTCTGAAATACAAACTATCTTACAGTAGGTGGCTCTGGGTTTATCATCTCTGTGGCAGTAATGCTCTGTTACCAATGAGATGTCACTTCCATTCTATTCTGTAGTTTCCAGTTGCTTATAGCTCTTTCAGAAATTACCTTGGGTGAATGGGAGTGGAGTGGGGTCAGGGATGAAATTTCTCATGCTTGGTGTTTGGAAAATTAAATATAAATCCATGGTGCTGTTTTTCAGTTACTTTAGGGTGGGGGAAAATTTTATTTTTCAACTAAGACAGTTCTCACCTGCATATTTTACACTCAGTTACAGATCAACTTTATTTTAAACATTAAGCCCTCACACCTGTGCCATGCAGAATCAAAATTTTTGCCTTGTTTAAAGAAAGGTGGTCTTCAAATAAAATTCCAAATGTTTTAAAATATCATGCATAGGACCTTGGTTTGCTGCCTGATGGATCTAGTATGCAGGATAAAATGTCCTTCTGGTGCTGATGAACATATCAAATAGCGCACACCTGACGTACTGAGGTTTGGACAAAAACATGAGCACTTAAAGAGATGAATCCACACATACATCAACAGTGGTTAGTATGAGAAAGACCTATAATTAATCTTCACTATCTGTATATATGACTTATTAGTTTGGTATTGAACTTATTATTTCTGTCAAAGTCTTCTCAAAGTCTCTATATTATATTTGTTATGCTGTTTTCTTGTGGTTTGGGGCAACCCACTTTTCTGACTGTTAAGGGCAGAGAAAGGTTGCTATGAGAACCTTAACTTCAAATGTCTTAACTTTTGTGCAATTGTAACTTCATTCTTAACTGTATATTACAAACACAGAGACTTAATTCAAACCGTATTAGTGTCCACCCACACTAAGTGACCATTCCTAAGTATCTCTTCAATGTGACCAAGAACTGCTTAAAAATAGTCCCCATGGCAAAACAACCTGGGCAACCTCTATCTACAACTATAATGACCATATGGCCTGTGTAGCCCAACAAGCCTTAACACTGGATCCTCAGGCAGTTTCATTTAAAGCAAGCAGCTGATACGTAGACTCCCATTGTTGCTGGGAGCTTTGTGAGTTTCCAGTTAAAGTCCAACATGTTTATAAACATCATCTGATTAGCTGTTCAACGTAAACTCAGCATTTGAAAAGGTCACTGCTTTAAGAGACTTAAGAATAGTTGCTTAATATTATATCATTTTCAAAATATGTTTATGCTCTACACACACACATATACAAGCATGGCAAGATATGATCAGGCTATGGCAGATTTAGTTCAAAATGAGGCAAGTATCTCTTATTCTTGCTGCAATAAAAGGATCTGCTTTTAACTCAGTTTCTTGGCTCCTGTTCATGTCTTTTATCTTTGGCATGTCATTCTTATAGCTACTATCACATGGACAGACCAGTTCAAGCCCATCCCTATAGGCCAGTTCACTTGTACGTGAATATCAAAGGAGTTAAATATATTAGTATATGTTCAGGCCAATTCACTTGTATGTTAATAAGCGCTCAAAGGAGATGTTAATTGTATTGTTTTTACCTATCTATATCCTGTTGTTTACTATTCTATTTACATTATGCATGCCTGGTAATTAAATAACCCTAGATCAAAGTTTGTGATAGTGTAAGAGTGTATTCAGGAGTCAGAACTTTGTGAAAACTAATGGAATGTTACTTGTATAGTTTTCACTTATCTATTCCTATTATAATGTAATGGTAGGCATTTCCATTACGTGTATCCCTGTGATTAAATAACTTGTTGAATGCAAATGAAGAGAAGTGCTAAATTCAAAGCCATTGACCATTGTGTGGGTATATACACTTGTAAGATTGTTGTCTGTGAAAAGAAGCTAGAAATACTGATTAAAAAAGTTTCTTTATCTCTGGACTGTGTGGGTTCTAACACAGTAGAATAACTGAACAAGAAAACAGAGATCCCTGAAGTTATTTTTGGTAGCCCTGAAAAGACTCTGGGGAAACTGGCAGATTACTACATCTGTGTTACCATTTTGGACTTACAATCTTTGCCTTACCTGTTAATGTACCTGCTATAGCCTCTCAATAACTCATTTGTTTTTCTTGGCTAATGAACCTTTGGTTTACTAGAGAATTGGTTGCCAGCATTATCTTTGGTTTGAGATCTAGAGTACCAACTGATTTGAGGGTAAGTGACTGGTCCTTTGGGACTGGAAGAAAACTGATGTGGTTTGATTTTTGGTTTATGTGACTGTTATCACTATGTCCAGGCTGGCTGGCTGGCAGGATGGAGAGTCTAAGGGCACTGTCTATGACTTTATGGCAGAATTGGTATAGTAATCCAGGAGTGCATATTTGTTACTGGTTTGGTGAAATCTAATTATAGATTACACCATCAGTTTAGGGTGTCTGCCCTGTTTTCTGGCATCTGACCTGAGATTGGTGCTTGGAGTGGTGAGACACTGCAGACAGCGCTGACAGCTACAATAATATATGACAGTCCATCTGCTTTCAAAAACAGGAGTAAGATCATTGTAAGAATTTGGATTTTACTTAGCTTTATGCCAAACCATGACTGCTGTGTCTTATAAATGCAAAGCAGCTGTGATAAATGAAGTGTGTGGGGGGGGGGGGGCAGGCAGACAGACAGACAGGTGGGTGGGTGGGTTAGCTGAGCTCCCTTTGATGAACCCTCAGCCAGCCAGTTAGCTGTAAAATCACTCTTGGCAGCTGTTCTCTGCTTGCTTTGCCTGTAAAGGGTTAAAAGTCCCCCAGGTAAAGAAAAGAAACTGGACACCTGACCAAAAGAGCCAATGGAAAGGTAGAACTTTTAAAATTGGGAAAGAAACTTTCCCTTTGTCTGTTGTTCTCTCTGGGCTGAAGAGACAGGCAGTAGGAATGTTGTGTAAAGTTTGAACCAAATATGAAAACCATCAGATCCTATCTAGAACTACTTTTAATAACCCAAATATGTAAGTAAATTAGGATTGTTTAGGAAGACGCAATTAGGTTTATTTCCTTTTTTTTTTTTTTTTTTTTTTTTTTTAAATTTTAAAGGCTTGTGGACTCCTCTGTGCTAACCCCAGATGCCTTTGTTTGCTTGTAACCTTTAAGCTAACTCCTAAGAAAGCTATTTTGGGTGCTTAATTTTTGGAATTGCTCTTTTAAAAATCTCAAAAAAGCTTAAGTTCCAGATGTATTTTCTTCCTTTTTGTTTTTAATAAAATGTACCCTTTTTAAGAACAGTATTGGATTTTTGGTGTCCTAAGAGGTTGGTGCATGTTGTTTGATTAGCTGGTAGAAACAGCTAGTTTCCTTTATTTTCTTTCACAGCTCTTCCCTGGAGGGGGCGGAGGTGTGAAAGGGTTCGAGGATATGCCAGGGGAAGGAATTCCCAAGTGATCCTTCCTGAGTCCAAGGGGTTTTTTTGCATTTGGCTGGTGACAGCATTTACCAAGCCAAGGCCAGAGAAAAGCTGTAACCTTGGAAGTTTAATAGAAGCCTGGAGTGGCAAGTATTAATTTTTAAAATCCTTGCAGGTCCCCACTTCCTGTACTCAAAGTGACAGAGTGGGGATTCAGCCTTGACAGCAGCATAGTGACTGATTTATTTTTGTCCAGGCAACAAACAAGTGAAATAAAGAAGACTCTTATTCTTTAGACATTTTCACCTCTCAGCAATTCTGTGCCCTTAACCAAGTGTGAACATCTTCATAGCTATAATATAAAATAATCTTTAGAAAATCAGTCACACAGATCATTAGAACAGGTGGGACACGGGCTGCATTTTGCTTCATTTTCCCTCTTCAAGAACTTTTAAAACTAAAACTGGCTTTGGACATCATATACAATCTGCAAGACAGCAGGAATAAACTGAGTGATGTAAGGATTGACAAAATAAGAACCTATTCCAATTTGTGTCCAAAATGTAAAATGAATCTTTTTTTAGTGATTGCACAAGGGTCAGTTATTTTTTTCATTTTCACAAGTCTGCATTTTCTAGTTCCTTCTGGAAGCAGAAGGGCTGGAAAGCTAGTTGAAAGGCTATTCTTGAGGTATTTTGAGATGACTGGAAGCAGGAAGCAATAGAAATTTTACCAGGAAACCGCTTCTTTAAAAATTTCCATCCTAACTTAGATGGCCTAAAGGGATGGAGAAAGCCCCTATGCACATATTAGATCTGGTCTTTCTGAAATTGGCACATCACTAAAATGGTACCACCACACCACAGCACCAGCAACCCATTTCTTCAATAATAAAGCCTTAATCAGATCTTTTGTCCAATAAAAGTCAAATCTTCATGGAAATGCTTCTCCAAAGCTCTTTCAGCCTCACAAAAAGTGTGAATTCTATCCAATTTTGTGCATGCCATATTATTCTGAAATAATATTGATGATAAAATTCTATTAATTCTCTTGAGTACAGATGTATTCCTCTAATTAATTGATAGGAACTTTCTCTTTCATGACATCAACATCCACTCATGCCGACAAGCTAAGTGCCATTAATTCAGGCAAAGGCAACTGATAATTAGTATAATGATCTGACTTTATTAGTTCTATGGAGCTGAGGGAGAAAAGTCCGCAGTAGCTTTAGTTTTTGAGGTTGTGAAAATGTGTATTAAATGGAATGGAGTGGGTAGACTTGGACTTATCTAATTCCTTACAGAGGTTTTTGCTTATGTTATTTAGAGCTGATTAGTAAATGGAAAGAAGAGACATTTGTTTTGTAAAACTTGTAATTTAGATTAATTTTTCCTCCTAAAATTCAAGTATTGGAGAATTAATTTTTAAAGAGACAGATTGAATTTTGGTTCCTTTTATATTAGGCCCCGTCTACTGGCAAGTTTCTGCACAGTAAAGCAGCTTTAAGCACTGTAACTCACAAGGTGTACCCATTGCCAAGCCACTTAGTGCATAGAAACTGCGCAGATGCAGCGCTATAAACAAAACACTTTGATGAGAGGCGTAGCGCTGGCACTGGGGCTACAGCACTGCGGTGCCAGTGTAGACACTGGTGACTACAGTGCTGCGATTGGCCTCCAGGAGGTGTCCCACAATGCCTGTTCTCACTTCTCTGGCCATTGGTTTGAACTCTACTGCTCTGCCCTTAAGTGACCAACTGTCAACCCCACCCCATAAATTCCTTTGCAAATTTGAAAGTCCCCTTCCTGTTTGCTTCCTGATGTGTGCAGTGGTCTCAGCGCATCTTTCCAGGTGGCCATGCCTGCTCCATGCAATCCCCTTCTTGGAGCAATGCGGAGCTGCTGGACCTCATCATCATTTGGAGAGAGGAGCTGTGCAGTCACAGCTGTGCTCCAGCCGTCGGAATTATGATACCTACAGACAGATTTCATGATGCATGATAGGAAAGGGCCATGACCGGGATACATTGCAGTGCAGGGTCAAAGGGAAGGAGCTGCGAAACGCCTTCTACAAGGCATGAGAGGCAAACCGCCACTCCAGTGCTGCGCCCACAAGCTGCCTCTTCTCCAAAGAGCTGGATGTGATACTCAGTGGTGACCGCACCTCCACTGCAAAGTCACCTGTGGATGCTTCGTTGGCTTCGTTGCCAGTCAAGAGTGGACCAAACCAGGAGGAGGCAATCTTGGATGAAGTGAGGGATGGGGGAGCCAGAGGCAGAAGATGACTTGGAGGCCAGAGATACATGCACTCAGGAGCTCTTTTCTATCCTGGAGGAGCCTTGCCAGTCACAGCAGTCTGATCTTGGTGAAGTGCAAACAGGAGAGGAGGCCCCTGGTATGTGGATCTGATTTTGGGAATTGCTGAAGTGAGTTGTTGGGGGCAGGAGGGTTACGGAAAGCAGGCTTGTCTCCCACCTAATGCCTAGTTTGAGCGGCGGAACAGGCTGTTGATTGACTCCCTCACTTCACCTGACTCCCTCAGAGATCTCCGGGAAACTCTCACAGAGATACTGGGCAATCTGCTCCCACAGGTTCCTTGGCAGAGCTGCTTTGTTTCTTGCCCCATTAACGGTAACTTTCCCTCACCACTCTGCCGTCACAGAGGCGTGGGGGGACGGGACCACAGCTGCACACAGGCTACCTGCATAGAGACCAGGGTCGATGCCGCAGGCTTGGAGAAGACCCTCACTTGATTCCCTGCTCACCCTCAGCAGCGAGGTATCTTCCATAACGATCACTTCCTGTGGAAAGCGTGGGGACAGGAATGATTGTCAGGCCCCTGCTGCAGGGCTGGCTCTTCCCAAGTGCCCAAGAGCCACATGCCCAGTGTACAGCAGGGTCCGGAAAGAGTGATTTACCCTGCCCCTGTGGCTACTCACCATTCTGGGGGTCTTGTGGCTTGTGTGCGCTTACCTGGGATCAGCCAGTTAGTGACAGGTGTGTGAGGACTGGCTGTGTTTTAAAGCATTGAAACAGTGTTTGTGTTGCAAACAATACTGCTTCTGTAAAATGTTGCATTTAAACTTCACAGAGATGACCTTGGGAGCACGGCCTCCCTCTTTGTTATCGGCGGCAGAATGGTTGTGAAGAATTAGAAAGCATCCAAGAAGAACTAAGAAGGACTTTGTGTGTGAAGTTATCATGCACTTCGCTGCTGAGAAAAAGGAATTAAAGAAGTGGTGGGACAGTAAGAAAAGGGAATGAAAGGAGAATGTGGCACACCAGAAAGAAGCCATGGAGCGGCTCTTAACCATTATGAAGCGCCAAGCGGACACACTCCAGGCAATACTAGCTCTTCAAACCAAGCAGCTCCGCACCCACCCTCCCCTGCAGCCACTGTTGCAAACCTCTTTCCCATGTGACCCCCACACACCACCAACAGACTCTTATCAACCTCCTCACCTCCACTCTCTACCTGCAGCATTCCACTCCTTCCTCCTCACAGTCCAGCAGTGTGGACTCCCAATACCCACTGCATGCAACATCCCTGAAGTACAGCACCTGCTGCATCATACTCCAAAGGAGAAGGTTGGGTATGATCCCTGAACATACACAAATTTACAGCCATCTTGGGACCCGTCATCCTTCTGAGACCTTCCATTCCCCCCCATCTCCCTCCCTGCTGATGAATTTTTTCATTTGACTCTCTCCTCTGGTTGTTATGTTAAGGCCCCTTCTTGCATCATGTGGACCAATCACCTCCTACTATTACAAGTACTGCAGTCACAAGCATAGCAACAAATATTACTGGCTTTCAGCTTCAAATTGCTGCCTCAAAGCATCCCTGATCCTTACGGATGGGGAAAATAAAGGTGGTAGAGAGGACAGGTAACTTCCAAAACCACAAAGGGAGCAAGCACCAGAAGAGGCATGAGAATTCAGGAGATTTTGGTTCCAAGCCCCATGTTTAGACCATTAGATCATGTCTCTTCTATGGTCCTTGCTGACTCTGGAGACAGTAAATGCTATACCTGTGCAAAGTATTCACATGAAAAAATACTGTAGGTTGAAAACAAAGGGCTGAGCAACAATGTGGGTTTTATCAAAAAAAACAAAAAACATAATTTTCAGAAGTCTTTTGTTAAAAGGACACCAACTTGAATCTAGCTATTTTTTTAATGAGCATTTAATGTACTGTATCTGCCCCCTTAGTCCCCTGTTGATTTTTGAGGGATGACAGTCAATTTTTACAGTTTGTCTATTTTTCCAGTTGATTCAATTGCACAAACATACACTGATCTGCCACTCTAGCATTCTCCTACAACCAGCTTCACGCATACAAAGACAGCTATGCAAACCTTCTTGGTAAAAAGATAAACTCTTGGTTTTTGGAGGAGTGGAGCTTCCGAAAAGGATCTGGCTCTGATATGGCAAGACATCATCCAAGAATATTGTTCTATCATCATATCACACACAGCATAATCACAGACAAGCAGAAAAGCTGAAGATGATAGCCTCAAGTTCCTGCTGATTATTGTAACATTAACAGTGAACAAAACTAGAATCATTCATGATCTGACTTTGGAAGGAACACCATATGTTGCCTGCATCATTGAGATCTCGTTTGATGTCATTGTCAGGCTGTCTAGAGTAGCTCACAACAGTAAGAGCCAATCTCAGGTCAGACTGTCAAGAAACAGAGTACAAACCCCAAACGGATTGTATGTTTTATAATTAGTCAACAGCCCTACTTGGGTTGGTGAAATCTACTTGCAGTTAACTCACGCAATAAACTCAAAAAATTAATCACGATTGAAACAATCACAGTTAAATTAATCTGACAGGTAAATATTTTGCAACACCTGCTACAACAGTACCAGGCAAATGCCTGTTCTCACATTCAAGTGACATTGTAAACAAGAAGCGGGCAGCATTATCTCCTGCAAATGTAAACAAACTTGTTTGTCTGAGCAATTGGCTGAACAAGGAGGAGGACTGAGTGGACTTGCAGGCTCTAAAATTTTACATTGCATTAAAAAATAAAACAGTTTCTTTTGTACATAATTCTACATTTGTAAGTTCAAGTTTCATGATAAAGAGATTGCACTACAGTGCTTGTATTAGGTGAATTGAAAAATATTTTTTATTTTTCAGTGCAAATACTTGTAATCAAAAATAAATATGAAGTGAGCACTGTACACTTTGTATTCTGTCAAAATTGAAATCAATATATTTGAAAATGTAGAAAACATTCAAAAATATTTAAATAATGGTATTCTATTATTAACAGTGCAATTAATCGTGATAAATATTAGGGCTGTCAAGCAATTAAAAAAATGTCATTTGAATACATGTTAATTATAATTTTAAAAAGCAAATACTGATATTAAATATTAAAACTAACATAAAATAGAATTTTATCTAAAAGAAAAAGTAAACAGAGTTGTTCCAGTATTATTTCCACTTCATGTCAATATTTCTTTTTATTGTGTTTCCAGTTTGTTTTGTTAATATACAGTGATATAAAAAGAAAACAAAATGCAAATTAAAACAAACAGTGAGGGCAAGATTCTCAGCCAGTATGAATTGGTGCAACTCCACAGACATTGGAGGAGCCAATTTACACCCGCTGAGAATCTGGCCCTGACACATTCTGATTCAGAGTTTAGGTTTAAAGCCAAAACAAGACACTGAATTAAAACTTCAGTTGATTCGTGACTGATGGAAATTTGTGGATTGAAGAAAATGAACAGCTTTTACTGTGTGTCTAACACAACCATGGTTTACTGTAGGTCATTACCTCGGTGATATAAATTCAGCGGAACTGTCCCATGGTCTTCTCCCAAGGTACCAAACTAAATTGATTTAAAATACTACCTTGTTATGAAAGCTTGCAATTGCTCCCCATGTTTTGGCCAGTGGAACATTTAAGAGTGAGCACTCTTTATGCAGTTCTTCCTTATGTGTAGGAACAGGTCTGAAAAAATCAGAGCAGAAGTATGGCAATAGTAAAAAGAACAAGATCAGGGCCCAGCTGAGACTCCTCCTAACCAAGTCAGCAGCAGCTGTATACAGTCTTACACAGAAAAGGAACTATGTGAAAGTGAACCTCTGTAGATTGTTTTCCTTCCTATGTACAGCAAAATACCTTTAGGTCTCACAGCTGCTACAATATATATGACCACAAGGTGGCAGTGGTGTCATATTATTGGCAAGGAAAGTCTAGTTAAGAGTATCACAGAATTTCAGAGCTGCTTGTGTTTGGGGTAAAAAAAAACTGGTAGGTGAATTTTGTAGTTAATGTTATGTTCCAAGGAGACCTTCGAGAAAAAATGAGGATAGGTACATATTATAGCCTTGTCTTTGTAGAAAGTGGCGTATGGTGTGGGTCCACCATAAGTGCTCCCAGCTCCTCCGTTTGCCTTGCTGAGGTGATGACAATTAGAAAAGAAATTTTGAGGGAGAGGTGGAAGAGGGAGATGGTCACCATTGGTTTGAAGGGGGGTTTCCTTTAGGTGTTCAAAACCAGGTTATAGTCTTACTAGTGGGGGGGCGGAGTTGTCCAATAGAAGGAAACAGGTTATATTGTCTGGGAGATGTTGCAGAAGATGAAGTCCTTGAGCTCCCATTCATGAACGAAAAGATAATCTGTGATGTGCCAGGGAAAAAGACCACCCATTATTGGGTTAAAAGCATGTCACCCCTTTGGTCTCATCAAGAGGGTGCACTCTCTGAAGGGCCAGGGGACTAAAACAATTGAGGAAGCTTTTGAGGACATCTTCCGGGGAATAGAGAAGTGCTTGTCGGAGTACAGAATAGAGCTGAAAAGCCCAACTGTCCCCTCATCCATGCCCCTAGGAAAGTTCCCTTTCTGTTAAGGCAACAGCTAAAAGAGGTGCTGGATAGGCTCCTTGGTCTGGGAATAAGAGCAAGTGGAAGAACCAACAGAGTACACTCATTGGACATTGTATTTTGGGGAGGAATGCTTCATGTATAGGCCCAAAATAAATTAATATGTAAAAAGAGAACATTTCCCACTACCTACAAAGGGAGACATTTTTGGGGAGATGGCTGATGCAAAAATATAGCAGCTCAGCAAGGCCGGTATACTAAAGGTTGCAACATGACTTCTGTTTAAAGGTTGACCTTTCTGAGTCCTCTAAAATTGACGTGCTTAGTTGGATTCCTTTGAAATTTGATGTGCCTCACAAGGGTGCAGGGTAGGGTTAGTGACCCAATTTGGGGTGACTTGATGCAGAAATTGGAAAGATATAAGCCCAGTTTCTAGATTTTTTTTTTTTATTATTTTAGCAAAGAGCTAGAGGTCGAACTATTGATGTAATGTGGGCCAAAATGGTCTAAATCTGTCAAGTTTTACCCAAGAAGGTCCATGGCACCCAATAAATCTTTGGGGGCAGGGGGCACATTGAGAATGGTATTTAAGAAAATGTACATTTTACAGTGTTTATGCGCCAATATGGAAAAATGGCCAGAAAGTTTCCATTCTCACCATTTTATATGCTTTAAAGCTTGACTCTTATAAATGCTCTAAAATCTATATGGTTAATTGGATTACTTTGGAATTTAGCATGCCTCGTGGGGATGTGGGATAGCATTAGTGATCTACATTTTGGGTCATTTGACCAAGTGGTTCCTGAGTTACAGGCCAAACTATTAACCTGAGAGGTACCAAAGACTGGATGAATCAGACCGATGGCTGTGAACTCACCCTTCGAGTAACATAACTAAAGATAAGTTAATCACAAACTCCCATCTAAGACAAAAGGAGTTTGGGACGTAATTGTTGGAAGTTGCTAAAATTTGTGAGTCATGGATGGCAATTTTATTTGGGGACGGGGAAATGTAATCAAAGTTTTGGGGAGAAAAAAATTAGACATCTGAGTGTTTCCTGGGTTTGGGACTGTAGAAAGGGGTTGTGGGGATGAATGGAAGGGGAGGGAGGCTTGGCATATCCAGCTCTGCCTGTGCACACCAATCCCCTGCACCTCCAAGATCTGCCTGTGCATGCCAACCTTCCTGCACACCACAGCTCTGTCCGTGTGCACCACAAGCCCCCTGAGCTCCCACCTTCCTGTATCTCCCAGCTCTGCCAGTGCACTCCAGCCCATGCACAAACCCTGCTCCTATCCACCAATTCACATGGCTGTGCACTCTTTGGGGCAGGGACTGCATCACTATACTTAAGTTTGTATCACAACTTCTGTTTAAAGGCTCATACAACTGTAACTCTGTCCTCTTTCAGCAATGCCCCAATATGTCCCATAAACACACCTTCACTCTGCCAACCCTATAGTTGCTGAAATGCACAAGCTTTCCACTTCCTTTTACATCTCATTTGCTCTTGCCCAAAGGATTCCATCTAACATTATTAAAGGAGAAAAAAAGGTGGCTCATGCTACCTTCCCTCTGCTCTCTTCAAGCATTGTCTCAGTGTGCACATAATCACAGTGGCCCTTGGCACTATAAGATTCAGGAGGTTCCAGATCCTGCTATACATTCCCTTACCCACTTAGCCAACTCCTGAGAAATAATACCACATGTGTACAATTTAAGAATCACACCACAGACTTTTACAACCCCCTTGCACTTATTTAAACGATACCATCTCAGCCTACATTTTCACGTAACCATCATTAGCGCATTAGAATCCTCTCATAGTCCACCTCGCTGCTGACAACAACCTTTCTAATAAAAGCTCTATGCCCTGCTACCAACATAGTCTGCATTTAGAAATGATGCATGCTGCATCCTGAAAGTACACATGCATCTATTCTTTTCTGTCACACATGTGAGGTGCAAAACATAGATCTCCTCAGATCACAGTCACAGCTCTGTTACATACCTTGAAGTAATCCACAGATCCTGCAAACATACCTCCACCAAGTAGTAACCACAGTCTCCACTACTCCGTACTGGACACAGAACACACACATTTACCTGGAGTTCATGAGACAATAAATGCTTAGACTGCTCTCATATGGGAGCGTGCTACTGACAACCTCCTTTGTAATAAATCCCCTATGTCCTGCTGATTGTACAACATATACAATTCTGCATTGAAATAATTCATACTAGATCCTGAAGGTCACACACATCAGAGGGTGTAAACTACAGATCTCCTCAGATCATAATCGCAACTCTGTCACACAGCCCAAAGAAAGCCACACATGTCCCCATCTAGGGCCCTATTAAATGAATGGCCATGAAAAACCTGTCACGGACTGTAAAATCTGCTCTCCCCCATGAAATCTGGTCTCCCCTGTGAAATCTGGTCTTTTGTGTACTTTTACCCTGTAGCAGTGTTCCTCAAACTGAGGGTCCTGACCCAAAAAGGAGGTCAGTAGGCTATTTTAGGGTGGTCCTGGTATTGACATCCTTACTTCTGCACTGCCTGGCCAGAGAACAGTGGCTGTCATGGGGGCGGGGGAGGCTTCGTCACTTTGAAGGGGGTTGTCATGGGCTTTACATGTTTATATTTTGCCATTTTTAAATACATACTCATGCTTTGTTACGCCATGAAATGTAAGATTTAAATATCTGCAATCATGAAATTCAACATTTTTTAAATGCTAGGACTGTGAAATTTATGAAACTGGACTGTGAATTTGGTATGGCCACACTCATCATAAAGACACCTTTACCAAGCAATGCCAACTACTGCCTCCTCCATTTAGTGTACGTACACCTAACACACTGACTGTACCTGGAGTGTATGCAGGTGGTTCCCGTTGGCTACTTCCAGCTCCAGAGGACCTGAGGGAAGGTGGCATGGGCAACCTTTTCTCCCACTCCCCCATTCTGTCCTGGAATAATATTGGATGGCAGCCTGTGGGTGAGAGTGAATGGGCTGTAAAAGGACGTGAAGGGCTTGTACATTCTAGTACCTGTGGGGCTGGCAGAATAAAGGTATGTGTGTATATTAATGGGACGTATTGGGGCATTGGGGAAAGAGGGCATCCTTAACTGTGCATTTCCTGGTTTTCAGAAGTTTGAGCTTTTCTTAGCTCAATGTTCTGCCAGAGGACAACATACCACCAAGTAACCTCAACTGTGCGATACTGTAGCGTTTTGGCATGGGATTTTCTATGCTTGACGCATCAACAGGTTTCTGGCAGGTGCCAAGCTAAAAAAAAAAAACAGAGCACATGTTTATACATGGTCAACATGCCCTTTTGGAGACTGCCATTTAGCTTGTGTTTGCCACCTAAGGTTTCACTGGAAAAATACAACAGACTTTGGATGGTATAGCGGATACTAAAGTTTACATTGATGACTTTTTGATCTGGGGGAAAATAGTAGGAGACTAATACCAGAGGCTCTGGGTTGAAATGCTGAAACAAAAATGAAAATTCTGTGCAATGCAAATACCATACCTGGGAGACAAGTTAACACCGCATGTTGTACAGGATGATCACAGTAAGGTTAGTGTCATCACCAGGATGTCTTCCCCAACAGACGATCAAAGAATACAAAGATTCCTTGGAATGGTGACCTATGCAGGGAAATCTGTGCCTAATCTAGCTGTCCAAACAAGCAACCCAAGTGCACTACTGTGCAAAGATCTCCAATGGACGAGGATACTAAAAGGTGTGAGAAACTGAAGGCGTTAAAGAGGCCTTAGTTCAGAGGTACTATGGGAGAGATTTCGGGGTTGCAGACACACTCTAGAGCATTCAAGGAGTCCAGAGCTACATTTTGTACATATTAATCTGAGGAAAAATCAGTCCAGGCTCAGATGACATGTAGACTGTGATTGCCAAAGCTGCTGCTCAGGCTGAGACCCCACAGACAGTAATGAAGGCTTTTTAGCATAGGGTGGCCGAGACAGGATATTCCCAGCTCCTATTATCAATTTAAGGGGGGATGTTAAAAAAGGATACAGGAAGGTCATTAGGAATTCAAAAATCTAAGAGAAGGGCCAAGATGTTTTATACTGGTCTCAAATGAACAGCAACATTTAGGAAGCGACGTTGTTTTATATGCCAAAAATAAGTCAAATGAAAGAGCCCATGTTAGTGGCACAGGAAAAAATGCCCTCCCCCAAGAAGCGAAGTAGCCATAGATTTGTTTATACTGGCTGGAACAAACTATGTGCCTGTCCTAGACTATTATTCTCACTTTCCTGAGATAGCCCTACTAGAAGGTAGTACGGCTAAGCAGGTAATTGTGCATACCAAAGCTATTTTTGCTAGATATGGAATACCTGACCCAGTGATGTCTGAAAATGGACAGTAGGCATGCGTTTAAGCAGTTTGCAGTGAAGAACAGGTTTAGACATGTAACCACTAGTCTCCATTATCCCCAATCCAATAGATTGGTAGAAAACTGCAAAATAATAAAGCACCTACTGCAAAAGGCAGAGCCTGCTCCATATTTAGCACTGTTAAATTACAGAACAGCACCAATGAAACATGGGTTGTCACCTGCTGACATTTTGTTCAACAGAAAACTGAAAACACAAGATTGCCTGCATGATTAGAAACTGATGTTGCAGTCATTGGGAACTTACAGGTGTATAAAGGGACAGATAAAGCAAAATAAGAAAATACAACATAATGTGGGATCCCAAGAGCTGCCACCGCTTCATGAAAATGATTCTGTGTACTTCTCTGATGTAAAAAATGGTTGCTAACAGCAATGGTGTCACAAGAGGTTGCCCTGTGGCTATATGAGGCTCTCACTCAGGACACAGACATACTGTGGAGGAATAGGCGTCACCTTCTCCAAATCCCAGAAGGGAGGGAGATAAGGGGCACTGAGTCTGCTGTTTTGCCTGAGAGAGTCTCAGACAAGCAACCACCACAGCAGGTTGCGGTAACGGAGGGATACGGAACCACAAAAACAAGTGGATTTGCTGCGTCCCAACAGCAGTAGTGCTGAGGTTCCAGGGCAGCCCTCCAGGTCCAAGCAATAGCTCAGGGCACCTCGAAGGCTAATAGAATGTTGTTAGTGCAGTTAGTTATTGGGCTGGTTATAAAAGTGTTCATAATTATGTGGAGTTGTAAGTGTTCTTGTTATTAACATTTGGCTTGGAAGGGAAGATATGGTATTGGAGACTGTGCCTTTAAAGATGTACTTGTGGCACCTTAGTAACTAACAAATTTATTTGAGTATAAGCTTTTGTGAGCTACAGCCCACTTCATCGGATGCATAGACTGGAACATACAGCAAGAAGATATGTATACATACAGAGAACATGAAAAGGTGGACATAGCCATACCAACTGAAGGGGCCAATCAATTGAGATCAGCAGGAGGAAAAACAACTTTTGAAGTGATAGTTGAGATGACCCATAGAATGTGTCAGGATACTTAACATGGGGAAATATAGTCAATTAGTGTAATGGCCCAACCATTCCCAGTCTCTGTTCAAACCTAAGTTAGTTGTATCTAATTTGCATATTAATTCAAGTTCAGCAGTCTCTCTTTGGAGTCTGTTTTTGAAGTTTTTTTTGTTGTAAAATTGCCACCTTCAAGTCTGTCACTGAGTGGTTAGAGAGGTTGAAGTGTTCCCCCACTGGTTTTTGAATGTTACGATTCCTGATGTCAGATTTGTGTTCGTTCATTCTTGTGTTTAGAGATTGTCTGGTTTGGCCAATGTATATGGCAGAGGGGCATTGCTGGCACATATCACGTTGGTAGATGTGCAGATGAATGAGCCCCTGATGGTGTGGCTGATGTGATTAGGTCCTATGATGGTGTCACATGTGGACAGAGTTGCAAGGATAGGTTTCTGGGTTAGTGTTTATGTTGTATGGTGTGCAGTTGCTAGTGAGTATTTGCTTCAGGTTGGGAGGGGGGTCCTGTCTCCCAAGGTCTGAGAGAGTGAGGGATCATCTTTCAGGATGGGTTGCAGATCTTTGATGATGCACTGGAGAGATTTTAGTTGGGGACTGAAGGTGACGGCTAGTGCCCTTCTGTTATTTTCTCTGCCCCCTCCCTCCCATCTCACCACCTTTTTTTTTTTTTTGGACTTCTCTAATTTTGTGCTGTTGCGTTGATCCTGTTCCTCATGTTTTACTGTGTCTTTGCTCTAACTCCTCCCTCAACCTCCCTACCATAAGGTAATTTGCTCGCCCAACATTTCCATCTTGATAGCAAACATCTTGAGCTCTATGTAATTCACCTTTTCAATGTTTTCCATTCACTTCAGTTGCACAATGTGTATTTGAAGGCAGAATTGGGCAGCAATGCATTCATTTTCTACTGTATTTTGTGAAAGCATAAGGTCTTTGAATTTCTGTGTTGAGGACTTAGCCTGAACCTAATTTTTAAACTATAATTAGATTAAAGATTCTTATTATTTTAGTGACATGGGATTTTCTTTTTATTCAGATTATTGAAAATTCCAATACACTTATTTTCTTGTGAAATCAAATCCTGCTTGCATTGAAGTCAATGAGAATTTTACTAGGAAGATTTAGGGGGTGGTGGTTTGAGAATTTTGCACACAGCTATCTTGAATATCTGATCTTGTCACACTAAAGGTCAAAATGTTGCTAGGGGAGACATTATATATTCAGATATATACTGAGACATTCAATATGTTTTACCTCAGAGCACATAATTGAAATCTTACCTGCATTTTTACATCAATGACTACATTTTGTTTTAAAAAGGCAAAATTGTCTAGTGACAGGGACTGGAATCAGGGTTTCTGGATCCCAATTCTGGCAACACCCCAACGTGTGATACTGGGAGCACTTTAGAAATGTGAAAGATTACTTAGTTCATAAAGTGCTTTGAGATCCTCAGATGGAAGGTCTGATGCAGAGACAGGCTATGTGAAGAACATTGGGAAAATTTGTATTGTTTTTATGAAAAATAGGCATCACTCAATTTCACTTACTCACTTTTGTATTGTTACCTGCTGGGATTGAAGACAAGGGTGCTGGAACTGGGGGGGCTAGAGGGGTATGGCCCCATCACTTTTTCAGACACCCATGATCCCCCACTTTCAGGGAGCATCTGTTGCCCATGATTGAAGGGGTTAATGTATTTCCAGGGACAGAAATAAGAGGGTGTAAATGGGTTGGGACTCACCACCCAGCGCCTCCTGCTGATAATTCTGGGAATTAGCTCACATTCCAGCTCAGAGTGCCCTCTGCAGGCCAGTGATCTGCCTTTTGGCTACTGCCCCTGCATCCCTCCCTGGACCCCAGTGCCCCTTTTATGTGGGGTTCTGCCCCCTGGCAGTAACCCCTTCCTCAGGGGTTTCCCCTCCCTGGGACCCCCCCACCCTCTATCCCCACTTTGCCTCAGTGTCTTGGCAACTGCCCAGTCCTTAGCTAGCCCCACACCCTGGGGCAGACTGCAGTATTAGCCTCTCATCATCAGCAAAGGGGGTTGGACCTGCTGCCGTGGCCTACCCCTGGGTTTCACCCTGCAACCCCAGTACCTCCTGGCCTAACTCTAGGCTGCAGTCTGAGGCTTTCCAGGCAGGAGCTCCCCAGCTCCTCTGCCTTTCCCCAGACCTGCTTCACCCTAGGTACCTTATCTCAGCTTCCAGCAGCCAGGCCCTTCTCTCTCTCTGAACACAGAGAGACTCTCTGGGCTCCTGGCTTTTCTGCCCTTATATAAGGGTCTGTTGCTCAGTTTGGGGCATGGCCCCAGCTGCTGCCACTTCCCCAATCGGCCCAGCCTAAAAGGCTGCTTTCTCCAGCCCCAGCCCTTATCCAGGGCTGTTTTAACCCCTTCTGGGCTGGAGCAGAGACCCACTCTGCTACAGAGGGGTTTGGGTCAAATAGGCATGTCTGGGTTGGTATGAACTATAAAGAACATGTACATGGAGGTACCTTGGAGAGACAGTGGAAGACTAAGGACTGGTCACTAATAACTGCCAGCCAAGAGAGACAGAATGTGTGAAACCAGAGCGATTGCTACTTGAAACAAAGAACTGAAGTGTGAGCAGTCTTTTAAATCCTAGACATTTTGGGGCAAAAGAGGCAGGTTGTGCTGCCAGCATGTAGCCACATATAAAATTTCCTTTTCCATTCTAAGCAGAGAAACCTACATACTGTATTCCAGTTGACTAAAATAAATGCTGTCGTCTTTACAAAGACTGTTCTCTATCATGGGAAACATCTGCTGATTGCATTGCTTCTAAAGGGGTAAAGTCTCCAACAGGGATTCAAGCTCTTTTGGACTCACTGAATGAGCCAAGGTGAGAAAGAAACAGGAGTGCTGAAGCTAGAGGTCCAGACTCAGAGTAGCAGACTCCCCACCTGCAAAAAGTGCAGGTCTCAGGCCTATCACTAAAAGGAGAACCCTCCTAGGAAGGCTGAGAGAGGCAAGTTCATTCTGTGTACCCGTGACAAGCTCCCATTTTCTTTTCAGTTTAGGCTAGACTCTCAGGAGAGACATATGCTGTGCTCTCTCCTCAAGCTTTACTTTTTCATTTTCTTGTTTTGCTATTCTCTGGTTGGTTTTGTTTCTGTTCAGTCTTTACTCAGTTTCACTTGCAAGTTCTCACATATAGAAGGGTGGACTCATCACTGGCATGCTACCTCATACCTAGCAGCCCCAGTCTCTGTCACCCCCTGCGGATGGTCAGTCCAATCCCATGGTGGTATGACTTGGCCCTTGGGTCCTTCCAGAGTAACAGAAAGTCCAACAAATAATTTGACATCCATACAAAAGTTCTTCCACCCAGATTCTGGACCTCATGGACTTCACATCCTTCTCAGGGTCTTCATGCCACCTTACTAGTGGGTGTTAGGGGACTCCAGGCCCACTCTCTGCACTGAGTTCCAGCCTAGGGACTCCAGGATGAGCAGTCAAGGTTCACTCCACCCGATTCCTTGCTGCTACCTTCCTGTCCTCCTTTCTACCAAGCCTGTGAACTGGCCTCTCCAACAGTCTCTAAGTCCATCCTTCTCTCAGGGCTAGGACTCATGGGGCTTACCCTAGGAATCCCCTAATAAATCCCAAATCAAAAGTATAACCTTAAATCAATTTCTCCCCCCATCAGGCTTGCCATTTCATCCCTTTCTATTCCTCAGCTGAATGCCTCCCAGAGCTCTCGCCACAGCTCCTCCATGACTCTCCTGGCTTCTTGCCAGACTTTGCTATGCAGAAGAGGATTCCAGGGCCAACTTTCCCCAGGCTACTTCTTTGACACATGTCTCTCCATATACTAGTCCCAGAGCATGACTGTAAAATTCTTCCCTCTCCCCCTATAGCCCCCTTCTGACCCAGACTCCCTGCCTTTATAGTAACCACACAGCTCTTCTCCCAGCTGGGACTCACCTTTAGTTGAGGCTGATCCATATTCCAGGTTTAGTGAGAGGGGTTAATTGGCCTCTCAGCCCACATTAACCCCTTTTAAAGTCGAGATGGGAGTATATACCCCATCACATAACCCAATGTTGTCATGCTTGGGATCCGAATACTGCAGGGGGATATTGATTTATTTTTTTAAAAGTTTGTTGGAATGAAAAAAACCATTCCTATTAGTTTTAGGTTTTGTAAAATCTTGTTTTTACAAAACTGAAATGTTGCTACCCAGTGTGACCTGACAGAGTCACATAAACAAGTATCTGTGCCTGCTTTGGTTTCTTGTAGAGCTCAGCAGTTACTGTATTTCTATCATATGTTTTTCTGGGACTCCTTGAAAGACACGCTAGGTCAAGTTACTAAGAGACACCTCAACAAAATACAACAACTTTATTTTTAGGTGAAGTATTATTTGCCCCTCCAGTAAAGACAAATAACATTGGAATATACACAATCCTGGAGTGAAATGTTCTTATCTACCCTGTACCACGACCAGAATTTATATTTAGAAACAAGAAATCATGACTGAGATTACAGAAAGTGCTTCAGAATTATGACCACATCCCAGAGAACATGTACAAAGCCTTAGTCCTGCTTGAAAGAAATGTGCTAATGATCAGGGGTCGAATTCTCCCTTACACAGGAAAAACCTGAATTGAGGACAAGAAACTCCATGAGCTTCAATTCACAGGCTTTCGCCATATCTTTTTATTGGAGAGGGTGAGGATGCTTCTTTGCCCTCTACAGGTCTTGGAACACTGGGCCTGTACCTCATCACTGCTTCAGGAGCCATGCTCTCATGTGGTCCTTAACAGTCACTGCCCGCAATTTCCTCCTCAAGTGGATTTACTTAGAATAGGATACAATACAAGAAGATGTTGTCTGGGTCAGCATGATCTTATGTGAGTTATCCCACCCCCAGAGCCAAGGCCAGGGGTGAAGGCGGGGGATACTGTCTCAGAGCAGCCATTCCCACACCCTTAGAATTTGATATCTGCAACGCATTCTTAGAGGGGTTTCCAGAGGATCACAGAGTATGTATTCCTCTCTTCCACATTGCTCAGATGTGCCAGGTCTTGATTCTGTCCACTCACAGAAACAAAGGAAACACTCAGGCCCCAGCTTTTTATCAAACAGGACACAGAAAAGCTACTAAAAGCGTGAACTGTAATTGTAAGGAGGTTTCTATTTGGGATTTCATACAGCTTGCAAACGATGCATCGTTTTCAGGAAAATCGTACTTTCAACAGCACAACCCTATTTGCAGGATATTACGATAGTGATGGGAAATCATTCCATGCCTAGCATCCTAAAACAGTATAATGCAGTGGTTTTCAACCTGTAGTCCGTGGACCGCCGGGGGTCCATAAACTATGTCTAATGAGTCTGTGAGAGGTTGTTGTTACCATAGAACAGTGGTTTTCAACCTGTAGTCTGCAGACCCATATCTAAGATTTCCAAAGGGGCCCATGCCTCCATTTGAAATGTGTTAAGGGTCCACAAATGTAAAAAGGTTGAAAACCACTAGAATAATGCAATATTTAATGTATTCTGGGATACCTTTCGACCACTGAAAATGACTGAGATCCAGTGAGATATCAGCCAAACGTCCTCAGCATATTAGTCAATGCTGAGGAACAGTTCAGTGAGCCCCATTTTTACAGACTTCTCTGTTAACTATCATGAAGGCAGCAAGAGGTATTTGAATGACAGGATCCTATTTCTGAATCTTTTTGAATGAACGAAACTACTTTGTAGATGAACATTTTTTCCCCAAAGACTCTAGATGTTTTCCAGGGTTGTTTACCCATTCTCTTAAAGGTCTAGTTTGTGTTGACAAAGTCTTGCTTGTTTTCTCCCAGATTGCCACTTCTTCAATTCATAGGCAGCAGTAATGTTACACAGGGCTCGCCTACACAGGAGATTTTTGCACCAATGTACTACACCACTGGCTACACTAGTGTGACCCCGAGTGTAAATGCACCGCAGCGGTGTAATAAGTCACTTGCACTGGTATGACTTACCCATACAAGTCACTTTTTACACAGGTGCAGGGCATCTATGCTAGGGGGTTGCACTGTACACTGGTGGGAAAATCTCCAGTGTGGACAAGCCCTTGAAGCAGGTTGGGCTCATACATTGCTTGGAAGGTTGATGAAGTTTGAGGAGCTAGTTCTGGATTTACCATGACGCAGGGCTTCAAAAAGCTTGTACTTTACTCTGTTATTCCCCACCTCACAAGCCTCTCCTGAATTCTTCTGCTGCTTTCCCGCTTGCCTGTAACAGTCTCTGTCTGAAGAGGCAGAGATTAACTTAAACCAGAACTATGCACCTAAAATCTCCAGACCTTTGGTGAATTTTGGACCCAGATCCAAAACCGAACATTGCAATCTCTGGCCCAGTTTTTTACTGAAAAAAAGTTAGCAAAAAACAGTGGCACCAGAGATCACTTAACAAAGATCAGCACTGCAACCCAGCTTTGTAAAATGTAACCATTTCTCCATAGCGTATGCAACACAAACACTGCCACATGATGCTAGGCCTGGAAAACCAGAAAGTGGAACTGACTAGTTATACTGCCCAGCTGAGTGGAAGGCAGAATGTCAACAAACAGCACAAAATGGTGAAAATGAAATTCAATTTCTAAACATCAATAATCTAAGATATGAATAGCACATTGCTACTAGGCCTTGACAACTGACCCTCTGCACCTATCATGTCCACTTGGAACTTCAGGGTGAATAGAATTCAGATCCTCCTGTTCAAAACAAATCAACTGTAGACACCAAAACCCCATTTATGCCACTTGAGCAAAAAGAGACTCTCCATTAGCTACTTGCAGTATAAGGGCTGACATTTATGTAGTTCTGAATCTAACCCAAAGAGGGCAGCCACTCACTACCAGCTCATTACAGAATAAATATGATTTATAAGCTCTGCTGCTAGCATTAATGAGATACTGATTTCAATGTAATTTTAAAACCTTGTTTCCTTGATATGCCAAAGAAAGTAGGCTTCTAAACATACATTGTCCCAAATAAAGACATAAACCAAAAAGAATCTTGTCATCCCCAGGGAGGAACTCAGGAGATTAGACTAATTGAGTAAGGTCTCATTTTTCACTTAGCCTTTCAATGGGGACAGCTGTTTTCCTCATGACAACCTCAGTTACCCTCTGTGCTCATCATTTACTTCTGAAGCTGTTCGGAAAAATAGGCATAAGCACCAGTTAAATTGCTCCCACTAGCAGAAGACTGAGCATCTCCCCATGATAACATGAACTCCCACAGGCTGAAACTAAGCAAGAGGACAGATTAAGGCTAAACAGGGTGTGGGTTTGGATCTACCATAATTTCAGACCCTTCCTCAAAATTCCCCTCTGGAGAGAAATCCCCCCACCCCCTATGGGGACCCTTGTTATTCTTCCATTACCAAATCCTCAATCTTCCTTCCACCTGAATCAAGCCACTTATTCTACCCTGGCAGCCAAACAGCCTGCTGCAATCTCTGCTATCTGATAATCAGTCTCTGACTCAGGGCTCACTCCAGGGCCCCTCTAACCTTGAGGCCTGGATCCCAAGGATCCTACTTCAATCTGCCCTTACCCCCCGGGGTTGCTTCCAGTGCATAGTAGCTCACTGTGCATCCAAATACTTTTCTTGGGCAACAGTTGGAACTTCCAGCCTCAGGGACTCATCGCTAATGCAATCTCTGAACATACTTTTAAAATGCCAGAGATGTTTTGAATTCTTGGTGACTGAGCAATCCAACAGCTATTGAACCATCTGTGCAGAAGTATCTGCCCAGGATGGATCAAACTTTAATATATTGATAGAACCACAACAGGTTACAGTAGCATGTAGAGTTCCCAAATGAAATCAGAGCCCCATTGTGCTAGGTGCTGTACATGAATGCACAGTAAGAGATAGTCCTTACCCCAAAGAATTTACAGTCTAAATAGACAATGGTTGGGAGAGAAAACTGAGGCATGGAGAGGAAGAGACTTGCCTAAGGCCACATAGCATATCAGTGGCACAGCTGGGACTAGAACCCCTGTTTTCTGAGTGCTAGCCCAGTATATTATCCACTAGACTATGCTGCCTGCCTATGTGTGTTCATGCATTTACTAATATATCAAACTGATTGGCAACGTGCCTGTCATGGCAGAGTGAGGAAATGGATTTGGTGACCTCTCATTCTCCTCTTCTTTCATTACTTGCAAGATTTACAATGAAGCCCCCAACTAGACCCTATTCCCCCTACTGCCCTATCCCTAAAGAGCAAAGAGCTGGTAAGAATAAGGCAGGGGACCAGGAGCAGAGAAGCTGATGAGCATCTCCCACCCACTCTGGGTACAGGGTCAGAAGCAGGCTGGTTGAGAGGCCCATCTCCCTCATAACTGGTGTATACATAGCGGTATTGCCAACCCCAAAGGCTGAAAACTCATGAAAGTTAAAAAAAAAAAAAAAAAAAAAAAAGGAACCAAACACACAATAATCTTATCTACTGATGTTGGAATTCCCCCTGTCCATCCCAGCGTATGCATGTGGCCATTAGTGTTGCCAATGCTCCCAAATGTGTTGTGGTGATTTTGGCCCCCATGGCAGGAGATCTCACCCTCATATCTGCCTATCCTCCCGCTCCCCACATCAGTTCTGCTCCCACAGCCTCACCTCTTCTCCTGCAGCTCCAGGGGCTCTTCACCTCTCTTCAAAGCCTACAGGGATGGGAGTGTAGGCAGCATTGCCAACCTCAAGGCTGGAGTTTTGGCTGATTGCATAAGAAAAATAGACACCAAAGTAGCCAAATGACTGATTGGGTCAAACAGCCCAAATTTTCACCATTTCACATTCTTTGTGTTCCAGACACTATCCAGCAGGAGGGTGTTCATTTGTGTAAAGTAAAATACTGATATTGGAAATGTAAACGTAAAAACAACAATAATATTTCTATCCACCTCAGGTTTTATAAACAGCTTTCTTTTATGAAATGTACGTTTGGAGGCAAATGTAACCTGACAAAGCAGCCATTTAAATCACAGCTACTGACAACTCATGCTCTTCCTCATCATGGGAAAGGCCCCAGGCAGGGGGCTGTAGTGAGAGGAAGGGAAAGGGGCCAGCTGATCTGTGCTTCTGTTCAACCCCTGGCACTGGGTGAGGGGAGTTCCTTGTCCTTCTGCTTCCCAAAATCACTCCCCAGCAGCCCCCCTGACAAATGTTCCTCAACCCTCCAGTACCCACCCTTGTCCCCCGTTTCCCCCGCAGGGCCACCCTGCCCGACACCAACCCTCAAGCAGGGGTCCCCACTTGTACTTCAGCAGCTCCCACATTCTCTCCCAACAGGGAGCTCTGGGCGCTCCCCAATGCCAACTCTCAACAGGGTGCCTCAACTGTCACCCCACTGTCCCTGGCCAGGCACCAAGTGGCATATGGAGTCTGAGCCCCCTCATGTCAGCAGGATGTGGCCCATAGGAAGGGGTTATCCCTAGATCACATGATGAAACCCCTTAGCGAACCAGTCCAGGATCCCACAGAAGGGTTGGGGGTGCAATATCCACCATGTGCTCCAGGAGCTCATTTGCTGTTTCTGGCTTTGCCACCCCACCTCTCACCATCACCACAGAGACAACACACTACTCACTTCTGCTCTCTGCTGCACTCTGTCAGACATGGTGCAGGCCAGGCTACACTCTAAGGTGGTGCTGCACTGTAGTTGTCCCCTATAGACACTGCTGGTGTGCTGTAAAGGGACATGTTGTGTTAAGGTGAACATGGTACCCTTACGGCACACCAGTAGGGTCTAAACAGGGCAGCAGCACATTACGGAGGGGCCCATAGAGTGTTCTAACACACACAACCACTTTGTTGCCATGCCACTGTGTAGACAAGCCTTAAAAATTTCCTAATTTCGGCAGAGGCACCAATTTTCAGCCCCAAAAGTCACCTGTTGTCTATTCCAGATATTTTCTTGCTGAAGCCTTCAAAAAGCAGCCTAACTGGCAAAAATCACCAAAGATTGGGAACACTGGTTGCAGGGACATGGGAGGAACAGAACAGGAGGGAAAGTACAACTGTCCTAAGAGGGCTTTTTCTGCTCCCTCTTCCCCCATCCCCTCCTGTGACAATAGTGTCAGCTCCTGAGGGCAAGGTTAGAGCTCTGCCTGATTTATTGCAGTAACTTTGGTTGGCTACTCTTCCCCAGGAGGCCAAGCAATAGGGAAAGCAGCCAATCAGAGGGGTCTTTCTCCCAGGCAGGTCTGAAATTTGCCAGAAGGCTGGAGTTATACAGGGAGATTTTGGCAAATCAGTAAAGTGCCTAAAACCACAATGGCTTATTGCTAAAAGCAGCCTAGTCAGCAGTCTCAGCTTGACAACGGCAGGAGGGGAGGGGGTTTGAGGGTGCCACAGAAAGGTCAGCTTGACCCTGCGTCTTTCCTAATACAAATTGTGTTGAAGTTGCTGATATGTGCATTTTAGGAAAGCAGGATGTGCCCCAGAAATGTTTATTGGAGCCTCAAGGCTGCAAACTCTGGAGAAATCCACACCTGGTTAATCAATAATCAGAAGGAACCTCTTGCTTGACCATTGAAACTGCTTACTTAACAAATTTTATTTAAGGGACATGTCATTCTATTACTAATGTATAAATAAGGGGAAAAGTTTGAGGTAGTTGGACTCTTCTGGGACTTGTTTGGACTCTCTCTCTGGATACGTCTTGTGGTCCCCACCGGCAGATGGAAAATTTGGCCACCGGAAGCCTGCCGCTGTGTCACTCAAGGGCCACACTCACCTTTGATAATTATCAAGGGTTGGGGGTGTTTTACTAACCCGTTACAGATATCTGTAAGTGCTTGACACTAAGTAAAGTTTAGCTTTAAGTGAAAGCACTCTTGTGTTGTCCTTTTTGTGCCAGCCATCTATTGATCGGACGGCCGTGTCTCCCCTGATTTATTTCCTAACACCACCTCACACAGAGTAAAAGTTACCAAGAGCTTTGGGTTAAAAAACCCCAGGGTAACAGAGCTTCTTGCATCATTGTGAGCTTGACTCCAACCCCACCTGAAATCTTGTGGCTCACAAAGAAATCAGCAGAGCTGCTAACACTGATATAGTGAAAGGCAGTGGTTTTACACACATGCTTCCTTCCCGCTCTCCCTCCCTGAATGCACTGTCAATGTGGCAGAAGGAGATTGACTGTGCTTTTGACACAGCCAGAAAGTTGAAAGAATAAGAGTGGAAAATAACCAAAGTATTCTCATGTCAAGCTTACTTTATAAGTGTACAGAGAAGAAGGGCTGAACTGCAGAAGTCCACAAGCAGCTCCACAGGAATAAGAAACTTTGATTTGCACAAATATTCCCAGTACTGCTAAAAACAAAACAAAACAAAACAAAACAAACAAGTCAAGCCACACTTTCTACATGCTGGGGAAACCCAGATGTATCTGACTTCAGTACTTGAACCAAAACTAAGTAGACCAAAAAGTAGTTAGACTGATGAGACTCACTTTAAGTGTACCTCAGCTGAGAGCTAACTAAGTATCAGGGAAGAGGAATGAAAATAGAATGATTATGTGTTGTAAGACAAATGCTGCCTCAGCAGAAGTTTAAACAATCATTTTTTGTTAAGTGTATAAAGCAATAGTTTTCAACCAATCATGGTACATAATTTAACGTTAAAGTCTATTAATAAAGGATATCAGAAAATATAGTACAAAGTATAAGATAAAGTGAAAATCAGAATGTTTACAATGGTTTAATGTTATAATTAGAAAAGATATTGAATATAATTGTAGGGAAGCTGATAAATATATTATAGATTCAAATATCTGGGTCTGTGAATGGGAGGAAGACGTGGAACATATCACATGGTGAAGACAATATCAATATTCTAAGAAATGGGTAAAAAAAAGAGAACCAGGAACAATCTGGTGCTCCTGGAACATTTGGATTGTGTCAACACAGCATTTTGGAGTGAGTCTCCTAGCCTAGGTCGACAGACGTGGGCTAGCAGGGCAAACTAGCACTCTAAAAACAGCTGTATAGACAGTGCTTTGAAGTTGCGACTCAGTCTGGAGCTTGGGCTCTGAAGTCCAACCTCCTTCGTAGGCTTGAGAGTCAAAGCTCCAGCCCAAGCCATAGCTTCAAAGTACTGTCTATATAGCTGTTTCTAGAGCGCTAGCACAAGTCTGGGAGGTTCACTCCAGAAAGCAGTGTAGACACTCTAGGGGACTAAACCACCCAATAAAATGTAAAAGATGCTAACTGCTTTAAAAAATAAAAAAAGGAGAACGTATCAATGACAATGCTTCAGGGAACCTAAAACAAAACAAAAATCCTACTTAAAAGGGAATGGGCATCCCATGTGTACGGAACGTCTTTCAGTTCCCATAAGAGGAGCGTATGTATACTAATAAGTAAACAAGTAGCAGGGCAATGTAGAAAGATCAAAAGAGATGTAGAGGGCTTCGTGGTTTGTTGCAGGGATGTGCAAGTCTGTTATATTATACAACATATGCCCCAAAAGAGAAGGATACCTTTTTCTTCAATATTATTTTTTGAATGATTGTAGACGCCCAGAATTCATGGGTAACAGTGGCAGGTCACTTAGTCTGCTGTAGGATGGGCTACCAGAGAGGCAAGAAGCTCCAGGTTAAAAAAAAAAAAAAAAAAAGAGCTTAAAATACTGGAATCAGCAAATACAGAACAGGACACAATGGCTATTTGGAGGTTTGCTACACTCTGTTGGGACAGACTTCACTTTTTAAATCCCATCTGCCAAAACATATAGTTGAATAGTTGCTACAGTAATACAACAAAAACAGATTTTTAAATCAAGAGTCTTCTACACAAAATCCTTCATGTAGGAATTTAAATAATACATATCTCTGACTATGCCTTATATTCATGAAAAGATAGTACAAGTCAGGATGAAGAGAGAAGGGCCGGAGATTTGGTAATATATTGCTAGAAGACAAATATTTTGGGAATAAAATGGAAAACCATATTGATGATTATATTAGGAACAATCCCTTATGGGATATATCCCAGGGAACTAGGTGGGAGGTCTTTAAAACGGTAGCAAAGGAACATTATCTCATACAATAGTTATTTGGCTGGGTAGAGGGAGGGACCAAAGGCAAAAAACAGGCAGCCTTAGAGGAACTAACTTCTGGTTTGCAGAAGTAATACAACATGACTAATAATGCAGACTTGCGCCAAGAGATTACAAATGTGAAAATAGTATTAGAGCCACTGATAACAGAAAAGCCCAGCCACCTCTCCTATTTGCCAAAGAAAGGTTGTACCAAGAGTTGTGATGGATTCTCCGTTAATTTTTAAATCAAGATTAAATGTTCTTCTAAAAAATCTGCTCTAGGAATTATTCTGGGGAAGTTCTATGGCCTATCTACCCTTGGAGTCTAGGAATCAAATGAGGCACAAGTCAGGCAGGTTACTAATCAGACTGATTTCTAATAGAAGACCCAGAACAGCCATGAGCTACTCAAAAAAACACCACCAAGAAAAAAAAAAAAGAATTTACAAGATACTAACTAAATATTTTCAGGAGATATAGAATTAGCTGATATGTAAACACAGAACACTGTACTGCAGGATCTTAAACAGTCCAGACTCCCTCGTAATGAAAGAGAGCTGCTAGGTGGCTGTAGGTTTGCCAGCTAAACCAAATAAGGATTTACCAGATCCAACATCTTATAGGCCTCTCTCTCTTTAATAAATATAGATAGTAAGGTTCTGACTAAAATACTGGCATCCAGATTAGTGACAATATGACTAAACTGATGAAACAAAATCAAACTGGCTTTATAAAAGGAAGATGCCCCTTAAGTAGTATCAGAAAATTCTACAATGTGGTAAGCACCCCAGAAGCACCAATAACAAGACCTACATTCTAACCATGGATACAGAAATGGCTCTTGACTCAGAAGAACACCCATTTCTATTCAGAATGTTGGGAACACATTCAGAAGTGGATCAAAGTAATCTATAAAAAATCCTAAGGCATGTATCTGGGGAAACTTTACAAAAAACTGAGCTGATACCACTTTGCAGAGCAACAAGACAAGCATGTCCCTTATCATCTTTGTTATTTATTTTGAATTATTGAACCATTATCACAAAAGTTCAGGGACACTGAAAAAATTCAGGGAATATGTATATTGGGAATAGAAAATAAAGTTTCATTTTATGTTGACAATTTATGCTTTTTATACAAGATATACATCAAATATAGCCATTATTACAAGAAATAATTGAAGTGTTTGGTCAGGAATCAATGTACAGACTAAACTACTCTGAAATCGGATATTATGGCTCAGCTCCAAAAGATACTTAAAAGTAACAGATAATAAAATTAGGTACTTAGGCATTGACGTATCACCTGTAGTAGGGAAGCTGTTTAAATTAAATATTGAGCCATTAATGAAAGCTATTTACAATGATTGAGACAGGAGGACATTATTGCCATTAGAGAGACATGGGTGAGGTAATATCTTTTACTGGACCAACATCCTTTAGCGAGAGAGACAAACTTTCAGGCTACACAGAACTCTTCTTCAGATCTGAGGAAGGTACTCAGACTGTCTCAACTAAATAATTTAGCATATCTGTTTGATCTTGTATTGGGACTGACAGCAACAATAACACTGAATACATTACCATTGACATCAATTAGTAGTACTTAATGAATGTCCTGCCCAGGTCCTCCGTCCTTTCCTTATGATTCCCTTGGCGCCAACTGTCAAGAAATTTTTTAAAATTATTCAAAGATTCCTGTTGTCAAATTGGAAGAATCAAAACAGAGTGGTTGTAACATCTAGTTGAAATGGGAGACAGGTACTACCAGATTTCAAGAGATACTATAGCATGGCACAAGTCAGACCAGTACTGGAATGGATCCCCAGTAGAGAAAAGCCATTGTGCATACAGAGAGAATAGAAACTGGCAAACCCAATTATGTAGTTATGCAATTAAATGTATGTTAGATCCATATTCCAAAATTCTGGACCCTGTGAAACATCACATGTTACTTACAAGTACAATTATTAATTAGACATATGCGAGGCACTCAACCAACCAAAAAAAAAGCAGATAATAATATCAAAAATAAGAAATAATAGTGCTTTCATACCTGGGCTAAATAAGGACTTATTAAAATGTAAGGGCAAATACCACTATAATAAGTGGAAGGAAGGTTGGAAAATCTTAAAGCAGATGTAAGCAATATATTAAAATAAAAATATAAAACTTATATTGCACAGATTGCTCATTTTACGTAAGCTTCCAGAAAAGAAACAAAACTACCTGCATTAGAAAACATTATACAAGGGTTTGAAGTTTCAGCAATCAAGATTGTGTCTAGAATGTATAATTTCATGACTATCTTTTTAAAAGACAAACTGCATAAAGCTATTAAATTATAGGCTAAGACTGCAAATATGAAAACAACAAAAAATTAGTCTGGTTGCACCTTAAAGACTAACAGATTTTTTTGGGTATAAACTTTCGTGGGTAAAAAAACCCACTTCAGATGCATTTCTCTTCATGCATCTGAAGAAGTGGGTTTTTTACCCATGAAAGCTTATGCCCAAATAAATCCGTTAGTCTTTAAGGTGCCACTGGACTCTTCATTGTTTTTGTGGATACAGACTAACATGGCTACCCTTCAGATACTGAACAAAAGGTTGTTGAGCTGTACTATCTGGTTCACAGAATGTATGTTTCTCCATTTCTGTGTAATCAAAATACATATTGCCCAGATATTTGTATAAAATGCAACACAGCCAGATCCGCTTTTATACACATGACATGGGAATGCTGGATGGTAGAAACATTTTGGAAATCCCTCCTAAAAGAAATAAAAAGCGCGGGATAGAATTTGAACAAGACTTAAAAACATAGGTATTGGGAGTTGGTCTATTAAAAAAAGATTTGAGCCGGGAAGAAGGAAGCTACTTTTATTCTTGCTCTTTATGGGGGTGGGAAATGGAGGGAGGGAAAATAAGCAACAATTGCAAATCCGTGGACCCATGCAACAGGATTTACTCTGGGTCCTGGAAAAAACTGTTAGCGAACTCTTCAGTAATGAAAGGCTTAACAAGTTTTGTGAGAAAAATGCCAGACAAACTTCCCCCTACTCTCTCCCACACGCAAAAAAGGATAAAAATAATAGTGTACTTTGCACAGAAAAACACCATAGTAGAAATACTGAAGTCATTGATATGGACACAATAATCAAGAAGGGCATACAGAGAGGACATAACCAAATTAAACCCTCCTCCTTCCTTTAAGTTTTCATACTTCCTATCTTTCCCTGAAAATATACTATATGGAGATATACCTATCTTATAGAACTGGAAAGGACCCGGATGGGTCATTGAGTCCAGCCCCCTGCCTTCACTAGCAGGATCAAGTACTGAATTTGCCCCAGATCCCTAAGTGTCCCCCTCAAAGAGTGAACTCACAGCCCTGGGTTTGGCAGGCCAATGCTCAAACCATTGAGCTATCCCCTCCTTCACAACAAAGATTTTTAAAAAGTTATTGTGAATATTTAAATATGCATATAATCAAAGTATTGTTTTTTTAAATAATTTGAAAATAGGGGAAAGGAAAATGATATAAGAATATATGGTCAATATAGAATATTGTTAATTTTTAATAACTGGCCCATTATACAAGTCACAAAAATGTAACAAATATTTTATTGTAAATGCCCAGAAATGTCAATAAAGTCTTTTCCCTATCAATAAACAAATTAATTAAATAAAATCAAGCTGACTGTGTTGTCATGGACTTCCACTATGTTTAACCCACGTTTTTATTAACAACAAGGCCTGGCTTTCCCCCACAAATCCTGTTTGTCACAAAGTGAATATATTATCTGACCACTAGTTGGCACTGTTACTTCACAAAAATACATAGCTTTTAAATGAAGATGGCAGAATACTATAAATAAATTAAACAAACAAAAACAAACAAACTACCTCCTCAAAAACTTTTGAGGCTTAGATTTCATTCACCTACATCTAGGTTGAGGGATGTGTGTGCGTGCGTGCGCGTGCACATGCACAACTGGAAAATCATCCTCTTCCCCTACTTACCTGTTTCAATCAACTAATCAAACTTTAGCAAGTAGCCCAAATGGTGTTTGTTGAAGGAGAGAGGGGCCTGGTCTACACTACGCAGTTAAACTGATTTTAACAGCGTTAAATCAACTTAAAGCTGTACCCGTCCACACTACAATGCACTTTATATCGATTTAAAGGGCTCTTTAAATCGATTTCTGTACTCCTCCCCAACGAGAGGAGTAATGCTAAAATCGATATTAACATATCGGTTTAGGGTTATTGTGGCCGCAAATCGATGTTATTGGCCTCCAGGTGGTATCCCACAGTGCGCCACTGTGACTGCTCTGGATAGCAATCTGAACTCAGGGCTTGTCTACATCAGAAAGTTGCAGCGCTGGTGAGGGAGTTACAGCGCTGCAACTTAGGAGGTGTACACATCTGCAGGGCACCACCAGCGCTGCAACTCCCTGTTTGCAGCGCTGGCCGTACTCCCGTTTTGTCTCGGGTGTAGAGGATCCAGCGCTGGTGATCCAGCGCTGGTAATCAAATATAGACACTTACCAGCGCTTTTCTTGACCTCCGTGGAATAAGCAGGTATCCCAGCATACCTGAGGAAGCTCGGTAATCAAGCTGGTCTCCTTCCCCGGCTTGCTCTCGCGTTCCCCGAACCCCGAGCAAGCAGGTCTCCTTCCCTGAGGTTTGCTGGGTGGTTCCGGGAAGGCGAGAGCAAACCGGGGAAGGAGACCAGCTTCGCCGCGGTTTGCTCTCGCGTTCCGCGAACCACCCTGCAAACCGCAGGGAAGGAGACCTGCTTGTTCGGGGAACGCGAGAGCAAACCGCGGCGAAGCTGGTCTCCTTCCCCGGTTTGCTCTCGCGTTCGCCGAACCCCCGAGCAAGCAGGTCTCCTTCCCTGCGGTTTGCAGGGTGGTTCGCGGAACGCGAGAGCAAACCGGGGAAGGAGACCAGCTTCGCCGCGGTTTGCTCTCGCGTTCCCCGAACAAGCAGGTCTCCTTCCCTGCGGTTTGCACGGTGGTTCGCGGAACGCGAGAGCAAACCGCGGCGAAGCTGGTCTCCTTCCCCGGTTTGCTCTCGCGTTCCCCGAACCCGAGCAAGCAGGTCTCCTTCCCTGCGGTTTGCAGGGTGGTTCGCGGAACGCAAGAGCAAACCGCGGCGAAGCTGGTCTCCTTTCCCGGTTTGCTCTCGCGTTCCCCGAAACCCCTTGAAGCCGCCCAACAGCGCTGCAGTGTGGCCACATCTAACACCACTTGCAGCGCTGGTTGCTGTAAGTGTGGCCACTCTGCAGAGCTGGCCCTATACAGCTGTACTAATACAGCTGTAACAACCAGCGCTGCAAAATTTTAGATGTAGACATGGCCTCAGAGGCACTGGCCAGGTATACAGGAAAAGCCCCACGAACTTTTGAATTGCATTTCCTGTTTGGCCAGCTTGGAGCTCTCATCAGCACAGGTGACCACGCAGAGCTCATCAGCACAGGTAACAATGCAGTCTCCTGAGAATAGAAAAAGAGCACCAGCATGGACCACACGAGAGGTACTGGATCTGATCGCTATATGGGGAGAGGATTCAGTGTTAACAGAACTCCTTTACAAAAGACGAAATGAAAAAATATTTGAAAAAATTTCCAAGGCTATGATGGGAAAAGACCACACCAGGGACTCAGTGCAGTGCAGAGTGAAAGTTAAGGAGCTCAGACAAGCATACTAGAAAACCAAAGCAGCAAACAGAAGATCCGGGTCAGGGCTGAAAACATGCCACTTCTACGCTGAGCTGCATGCAATTTTAGGGGGCTGCGCCACCATTACCCCCCCCCTTGTCCGTGGATTTCGAGGTGGGGGTTATAATCTCAACCATGGCTGAGGATTCAGCGGAGGGGGAAGATGAGGAGGAGGATGAGGAAGAGGAGGATGACCTTGCAGAGAGCACACAGCACTCCATTAGCCCCAACAGCCAGGAGCTTTTTGTGACCCAGATGGAATTATCCTTCCCAGCCCTCCCAAGCCACTAGCCCAGACAGTGAAGCCATGGAAGCGACCTCTGGTGAGTGTACCTTTGTAAATATAAAACGTGGTTTAAAAGCAAGCGTTTTTTAATGATTGATTTGCCATGAGGGCTTGGGATGCATTCGCAGCCAGTAAAGTTACTGGAAAAGTTTGTTAACATGTCTGGGGATGGAGCAGAAGTCCTCCAGGGACATCTCCATGAAGCGCTCCTGGAGGTACTCCAAAAGCCTTTGCAGGTTTCTGGGCAAGGCAGCCTTGTTCCATCCACCATGGTAGGACACTTTACCATGCCGTGCACGTAGCAAGTAATTGGGTATCATTGCATGACAAAGCATAGCTGTGTATGGTCCTGGTGATTGCTGGCATTCAAGAAACATCCGTTCTTTATCTTGCTCTGTTATCCTCAGCAGAGTGATATCGTTCATGGCAACCTGGCTGAAATTAAGGAATTTAATTAAGGGGACAGAGATGAGCATTTTCCTACTGGGCTGTTGCTTAAAAGAAATCCTTCCTTGCACGTAGCCAAGCGGGGGGAAGGGAGGAAGGATGGCGCTGAGCTTTTTAGCGTTTGACCAGCAGGAATCTTCCCAGCTAGCAGCCACGCGGTGGAGGGGGGGAAAGGGAGGTGATTAGCAGTGATCTTCCATTATACCAGCCATGCAGTGGGGGGAGGGGTAAAGCAATCCTAGAGAATTGGATTGGGGAGGGGAGGGGTTGGCGTCTTCTGCTGCTTGTTAACAGGAAAGAAGCATCAGAGGGCACTGTGTATATGAAGGCTGGAGAAGCTGAAAGACAGTGGCTTACCATGGCCGCATGCAAGCTGAATTGTGATTCCCGGACCTGCGTCTGTGAGATCTGTAACACCAGAGCTGCAGACACTCAGTATTAAAAGATGCAAAATGCGACCTTGTAGTGAAATCACATGTGCTATGTAAGGTGAATAGTGTTGTTCACTGTGAAAGAGTATAACCATTGTTCTGTAAAATGTATCTTTTAAAATACTTCTCTCTCTTTTTTCCCTCCCTCATGTAGCTGCACATTTTTCAAGCCTCCCTACTCCATCCTGAAGGCTACCTCAGATAAGGCGGAGGAAGAAGAGGACGAGAGATGAAATGTTCTCTGAAATCATGGAAGTAACCCGCAATGAAAGAGCTCATCTGAAGGAGTGGAAGGACGTGGTAGCAAAATACTGGAAAGATGCCAGGGAACGTGAGGATAGGAGAGACATTTGAGGTGAGAGGTGTAGGCAGGAAGATCAGCGGTGGCGGGATGCAACGCTGGAGCTGCTGCATGATCAAACTGATATCCTCCAATGTCTGGTGGATCTTCAGGAAGAGCAGCGGGGTCACAGAGTGCCGCTGCAGCCCCTATGTAACCACCCTCACCACTCACCATGTTCCATATCTTCCTCACCCAGACGTGTAAGAACCAGTGGGGGAAGGCTTTGTGCACCCGCCCACTCCACCCCCATGGACAATCCAACCAAAAGGCTGTCATTACATTGAAATGTGCTTAATGGCCTTTTCCTTCCCTCCTATCCTCCTCCCAAACCACACCCGGGATACCTTGTTAATTCTCTGCCTCTTTTTATAATTACTTTTTAATAATTATACATGCTTTTTAAATGATAGTGACTTTATTTCCTTAGAAAGCAAACTGTGATCAAAGGGGGAGGTGGCTTACAGGGAATGAGTCAAGCAAAGGGGCGGGGTTTCATCAAGGAGAAACAAATACAGCAGTCACACTGTACCCTGGCCAGTGATGAAACTGGTTTTCAAAGCTTCTCTAATGCGCACTGCTTCCTGGTGTGCTCTTGTAATCGCCCTGGTGTCTGGCTGTGCGTAATCAGTGGCCAGGTGATTTGCCTCAGCCTCCCACCCTGCCATAAAGGTCTCTCCCTTACTCTCACAGAGATTGTGGAGCACACAGCAAGCAGCAATAACAATGGGGATATTGGTTTGGCTGAGGTCTGAGCGAGTAACGTTCTCCAGCGAGCCTTTAAACGGCTAGATGCAAATTCTACCACCATTCTGCACTTGCTCAGCCTGTAGTTGAACAGCTCCTGACTACTGTCCAGGCTGTCTGTGTATGGCTTCATGAGCCATGGCATCAAGGGGTAGGCTGGGTCCCCCAGGATAACAACAGGCATTTCAACATCCCCAACTGTTATTTTCTGGTCTGGGAAGTAATTCCCTTGCTGCAGCCGTTTAAACAGAGTAGAGCTTCTGAAGACGCGAGCGTCATGAACCCTTCCTGGCCATCCCACGTGGATGTTGGTGAAACGTCCCTTGTGATCCGCCAGTGCTTGCAGCACCATTGAAAAGTACCCCTTGCGGTTTATGTACTGGGTGCCCTGGTGCTCTGGTGCCAAGATAGGGATATGGGTTCCATCTATCGCCCCACCACAGTTAGGGAATCCCACTGCAGCAAAGCCATCCACTATGACCTGCACATTTCCCAGAGTCACAACCTTTCGTAGCAGCAGCTTAATGATTGCTTTGGCTACTTGCATCACAGCAGCCCCCACAGTAGATTTTCCCACTCCAAATTGATTCCTGACTGACCGGTTGCTGTCTGGTGTTGCAAGCTTCCAGAGGCTATTGCCACTCGCTTCTCCACTGTGAGGGCTGCTCTCATCTTGGTATTCTGGCATTTCAGGGCAGGGGAAATCAAGTCACAAAGTTCAAAGAAAGTGCTCTTACGCTTGCGAAAGTTTCGCAGCCACTTCGAATCGTCCCACACCTGCAAAACTATGCGGTCCCACCAGTCTGTGCTTGTTTCCCGGGCCCAAAATCAGCGTTCAATGGGTAGAGCCTCCCCCATTACCAGCAGGAGCTCCAAAGTGCAGGGTCCCATGGTTAGGGAGAATTTAGTGTCCATGTCCTCATCACTCTCGTCGCCGCGCTGCCGTAGCTGCCTCCTCCTTGCCTGCCTTTGCAGTTCATGGTTCACCATAGACAGCACAAGAATGCGCGAGGTGTTTACAACATCCACGATTGCGCTATTGATCTGAGCAGGGTCCATGCTTGCTGTGCTATGGCGTTTGCTCAGTTCACCCAGGAAAAAAGCCGCGAAATGGTTGCTGCTTTCACGAAGGGAGGGGTGAGGCTGTCCCCAGAACCACCCGTGACAATGATTTTTGCCCCATCAGGCACTGGGATCTCAACCCAGAATTCCAAGGGGCAAGGAAGACTGCGGGAACTATGGGATAGCTACGGAATAGCTACTCACAGTGCAACGCTCCGGAAATCAATGTTAGCCTCGGACCATGGACGCACACCGCCGAATTAATGTTCCTAGTGTGGCCGTGTGCAATCGACTTTATAATATCTGTTTTATAAAACCAGTTTATGTTAATTTGAAATTATCCCATAGTGTAGACATAGCCAGGGAAACAACAGACCCAGGTGTAATTTGTCAGGAGTAGTATAGTCAATGGCACTGAAGAGGTGAAGACCAGGCTGGGGATCCAGGCCCTGGAGATCTCTCCAGGCCAGCGAGCTTAAATAGCAGCAGTATTTTGTGTTTTCACACTCAGCAGTTGATCATGTACCTTACCCTGGAGAGCTACTTTTTCCTGCCTCAACCTCTCACTGCCAGAGAATACAACAGAGACTCTCATCCTGCTCTGACTCTTGCAGGCTCTGCCTATAGCTATCAGTAATAAGGCAAGTGCCACTACTTTCTCCTTACAGAGCTTCCTCCTTCCAACTCCATGGAATATGCATGATGTTGGACTTCCCCACCCTTCCCAAATCTATGTGGATCCCCAGTGATCACTCTGAGGCACAGGACATCTGGGCAAAGGTTGTGTGTCTCTATACTGGCTCCAAGAACCCCTGCTGGCCCTCTGGCAGGCACATAGGACCTTAAAGGATGCATGTAATGAGTCCTGAGGCTGCGTTAATTTTTGTGGTTAATTCCCTGTTAGGCTTGGAGAAGAGGACATGAAACCCTCCTGGTTCTGTTGCCCCTGTCTCTTCTCTGCATATGATCCCATGAAAGACTCTGCACAGGTTCTGGGGGTAGGAGGTGCCATGAGAGATCTTCCACACAAGAAGCTGGAAATCCACGAGTGGAATACGCCCTCCACATCTAGTTCCTGGGGTGGACATTTTAACCCATAAGAGCTTAACTTACGTAACTGATCCTTTATAGTGAATATCTTGGTCCTGCTTTAAAGAAAATTCACTGTCAGACAGAATTGGGGCTAACATTTCAGTTGCATAAAAATAAGCTTTCAGGAAACCTAGAACCAATAGAAGTGTTTTCATGAGCAAAAGGAAATAAATAGAAATGGAAACAGATTTTAAAATAAAAACAAAACTATATATCCCCTGCAATATTTCCAGTACTGTAACACTTAGGGTTGCCAAGTCTCCAGGATTGTCCTGGAGTCCCAGGAATTAAAGGTTATGTCACGTAATGAAATCTTCAGAAATTTGTCCAACCAAAGTTGGCAAACCTAGTATCCCTGGGCTACTGCATGAGAACCACAAACTGAAACTGACTGTAAACTAGAGTGAGCATCAGAATGGAAATCAGAAAATTCTATATTTAAATCCTGTCTGTGCTACTGGCTCACCATGTGGCCTTGAGCAGGTCACATCACCTCTCCATGTTTCAGTTTCCCCATCTGTAAAATATCATCCACCTTGTGTGGCACTGTTAAAATTAATTAATTATAAAATACTATATAAATGCTAATTATAAACAAAAGTTGGACTGACATCTATTTTCATTGCCCAAACTGGAAAATATGCAAAATGTAAACAAACAGCATAACTAGTAGAAAAATCCTTCCATTTTAATAACCTAATCTGAAGGCTGTTTGAAGTAGAGAAGAAATTGTTTTTTTAAGAGTGCTTTTAACGTGACAGCATCTGTTTAAGAAAGTACTTTAGATTGATCTATAAGAACCTCATACAATTAAACTTTATGTGATTGCTTTTCATATGTACTTCATCGGCACCATTTTCAAAGATTTGTGACAGCAAATAGCTGATCCCAAGATATCCAGGGTCGTTTTAAGCTAGTCACACCACTGATTGGGTAGATATTATACCAAAATGCTCTCAGTAGTTTAGTGACCACTCTGATCATCGACTATCATCGACTAACCTCTTTGTGGTTGTTTTCTTTTGAAGATTCTGGTGAATCTTCAAAAGAAAAGTACATTAAACAACTCAATGCACTGGAGAAAACAGATGTAAATTTGCTTTAAAACATATATAATATATTGAATAATCTCTCTCGTCTCTTAACACTGTAAAGCAACTGAAGACTGGATGACATCTCCAAGTTTATAACAGAGATTGCCTCCTGGTATTCAATTGACCTCATTATCACAATCGACAGAAAGCCTGTCCCTTATTTCACATGAAAAAAAGTTTCCATTCTTTAAAGATAAATCAGATTAACAAGCTTTTAAAATTGTTAATGAAGTAAGGCTTGAGGAATATCCTTTTGTGCAGCATAAACAATGACTCTGCTAATATCTCATGCCATTGAGGAAGAAAGATCACTAGCAGACCTAAGCCAAGATGCTGTGGGAAATAAATAGAAGACAACAACAGCTGGAAATATTTGGCTCCTACAGTAAGGTTTTGCAACCCTTTGGATGATAGGTTTCAAAGCTTAGTTTCATGCGAACCATGTAGTTAAAGCTCACATGGGAAACCAAATTAGTAGCATCAATGTGTGCAACTAAGAACTTGGGCACTTGGTTATTCTGTCACCTGAGATGATGTGTATGAAAAACAAAATCTTTCCATAAACAAGTTAGTCTCCTTGTCTGTAAAATTCACAGATGACAGAGAAATGCAACTCAGCTCCAGAGTTAACATTATGTTCATGGATCTGAAATTTAGATAGCTACTATATTGCAAGAGTGCTCTTGTTTTTGTTCTATTCCAATGGTTCCCAATTTTTTCTGGCATCAAATCTATTCACTCACACACTGACATGACCACATTAAGGTGGATAAAGATAGTGAACAAAATAATTTATTATTTGTATTGTGGAAGCACGGAGGAGCCCCAGCTTTGGATCAAGGCCCCATTGTGCTAGGCACAATACAAATACAAAATGAAACGCTATTACCTGTGTCAGGTCTTTAAGACCTGGACTATTTTACTCGCTTGTCAAGAAAAGCCAACCAACCAAACTTTTGTTTGGATTAAATGGGTGCATAGCATTTTGCAAGAGTATAATCATAACAGTTCAAAATATATAGGCTCAAAGTGAGAAAAATAAAGTGAAAACAAAACAAAACCTCCTGGTAGCTAGCAATGAATTTTCCTACCTGAGCCTCGAGCACACACACTAACAGGCCAAAGCAAGTACTTTAACCAGTTGTCTCTATAGGAAAAAGAAACTGGTCATGGATTACTAAGATTATATAAATTGGTAGATAAGTGGCTGATTGCAGCTCTACGAAATATCATTGAGTTTCACTGGGTAAAAATGAAAAGCTGAATAAAAAAGCACCTAGAGAGGAAAAGTATAGACTAACGATTTCTGCCCCTTCCTTCTATTTTCTATGAAAGATGGTCAATCACAGTGCTATTACAGCAGCAAAGAATCCTGTGGCACCTTATAGACTAACAGACGTATTGGAGCATGAGCTTTCGTGGGTGAATACCAACTTCCTCAGATGCAAGTGCTATTACAGTTACTCAAAGAATTTCTGCCATTATGGTTGTGTAATGCTAGGATACAACGAATATTTAAGGAACCCAGAGAATGTTCTTCTCCCATGGTATCATTTGATGAGACTTTCAGAATGTTGGAGAGAGAAATAACTGAACGAAAATAAGCTGTTTGTATTTAGTACAGCATGTAAATTGGTAAATTGTGCCCCAGACCTTTACTTAATAAACAATTATGTGTCTCATGAAATGTTCCAAACAATAAAATAAATAGTCTTTTAAGAAGTAAATCATCTGTGTAAACAGGGAATGGGAAATGCTATTGAATTACCAACTATTTTCTGAAGAAAAGGAAAAGAAATGATCAAGATCTCAGCTTCTTGCGCTGTTCCAAAGATCCAAATACACACATAGCCTAGGAAGTGCATTGTAGAGGATGGTGAATGGCTGTCCTGACTCTCATCTCTGCATAGGGAGAAATGGGTTTGTGGAACATTCTAAATCTACAAATACGGCAAGGAAGGAATAAAAATCAAACAAGAGGAGCCAGAGACACTAGGCCAGCTTCAAAAACATAGCTCCCAATATATTGGACTTTTCCCTCTTTGATCATCCTCTCACACCTTCTTTTTCTCACCATGGGCAAAAGGACTTCTCCCACTAAATAGAGACTACAAAAAAACCCGGGCATAACTTTTCTTATAAAGAAAGATACAGATGCACTGACTTTCCCAGGGGAAGGGAGGTTGTGGTCATTTCGAGCTGCTGAAACCTTCCCAGACAGAGACTTTCCACTTTGGGATTCTTGCATTTGGGGATGTTTTATCCTTTTGATGTCTTTACTGTAATATTGTTCAGTGCCCCGGGCACTTACATGGTGAGATTGGTGTCTAGAAATAAAATATTTAATTTGCTTTGTAGTGGTAACATTTTACAAAAACTAGAGGGAAACCATGCTGCACTCATGAAGCTATCAGACAATGCGGCCAAATTCTCTGAGGCCTGGTCTATACCTAAAATATATATTAACCCAGCTACACTGTTCATGGATGTGAACAATTCACACCCTGAGAGAGACATAATTAAGCCAATCTTAGCCTCAGTACAGACAGTGGTAGGCTGGTGGAAGAATTCTTCTGTCGACTTAGCTACCACCTCTCGAGGAAGTGGATTTACTACAGCAAAGGAAAAATCCCTTCTACTGCTGTATCAAGTGTCTATACTACAGCTGTGCCACTGTAGCACTTGTAGTGTAGACCTAGACTCAGTTCTATGAACACTACCACACTGACTTTGATGGAGTTTCACAAACGTAAGTTGGAAGAGAGTTTGGTCCAAACAGAAGTGCGCTAGACACTGAATCCAAGAACCAACTGAAACTACTAAACCACCCCATATGCAGCTAATCTGGGATTGGATAGCTCTTCTGAGCACCCGTTGTGCTTTTTCTGCTCCATTGTGGGCCTACCCTTAAGAGATGTATGTGGTATTCTGTGCCACCTTGTAAAGTCAACACTGAATGTGTGATTAGCACACAGCCTGATTAAATTATTTCACAAGATTTAAGGATTACAAAAGTACATGACTCGCTCGGTAATGGGGCATTAACATTTAGTGGTTCACAATAGGAGAGATTCTTGTGGCTGCATGTAAGTTAGGAGGTGGGGAAAGCAAACAAGTTAAAACTGCCAAGAGGTAATCATTTCTTCAAACAAACAAGTGGCTATTCCAGCTGCAGAAGAAGGAAATATACCTTTTTTATCCCCTAGATAAAAGCAGTGTTGGGACAATTCCAATTATTGCAGCATTCAGCAGGCACAGCAATGATACAGAATGAGAGGAAAGTGCAGAACTCTGAGATTTGTGTCACCAGTAGGATTTGTATTAGATCCCCTTTCCCCAGTTAGGGAAAATATTAAGAGGGACAGCTGACTTTCTGAGTCAGTTCGCAACCGAGCTCGTTCCATCTAACTACAATACGCTTAAGAGGGTAGATGACAAAACACACAGGAATGCTGCTGTCTTGACTGCACTAAAGAGTTATGTAAATCAGACCACTCCTAGTTTGCAAGACCACCAAAGCAGCTTGTGGAAATGAATATGCCTCTGTTTGCACAGGACAGGGAAAGCCACTGGGAGAGTATGGCAAAGAAGGGCTCATACATACCCTGGCTCCAAAATTAAACCAAAAACTTTTTGCGCTGACATTTTGGCTCAGGGATTGATAGCTGTTGTCTCTCTTCCTGAGCTTCGGTGGACAAGTGGAGATGATTCAGCGAGTAAGAGAAACAGCATTGTTCAAAGTGTATAAAAGGAAAGCAAGAGACTCCAAAGAAGCTAGCTACCATCTCTGTGGGGATCTTGAACATTGTCATGAACCTCAGTACAGTATTAAAACACGAGACCAGATTCTGAGGGTGTGTAAATTGGCATAACTCCATTTAAGTCAGTGAGTTAGATCACAGAGATGCACCAATTTATATCCATTCAGGATCTGAACCAAGATTAGAAAGTCTTGAGGGGAAAAAAATCAAGGCAAACATGCACTCAATTTTTAACAGTTGTGAGAGATATGGAATGGAGAGTGTCTGCCTTAAAGATCCTACACTGGAATGAGACTGACTAAGGGTACATCTACACAGCAAAAAACAGGGAAGCTAGTTTCAGAGCCTAGGTCAACTGACTTGGGCTTGCATGGCTTGGGCTATGGGGCTAAAAATAGCAGTGTAGATGTTCTCACTTGGTCTGGAGACTAAACTCTAAGACCTACCCAACTCACCTGGTTTCAGAGCCTGGGCTTTTGTAAGCCCCGTAGTTTAAGCCCTGTGAGCCCAAGTCAGTTGACCTGGGCTCTAAGACTGACTGCTGCAGGTTTTTGTTTTTTGAGTTGTTGTTTTTTTCCCCTCTCTTCAGTGTAGACATAGCCAGGGATGTAAAGTCACAGATGAAACAAATGTGTGACAAACAAGAAAATCTGAACAGCTGAGGAGGAAGAAAAACATTAAAGTCATAGGAATTCCTGAAAGCACAAGAGGTAAAAACCCAGTGATATTGTTTGAATGCCCTCAACACAAGATCAAAGATTGAGAGAGCTCATTTTATAGGATATCAATATGCAGACTAAAGATTGCCAGTCACCAAGCTCATACATACACTCCTAGTATTGTATTCCAGCAAGGAATGAATAACATGATTAACTGGACTGTTCATTTTTTGATTATTTTTTTTTTGTCGTTGTTTGGTAAGTATGCTAATATATAGAACACAAGAAGCAAATTTCCTGTAAAACAAACTCCACTTAACTTCAAACATATGCTGCAACTCACGAGGTTCTCCAGAGAAACATGTAGCTTTTCCACCCCTCAAAAAGATTAACAATCAGGGACTACCAGAGAAATTGAACTAAATGCAGAGAAGGACAGGAAATAAATTTTTAGCTGTGTGTCTCTCAAACCTCAGACACTCCCTGTTTCTGGAACATGACAGTGCAAAGTAAAAGTGATGTGTCATGGGATGCAAAGCATTGCTTTGAGATGAATGCAGATACCTAACTGTCCATGACCTACAGACAGGTAGTGACCCAATAGTCTCACAGGTTCTGTTGTGGTTTTTCACTACAGCCTTATTTTGGGGATGATGCAGAACAATCCACCTGAAAGAGAGCCCTGGGAAGCATAATGCCACTTAGAGCAAGCTAGTTCACAAATGAAGTGTGCCTCTGTTGCACCTGTTATCCCTTTCAACCCAAGTGGTTAGCCAATAATCAAGATTTTGCAAGTTTCCAGTAGGAAGAGAAATTGTTGTTGGAGTCAGGCATTTCTTTGATGCAGTCCTGTTTATTTACAAATAATATACACAAAGTCCTGTTTCTCGGAACACAGTAGGAGTCATACAGCAGGAGACGGGTTTTTTGCTCACAGTTGCAAGCCTCTTTCCAACCAGCACTCTACTCAAAAGCTTTCTTTGTCAATGGTTTCTCAGCATCATGCTATAAATGCTTCTCTGGCTGTCCCTGGGTTTCCTTCTGTGTGTGCTTCTGTGATGCTGCCTCACTCACACATCCCTATAAAACAACAATATCCCACCCCCAGCATTTGTATTCAGCCCCCAGACAAAACCTCCACCCACATATCTAAGATCCCTCAATGGCCTTGAATGTGGCTTGTGTTTTGCGTGGTGGCTCCTAATATTTCAGCTATCTGTTCCATAAAGGAACATAATTGCCTTTTTATATTTATTCTGAATGAAGGGTAGTTATTACCCAGAGCTGGAGAAATAACTGATTTTTCGGTTCTCTGGCAGTTCTGACAAAAAAAAATTTGAAAAAGCTCAGTTTGACCCAAATCAAATCTGAAAGTTACAAAAAAGAAATCATCTAGCAAATTGAAATAAATCCATATGGGGTCAAATGAATTGCCCCTGAATGGATGCTTCTGGGTGGCAGTGACCTCCTTTTATTACTGTTAGCTCAATGGTTAGAGCACTTACCTGGAATGTGGGAGACCTCACTTCAGTTCCCCTCTCTGCCTGATGCAGAGAAGGCATTTGCACTTGGGTTTCCCATATTTCAGGACAGTGGCCTCACCACGGGGTTAGAGAGTATTCTAGGGAGGAGCTCTCTCCATCTCTCCCCTGTTGAAGCTGTTCCACTTTGTAAATCATTAAACAGTCATTGTGGGAGACCCACATTCAAGACCCTGATCCAACAGCTATTTAATTATGTATACAAACTGGAACAGCTTTAACAGGAGAACCGTCCAGCATGGCCAGTGGAGAGTGGATTAAGGCTATGGCCCTCCTTCGGGATGGTTTGTGCCCCAGGAGCACCAGCAAGGACCAGTTCCTGTGCTCAGAATGGAGCAGGGACCATGAGTGGCCATTGTGGCGGGATGCAGGTGTTAGGGCAGGCTTCTTGCTTCCTCTTCTTCCACTGTGCACTTTTACAGAGGTCAACCACCTTCAGGCCCAAAACATTGACATGAATGGAAGTAAAGATGGTCCCGAATTAAAAAAAAACAGAATACCAACTCCAATCTTACCATTTGGAGCCAACTGTAGACACAATATTTTAAGGTAATAACATGCAGTAAAACAATTAAAGGTGCTCCAAGCATATACCAGAGTTCTCTAATGGGAATTTCCTACAGTTTTATTTTTAATTTTCCATTTCCTTACATTCAAATATCAAAGAATACATCTTAAGTGTACGCAGCTTTGAAGAAAGCAGCCAAGCAAGGAGCTAACTATAAAAGAACACACAGCCATCTGTAATATGACAAATACAGTAAGTCTTCTGAGAATTGGTCTTTTGTATCCATACTCTGTTTTTTTTCCTCATCAGCCAACAGTAATTACCAAACGAAAAATAATTCTTGGGAAAAATTATTTCATTAACCAGTCAATGTAACATTTAACTCAGTCACGAGCTTAATGTTTTACATTGCAATACTCAGTGGTCTGTTGTGATCCAAGTGCTGGACATGTATTCCACAGAAGACTGACTCCCCTAGGATTTCTTGGGTTGGAAGAAAGGGCATTTCTCTTTGTGGATGGAGTTACTGATAGACACATACAGCATTGTGGTCAAACTCTGGCAGTTAAAAAATTGTTATTTGTATTCAGAAATCAAAACAAAGTGCCTCTCCCCACTGCCCTATAGGCCCTAATGCCAATTAAAATCTTTTTAAAAAAAGCATTAAAGAGACATTCCATTCAGAAAATCCCAACAAAAATAATCAATCCAATCAAAGCAACAAACCATAAAAGTCCCACATCATACAGCAGAATCTATTCTCTCCCTACCCTCACCAGCTCTACATGTCAGGGCAGCAGATGATGGCTATTTCAGACCAAGGTGGGAAGTGAACTCTAGAGTCAAGAGGTCCTCATGCAGAGTGCTCTGCAGAAAGTGCCTACTTTTTTAAACTCAGGAGGCTTCAGCTCAAGCACCTTCACTGACTGTATCTGTGGCAGAAAGGCATGGGAAATAGAGAGTCTCTGAGGTACGCTGGTGCCAAAACCAACATCTCAAGCTCCATCTGGAAACCAGTAGATAGGCAGATCAGAGTGGGATACCCTAGTTAAAGGGCCAATTGCATTTTGCCCCTGTCTAAGCTTCCAAATCAATTTAAGGAGTAACCCTATGTAGGGTGCATTGCAATAGTCTAACCTAAAAGCATGCATGATGGTTCAAGGTCCACATCTGAGGGAAAAGGTCATACTCTGCTGGCCCCACATAGATGGGGGTGGGGGGAGGGAAAGAGTGACCACAGATGCTTCTGGCAAAAAGATAGGTTAGAAATGGAAAAGGTACAGAGACGGGCAACAGAAATGGTTAAGGGTATGGAATAGCTTCTATCTGAAGAGAGATTTAAAAATTAGGACTGTTCAGCTTGGAAGAGAGATGACTTGTAGGGGGTGGAATATGATAGAGGTCTATAAAAACGTGAATAGTATTGAAAAAATAACTCATTATTTACCCATTCACATAACAAAAGGACCAGGGTCACCAAATGAAGGTTTAAAACAAACGTACGGAAGTACTTCTTCACACAATGCAGGGTCAACCTGTGGAACTCGTTGCCGGGGATGGAGTCAAAAAGAATTAGATACGTTCATGCAGGAAAGGTCCATCAATGGCTATTAGCCAAGATGGTCAGGGATACAACTCATGATCTGAGTGTCCCTAAGCCTCTGATAGCCAAATGATGGGACTGGATGACAAGGGATGGACCACTTGTTAGTTGCCCTGTTCTGTACATTCTCTTTGAATCATCTGACACTACCCATTGTCAGAAGACAGGATACTGGGCTAGATGGGCCATTGATCTGACTCAGTATGACCATTCTTATGCTCTTATCTAAAAACACCTGTTGGTCTAACCAGATCACCAAATTGCAACCTTGATTAACAAACAATGAACTGAACAGTCAACTTGACCTTCATTCAAGGAGGCATTAATATAATCACAAATTCCATTTGCCTAACTGAGTATGCCTGCACAACTCCAGAGCAGCAGGATTTACTTAGTTTACTGTCCTTGCTTTTCAAAGTGATGTGGGAGAGCAAGCTGGATTGTTCTTTGTGCATCATCAATCATCATCATCAAAACACTAGTTGCTGATGGTTGCATGGGCACAATGAGGCACTGCAGGATTTGGGGGTAGGAAGAAGTCCTCTGTTTGCATGCAGTGTGAAATAGCAACTAAATTAAAAATGGGTAAAAAAAAAGAAATCTTTCCACTTGTCAGAGTGTTTCTAGTGTTTGACCTAATTTCATTTAAAAGAAAAACAAGTTTATTTTTTTTTAATTTCAGAAAATGTAGTTCCTAGTTTGAAGTGAAACTGGAGTCCTGAATGTCTTCTCTGATCTTGATCCATCAGTGAAAGGGATTTCAGATGTATATTCCTAACAAATGTTTTGATGGGGTAACTTCCATTACGAATTCAGAGTTTTAATGTTTTGTCTCCATTAGTGTGTCCCCTTTGAGCTGGATTGATAAAGATTTAAATTAAGTAAGCAAAAATCAAGTCACAGAACTCTTTAAATAAATTAGCCTCTTCACAGAAATGGAGCAGGGTCCTTCACTCGCTCTGGGGGCCCCAGAAAACTCTTGTGGGGCCCAGGCCCCCGGAGCATCTTCCACAGCAATTTGGCGGCGTGGGGTCCTTCCGCTCCGGGACCCACTGCTGAAGTGCCCCGAAGACCTGCAGCAGCGGGTCCCGAGGCTGAAGGACCCTGCGCCACAGTGCCAGGTCTTCGGCAGCAATTTGGCGGCAGGGGCCCCCTGCCACCGAAGATCTCAGATCCCCTGAATCCTCTGGGCAGCCCTGCAATAAACAGAAGTTGGCATAATTCTCACTTAGTTCAATTGTCTCTTTCAGAACAACACCAGTGGGATGTTATTTCAATGTTGTCCTGTTATCAAAAAAAGACACATCATTCTAATAAGAGTTTGAGTGTGAAAAAGGTGCATTTGCTGCAAGACACGTATGCATACTCACACATTGCCACAAGATATATCCCACTGGAAAATCAACTAAGCAAATTCAGCAGAGTTTATGGGCCAAGTTCTGCTCTCACTAAGACTGGTCTGAATTTGGAGTAAACTGGCATCAGCCAAAGCAGAGTTTGGCCCTCTGACTTCAAGGAAGAGATTTTTTTTTTTAAAGTATAAACAGTCCTCGGCATTTAGCAGTGTATTGTGTCTGATTCAGCACATAAACAAGTAACGACAAATTTCTAATGCAGTAATTTGTCTTCTGCACTCCTTCCTTGCCCAGTTTGTCTCTTATGATGCAGTCATACTCCACTTAGTAGAGCACAGGAACTGCCATACTGAATTGCCATATTGGATCAGATCTAAGGTCCATCTAGTCTAGTATCCTCTCTCTGACAAAAAGCAACAGAGTCCTGTGGCACCTTAAAGACAATGCTAGATGGTCAGAGGAGGGGGTAAGAAATCTGCAATAGGCAGCTATGGGTTAATCTGCTCCTCACATTAAGTCTCATTCTGATCTCTATTAGAGATTGGCTTAAGCCCTGAAGAATGAGGTTTAATGTCCCTTCCACAATGTTTGTTAGCATTAACTATTATATCTCCCTCCTTCAATGTCCCCCTTCTCTCCTCTGGACTTGTTTTGCACAACCAAGGTGGCGTACAACTATTCTACTAGCCCTACAAAGGGCCAGGGAACCCCCTTACACTGGAGATAGTCCCTGTTGTGATGATCTGGCTGGTATCCGGTCACTGGAGCAGCATAAAGGGGCACATGCAACCCAATTGTGGCCTTTATTGTAAAACCTTCCTGTTAAGATTCATGTGTATTCTGGCAGTAGAGAAGAGGTTAATTGTAACAGCACTGGAGCGTGTGACCCCACGGCCGCAGCTCTGAAAATTAAGCCCACTATAAAATGTCTCAAAATATTTCTTGTGACTTTCTCGTCTTTGGGAAAAAAAAGGTTATTCCTCTTGTATGCAAAAGAAAATAGCTCCAGGCAAAAAAACTTTTCCAAAGGAGAAAGCTTCCTGACCATCTGTTTTTAACTGCATAAAAGACATCAGTTTTGCTGCAGAATATCAACAACATCCTTAGATATAATTTCACTCAAGGTTAAACTTTCATTTCCCTCACCCCCACCCAACCCGGCACCTGTTTGGAGCTGCAGTGTCATTCTGGTGTAAGCTGGTAGTTTTCCATTGTCTTTACAATAGCTCAGAAGCTGCATTTTTCTTCAAAATATACAATTCAAGACTTTCCAAATGGAGGGTCTCATTCTGTGTAGTACCCAGTACCTAACCCTGGTTGACTTGAGAGGGAGCTGCAGGTATTCAGCATCTCTCAGGATGAGATCCTGGATGCACATTTGTTCAACCTATCCAAGGAAAAGAAGTCCTTTAAATTAGCTGCCCCTGCCCACAACCCCCACAGCCTCTTACAGAGATTAATGTTCACTCTATCCTGTAGGTATCACAAATGCTGCCATATTCATGTGAAGTCATAAGAGGATGTCGGCCCTGATTTGGATTACACACAGGGGTCCCATTAAGACAATATTTTCAGGGACAATTTTTAAATAATATGTGGTTTGGGGGGATGCAAGCAGGATCGGCTCCAGGCACCAGCGCAGGAAGCATGTGCTTGGGGCAGCCAATGGAAATGGGCGGCACGTCCAGGTCTTCTGCGGCAATTTGGCTGCGGGTCCCTCAGTCTCTCTCAGAGGGAAGGACCAGCCTCCGAATTGCCACCGAAAAGCAGGGCCGAATCCAGGGTTTTTGCCGCCCCAAGCAGCAAAAAGAAAAGAAAAAGAAAAAACAACCCACGGTCGCGATTTGAAGCTCCACTGCTGCCGCTTCAGTCTTCGGCGGCAATTTGGTGGCAGGTCCTTCGCTCCGAGAGGGAGTGAGGGACTTCCCCGAATTGCCATCGAAGACCCAGACATGCAGCCCCTCACCATTGGCTGCCCCCAAGCAGCTGTTTGCTAAGCTGGTGCCTGGAGCCGGCCCTGCTGAAGAGTGAAGCGGCGCAGTAGGGCTGCCACGGAAGTGCCGCCTATTGTGGCTTTATCTTTTTTTTTCGGCTTTGCTGCTTGGGGTGGCAAAAAAGCTGGAGGTGGCCCTGGCTGCAAGTTCCCAGATGCAATGGGGAGAGGAATGTTATGATCATCTTGGTGAATTTGAGGCAATTCTCTCCATACAGGAAAAGGGCAGAGAAAATAACTTTAATATTAAATTAGACTATTAATCATTAGCAGCCTCTAAAAACCCTGATTACTTAAAAAATGTCCTGTATCTCAAATCTTTTCACCCTTCCCCTGCCCCCAACTCCTTCACTTCTTCCTTCCATCTCTAACTTCCTGTCTCAGCCAACATGATTATCCTGTTTCGCTACTCACCCCCACCACAGTTCTGTAAGCCAGTGGTGTCGGGGCTCGTCCCTCTCAGGCACGGCGGGGAGCCAGGGCACCTCCTTACACAAACAGCAGTCCGGTAGGCCTAACCCCTCAGCAAGCGTTGAGGGAATAAAGGGTCTGCAAACAAGGCAGAGTCCCGGCCCTCCAGCCGGGTCAGGTAAGCGCAAAGTACATAAGCCCAAGCCCTGGGGCAGGGCGGGGCAGTAAGCAGTTCAAGCTCAGACTCTCAGGCAGCGACTGAGCAAACACAGTATCAGCCTAGGCCCTTGGGCAGAGCGGGGCAGTAGCAGTTCAGGCTCAGGCCTTCAGCAGGCTGAGCAACAGTATATCAACCCAGAAGGCTACACAGAAGGTCTCCTCAGGCCGGGGAGAGGGGGAGTCTGCCACCCTTGAGGGGGTGGCAGGGGGAACGCAGGCCCTCCCACTCCACTGCGTTCCAGCCCGGGGCCCTAGCAGCGGCAAAGGCACGCTGCTGTCAGTGGGGATCCTGGCCGAAACACACTGACATGGGTTGAGGCTCTTCAGGAGCCAAACCAGGGTCGGCTACCCCCGGGCCACTTCCGACCTCCCCCTCTCTGGGTACCTGTCTCTCGCCAGCGTCGTCTGGGGGGTCCCAGACCATGGGCTCCTCCGGGCACCGGTCGTAGGGAGGCTCAGACCGCTCCTCAGGGTACCGGGCACAAGGCAGGTCAGGCCGACGTTCCTCCAGGTACCGGGTATGAGGCAAGTCCGGCCAGCGTTCCTCTGGGTAGTGAGCGCGGGGCAGGTCAGGCCAACGCTCCTCCGGATACCGAGCGCGAGGCAGGTCAGGCCAGCGTTCCTCTGGGTAGTGAGCACAGGGTAGGCTGGGCCTGGCGGGAGCTCAGGATCCAGTGTCTGTCCTCTCCGGCAGCCGGCCGCCAACTGAGCGCTTGGGCCGGGCTTTTATACTTCCTGTCCTGCCCCTTGACTTCCTGGGGGCAGGGACAGGTGGCGGTGGCTCCGCCCACTGAGGCACCTGCTCTGGCTTGTCCCTCTCAGGTGCGGCGGGGAGCCAGGGCACCTCCTTACAGGGCCTCTCTTGGATTTTTCCTCCTCTTCACTTGCACAGAGTGTGGACTCAGCCAGCACAAGATCCTGGCAGCATGGCTCTCAGTTGCACATAGAGGGCCTAGTTCATTATTGTATGCACTCTGCACTAGTGTAAATGACTATACAGGTGCAGAAGAAAGTGGGTATAAGAGGCTAACAAATCAGAATGGTTTGCTTTGAACCGATATAGCTGACTGCACAAGGTGCAGGAAAATTTTTAATTGGGTGCAGAAAAAAGTAAGGGCTTCTCTTGGTATTTCCTGGTTCACTCATGAAAACCCAGGATTTAATGTTATGGAATGATGTATTTTGTGGCCATTATCTAATACATGCCATTAGGAGAAGACAGACACACAGAACCGGAAAACTTCAAGAGATAGAGGGAGGGGTTGTTTTTTTTTCTAAACTAACCTTTAAGGTATTTTCATTGTGAATGCCCCTTGAAGTCAGGTTAGAGGGGGGCATTCTGAACAAAAATCTAGTTTAACTTCATTTGGATATTTCCTTTGCAATTCACTGTTAACGTCTCGGGTCTTGATATAATTTCCTCTCCCTGTGCATTGGCTTCATTGACTTGTTTTGCCACTTTTTCCTGGCTGGGACCATTCTTTCATTTAACCTGTTACCCAACACTACGAGGAAAGGTTAAAATACTGCTTCTAGTCTTTCTGTAGCATCAACTTCAGGCATACCCACTGCCAGAGAAAACTCACAGTTCAGGGGCTTGTCTATCATGCGTCTCTCTTCTATTTGTAAGATCCAGCCTAAAAGCAGCACGTGCTGGTGAAAACAGATTGAGACCACAGTGACAGTACAATGGAAATCTTGGGTAACTCCTTTCAACTTCAGTGGCGTTAATCCAGATTTGTACCAGTGTAATAAAGCAGAACTTCACTTTTTCTTTGTTCTAAGGCAAAGGAACAAATTGACAATGATTTTTTTCCTCCCTCTCCACTCAAAATGGTACTTAAAAGCCAGATAAATATTCAGAAGTTTGAGACACTAAGAATCCACGTTGGAAGGATTTGAGTTTCTATCTACTTTTAACAAACATTGAATTCCATGGAGGGCTATTAAGGAAACAAAAACTTATAAGACAGCTGCTTCCTTTCTTTCCTTATCTGGAAAAGGGTGGCAGGGTATCCTGCCTTCCAGTAGGCCTTTCCACCAAGCCCTTTGCAAAACACCTCACTTAAGGTTAAGGAATTTTTCCCTGGGAACAGGACTCTGATCTGGAATCAGTCCGGTGTGGCACTCCCTCATTCTTTAATCAGAGGTTCCCATCTCCTCCCATAGCCCTCTGCCTTGGAGATTCTGCCAACCCACTCGGAAGCATAAAGACACTTATGAATGGCAACACACTGCAGTTCTAACATTGTGACTGCTGACAGAGGTGTGAGACAGACTTTGCAGAGTCTGATGAGAGGTGCACACAACCAGAACCAAATAATAATTTACATGACATCAGGAAGGTTTGGGCTGGCTCTGAGTTCAGAGCCATGGTCCCAGAATTCTAGCATTTTATCAATGATGCATAAAAAAGATTATGTAATAAAATTAAAACAACTACATTTTTGTGGAAAGATGTGAGAGTTGTTTTTATCCAATGAAGTAACATCACTGCTATAAAACAAGGGGTCGTGATGTCACAGCTGGTAAATCTTGAAACAATCATAACAAAATATTTTTGAGTTGTCAGTTCAAAAGCTCTGCACTGCTAAAGAAGTTTGCACTGAAAGGAAACCACCTATGGTAGTTGGCTTGAGGTTTTTCTGGTGAGAAAGCCTGTCTTTGCATGGATACATTCTGAACAGAATTTGATATCAAGATGGGGTTTCTAGAAATCAAAACTGGCATGTTTGCTAGCAGTGAAAGCAACCATACTAATGGCATCTCTTTATGAAAGATCAGCATCAGAGACTGTAGCCCACTTCCAGCTCTAATGCTGGGAACAATCAAAGGCAAAGCTCTATTATTACTGCATTGAATATGTTAGATGACAGAACAAGGAGTAGTGGTCTCAAGTTGCAGCGGGGAAGGTTTAGGAAAACTTTTTTCACTAGGAGGGTGATGAAGCATTGGAATGGGTTACCTAGGGAGGTGGTGGAATCTCCTTCCATGCAAGTTTTTAAGGTCAGGCTTGACAAAGCCCTGGCTGGCATGATGTAGTTGGGAATTGGTCCTGCTTTAAGCAGGAGATTGGACTAGATGACCTCCTGAGGTCCCTTCCAACCCTGATATTCTATGATTCTATGTTCTTTACAGTTTTCAGAGTACAGATGTTTTTCCTTGTGACTGTCTGTGAAGTGCTGGTGAATGGTGTTAGTGTATTTCATGACTGAGATTGGTGAGGGAAGGACCACAGAACCCAGACATTAACAGAGTACGGGGGACAAAAGAGAACAGCAGGGACAAGTGCAGGTCATAGGACCAAAATGAGGGAACCAGAAGGGAGCACTGAGCAGAGAACCTCAGATAACACTCACTACTATGAGAAAGTGTCCAAAGAGAAAGTGGATGCAGCACAGAGGAACTGCCCTGATGTGTGCACAGACAAACAATAGCGGGGAAAAAGGCCCTGTGATGGGGTGTGCATACCTCACACTAGCCAAGAGGGTTAAACCCACATTATGGACAGCAGAAGTCCTGCCCCCTAGGCTGGACTGGGCATGCTCTAGATGCTGCAGCCGTATAAAGGGAGGAAGCCCAGATCATTTGGGGCTAGATGTTGGAGGGGAAGGACCTGTGCTAGGTGGTCCTACTGAGGACTGGTTATAGCCCCTATCTGCAGAGACCAGAGGACCCAAGGACAGGCTTGGACCCCTGTGACCAATGGAGCCCCAGGAAGTGACCTGTGCAATGGAGCCTGGAGACCCCAAAGCCTCATGGACTGCCACACCAGAGACAATGATAGAAAGTGACCCAGGGAGGGTAATGGAGTGGTATCTCCCACCTAGGTAACCTCAGATTGTTTTGGTGCCTTTCCCCAGTGACCCAGTGGCAGACCACTCTGCCACTGCTGGATGCTCTGCCACTGCTAGGGCCCTGGGTTGGAGCCCTGAGGAGTTGGGTGGGCCTGAGCCCCCCTGCCTGGGCTGCTAGCCCCCTCACTCCCCCTTTGCTAGTGACACCTTGGGTTCTGGCTGCTAGGCCCCTCTGCCAAAGGGCTGCGCTATTGACTCTGGCCACTAGGCTATTACCTTTACTCTGGTCCTTAGACTCTGGAGGGGTTACGTCGGAGATGGACAAGCAGACTTAAGGGAGATGTCCACATACCCCCTGAACTCCTTTTTTGGGACAGGGTGTGCATAAACTGCCACAGGCCCCATCACTGCAAAAAACAACAACAAAAAAACACATTGTTTCTTCCTCCTGGACTAATAGATGGCCACTTTGGCTAATGCCAGGAGGAGGCTGAGGAAAGGACTTTGGACCTGGTGGTGTGATGGATGAACAGCATGCAGGAGAACTGGTATGTGGGAGACATACTGCAGAATGGGTAAACATGAGCTTCTCAGACACTTCTCCCTGCCAATGCACCTCAACTTGGCACTGGAGGAGTCACTTGAAAGGGAAAGTTTAGCCTCCAAGGCATCATCTGTCCAAGCCTTGTACTCTCTGCTGAGCTTATCAACAAGGGGATCGTTTATGAGGATGGATTTGTGATACTGGCATCTACCTACTGCAGATACCGAATCCACCACCAGATTCAAACCAGATCCTTATAAGTGTACAGCTCCTTATCTCATTACCAAAGTCTGAACCTTCTAGTCCTCCTAAAGTTCTGTTTCTGACTAAAGCTCAGCTTCTGAGATTAACCCTTTTCTGGAAATCATTTACATTATATCTACATTAGAAAAAAAGTCACGTTCAACCTTTAATCGCTCAGGTTGCTAGAAAAGCCTCCATAGATCGTGCAAAACCATAATTCCTGTGGGATTTAATGTTTCAGCTCACAATCAATTTGCAAAACCATGGATAATTATTAAACAGTCAGGAATACTGCTGGAAAAATTTCAACAGGACCCAAAGGAGGAAATGTGCAGTAATTACCTTCACTCCCGGATAACAAAGGGTTATTTTTTTAAAGACAAAAGGCACTGGAACATTTAACTTTAGGGGCAATCTCGGCTGTCTGAAGAATGGAGGGGAACATCAGAAAGCAGGATGGTATTGCTGCCACTCGTCATTTTTAAGCCTTAACAGTGTGATCTCACTGGTGTTAATGGTGCTCATCACTCCATAGCATTAGAACCATAGTTTGTGTTCCTCACAGACCTCCATCTACTGAGAGTCTTTTTAATTCTTCTAAATTATTGATATCATAAGCTAGTGAAGCTAGTGCTAAGAGACCCTGAAAAAGTTTGTCAGTTTGGATGGAACTTAAGTTGGGAAGAGTTGGAAAGCTGAGAAGTCCTCCTTACTCCTTGTGATGGGGCCACACTGTGTTCCTATCCTCTGATGCCCCATAAACTGCTCTGACCCACTTTTGTCTTGAGGGCAGGCTATATTTTATTCTAAACCCATCCTCCAACACCAGTGCCATGCAACCTGTTTTAACTTCTACTTCTTTCAGCCCTTCTTGTTAGGGCCCTAGGAGAAGAGGAGGCCTCCTTCTCTCTAGGGAGTGCCTTTAGTTCAGGCTCAGTTAGCCCTGTCCTGCTCCCTCTAACATTTTCTTCCTGGCTCCTTCTCAGATAGACCAGCTGAGGGCTTACCTCCCTAGCCTCTCCTTCTGATTAGCTAGTTATTTAATCAGCTGTTACTGCAGAAACTAATTGAGGCTACAGTGATCAGAGTGCTGACCCATCTGCCAGACCTTAGAATTTAGTCACTCTCCTATTCCTGATCCTTTACCATAAACTATCCTTTCTCTCTTCACCTAAAGTCTTGTCATTCTTATCTGGATCCTGTCACAGTAGCAAATCAGTTTGTATGAGACCCTTGAAGTGCAGACACAGTCAGGATCCAGAAGTTTACTTTCTTTCCTCATAAACTTTAAATTCTCTGGACAAAAATCTTCCTCTCAGATCAAGCCTTCAGGTACTGTACATACACATAGGAAGACAGCCATTTCCCCCCCTCCTCAAGAGCTTACAGTGTAAATAGGAAAGACAGAAGGGTCAGAGGAAGGAAGCATCATTATCCCACTTTTACAGCCAGGGAACTGGGGCACAAAGAGGGTAGGTCATAGACTAGTTTGTGTCAGAGCTAGGAAATAAACCCCAATCTCCCAATCCCAGTCCAGTGGCTTAACCATAAGCCCATTCCTGTTCACAACACAGTTCCTCCCCTCAGTGTCAGGAATGCTCATGAGGAAGAGGAAAATGTGGGCATCATGACCCACCTTGCATATTTAAGAGAGAATTTTGCCTAGTGGGTACACTTTAAATGAGGATTATCAATTTAAATACTGCATTTTCTTAAATTAATATAAGCTCCAAGGTCTAGCTTTTAAAAGATATTTAGCCATTGCTGCTTTTGCCATTGCAATGCCAAACTGATTTAAGACCTAAATCTCACTTTCAAAAGGGAGTTAGGGATTTAAGAGCTTAAATCCCATCAACTGTCAATGGGATTTAGGATCTGAAGTGCCTAAATAATATTTGAAAATAAGATTCAGATTCCTAAATCAGTTAGGGTTTGCAATGCTGAGAGCACAGTGCCTAAATATCTGGACCTCAGACCCTATGATACACAGATCTGTGTATCAGCTGCCCTCAGCCCAGATAAAAAAAATTTCTGAAAAAGGAAAAAATGACACTGTTACTTCAACACAGCAGGATATTCAGAAGCAGCAAAAGAATATTTAGTTTCAAAAGGCCATTCTCCCTAGTATAACAGTATTACACTGTATTAGAAAAATATACCCCTTGATCTGTTACATGTTTTTAAAAAAAGATCTGAAGTGGTGCAAAACAGCTAAGTTGTAAGGTAGTCGGGACCTTGATGAGCCTCTGAACAATCCCCTTTTCGTCAGGATCCAAAATAGGTTTTCACAAAGCTGTTTGGAAAATGCCTGGCTATTTCTGTTCTATAGCAATTCAGTCATGGAAAGTTTTCCATGTACCACAGCAAGGCCATAGAGAAAACAATTTATCATTGCACAAACTGAGCTTGCACAATAAAAACAAACAGGGAGTGATACATGACAAAACCTTGAAAGCAGTGTTTGGTTCTTAATTACCTGGTTAGAAACTCTCTGTGGAACAGTTTGTGTGGGCTGATAACTTTCCTGTTTGGAGAGCAAGAATAACTGTGACCATAAAGCAAACTTTGTTTGGACTCTAATCTTGGTTTTACAATGGGTGGCTATCAATGGATTTTTCCTCTGGAGTTTTAGTTTCTCTATATAGAAAGAGAAATAATCCATTTCATTTTCTTTTGAGACAGTCTTACATGATTTAGCTGCTTCCTATGTGGTAGATTTGGTGCTGAAGATAAAGGGATTGATTCTCAGTTACATTAATGCCCCTTTTTGCCATGCAGGCAACATAAGGGGCCTTCCAGAGGGAAGAACAAACCCCCTCCGAATACTCTCCCCACAAAAGGCCTCCCTAGTTTGTGTAGAACTGGCATAAGGTCTATACGCTGTTGGCCCCACTCCCAGCCCTCAGTGCAAAGGACAGCTTGAGGGTCGGGCAATAAGCACTACACTATAGTTACTCTCTGCTGCTCAGGATTATAGGGCTGTAGGATGCAGACTGAAAAGGTGCCTACACTGCCCAAGTTACATCGTGGCCGCGCTGCAACGTGGGCAGAGTAGACATGCTTTATCACCGGGGCAGAGCTCTCCTGGCAATTTACAAAAACCCACCCTGAATGAGTGGTGGTAGCTTTACTGCCGGGAGCACTGTTGTCTATACTGGTGCTTTTCAGTGCCAGAACTTTTGTCACTCGGGGGTGTATGTTTTTTCACATGCCTGGACAAAAGTTTAGCGCTGAAAATGGCAGTGTAGACCCAGCCTAAGTTAAAGCAGTTCTAACTTTTACTGGGGCACAGACAGGCCTCTGCATGGCCCCAGAATACAGGAAATGCAAATATGGCTTGCCCTGCCCCACACTCCTCTCCCAGTGGCTTGCCCTGCTCCAATAATAGCAATGGAGTCACTGAGAATCAGGTGCAATGTTCACGTGTGACACATTTTCATGCATTCTTTTGGTTTTGTCATCACAAACTCACTGAAATATCCAGGAAAGGACCATCTTTTAGTCCCATCATAAACATTATCTGATACTTAAGACTTCTTCAAAGCAGCATACACACTGGACCAAACCCAAAACATCTCACCCAATTATGCTGTTAACTTCAATGGAAAATATGCTGATGGAATGTTTGCTGCTGCCGGGGGTGGAGGGATTCATGACATTTTGTTCCTGTCATGTCGAATGATGTTTTATAAATGTGCCTTCAAATTATTAATTTCTCACCAAGAGCACATTGGATATTCAAAAACAGTAACGTTACCTATTACCACACATTCACCATCTTAGTGTCACACAAAGATAATTTCAGTTAGTATGTAAGCTACTCCACTAAACCTACAGGAAACAATATATCAAAGGACAAAACTCGCTTTGACTTAAAGCTACGTACAGTGTCAAAGACGATGTCAAGTTGAAGCACACGCTTAGTACAGGGTAGTCTATCTTGCTGTAGTAAAGGTGCTTATGTTTAATTTTATGTATTTAATTTTTAGGTAAAAGAGCAGACTTTGTTTTCCAACAAGCCATGAACAACTGACTATGAATACTGGGCATTTCAGTAGCATCTTTCATCCAGAGAGCTGAAAACACTCACAAGTCAATCCCTCCTCCTGGTCAGGTCATTCATGATCCCCATTTGAAAGGAATGGAAGTTGAGGCAGAAAAAGTTGAAGTGATTTACAGTAAACCAGAAGCAGAGCCAAGAGTAGAACCAAGAAGCCCTCAAACACATTTCTTTTCTCTACCCATAGTATCAAATGCATCTTTTATAAGAGGAGGGTAAAACTAAAACAGACACACAAGTGATTTCTATGTGGAACAGCCCTCAAACTCCACGTATTACTTCAGTCACAAGGAAATACATAGACCATTACTACTGGGCAAATATTAGAATGGTTGGAGATTGTTTGACTAAAAATCCAAAAGGCTTATGTTGTGTTATTCTCATTTCCAGAAGGAAGGGTAGCACTTCCGCTTTTGAAGATTATTCTAAACTGAACCTTCAAATGTTTAGAGATAAGAACTGTCACTGTGAAACCACAAGTGAAGCTACAAAGCGCATCATGACTGATTTTGTCTAATGAGGTTTTACAGAAAAATGGCAAAAACATTCCCTTACGGGTCATTTCTAACCTGGCCTTCCTAACACAGGGTAATATTGGAGTCTAAATCCAGGAGAGCAAAAGTCAGTTTGTGGCTTCACCACAGTGCCTTTACTCTGGCTAGTCTCCAGAGGACAATCTCTTGCATTAGAAGATTCATGGAGTGATAAGAAGGTAATTTTTCATTAAACAGTTCAAAAAACTGCTTGGAAAAGCACTAGAGGGAACAATTCCACACTGGCCCTTGGTTTATTTGTTTGTAACAGTGAACCTGAGGACCCACTTCATGATTCTTCAATGTAAGAATTCAGCACCACTGTCCATTATCCCTCCCTTTTAGCCTGATGAGTAAGGTCTTGGAAAACCTATCCTCTTGAACACTTTCTGCTTCAGAAGTTTATTGCAGCATATTATGAGGTTGGTGACCTGTACCTTCCCCCAGAGAGCTAAACGCCCCTTTATTCCAATCCTCTGTTCAGTTATGCTAACGTTATGGATGCCTTTGCATGAAGTTAATAGACTCATGGAGCCAGATCCTCAGTTGGTGCAAATCAGCTCCATGGAGCTAAGCTAAGTTGTAGCAGCTGAGGGACTGCTTTACAGATCTATCTATGTATTTGCATTTCATCATTTTTGGTTTTTACTAAGTGTGACGTGGCTTTTCCATCACTTGTGACAAAACATCCATTGATTTTCATAGCTGCCCCAAGTACACATCTAAAAGCAAAATTTGCTGCTATGTACATTATATATAAGAAAAGGAGCAAATTCTGTTCTCAGTCACGCCAGTGTTAATCTAAAGTATTTCCATTGACTTTACTGGAACAGCTCCAGTTTATGCAGGTGTGTGGTTTAGTCCACTGCTATAGAAAAGACAATGACAGCCATTTCTTGTGAACATTGCTCTACCAAGAAGTCAAACCCTGAACAAATGGGTTTGAATTACCAGGAATGTGAGGAAGACATTCTCAAACTTGCTTCTAAAAATGTACTACAAAAATTACAAGCAAATCAGACCATTCATGTAAACCCTTGCACAAAGGCCTACAAATCAATATTTGTTCTATTTTTATGGATAAATTCAAGACAATTGTGTGTGCATAGATAGTGCCAGCAATGTCTGCAGACACAGGACTTTTAGAAGCCTGTTTAATAATATTGTACAATACACTTGAAATTCCACAGTGGAATAAATACTTTAAAAATCCTTAGTTAGGGCTTTGCATTTTTTTTTTTAAGTTTCCTCTTTCCTCGCCAAGTTAGGACAAAATTCACATCTTAAATCTACATGGTAGATCCCAGCTGTAAATTCTGCTTTCCATGCATGCCTTTCAGGCCATCCCTAGACTATGAAAAGAAACTGTGTTTTAAGATGTGTTAGCAAACACATTTTAACCCAGCGTGATTTACACAAGATTATGCACCCAGGGGGTTGATCAAGACCAGCTGACTCTTTTAAAAGACAATTTATCCTACCTACATTAGATGCAAAGTTAAGATGTGAGAGCCAATGGGTTTTAAAACATGCCATATTTTTCTAGTTTAGCCATGGCCTCAGATAAAAGTACACATGTGGAAGACAAAAAACTGGAGTTGAGATCCACTCTGGTTCTGAAAGAAGGATGCTGGCCTTATTTTTTTTTGTTTAGCACCAGCAGTGTGTGTAGCACTGTTCAAAATGCAAAGACCAAAACAATACCTGTCCCAAAGATCTTCCAGTCAAGCATACAAACATAGAGGAGACAGAGCACATTGCGTAATCCAAAGAAGGAGGAACAATTACTTTAATTTGTTATTATGAACTTAGTACTTGGGGGCATAGGGATGAAGTGAGTTTTTAGTAAGTATTTAAATAATACAACAAGGCATAGATTATCCAACAAGTTAATGGAATACATTGAAATAAACTTTTTATTACAGAAGGTGGATAAAGCAACTAGGGAGATGCTGTTTTAGATTTGATTCTGACAAGTAGGGATGAACTGGTTGAGAATTTGAAGATGGAAGGCAGTTTGGGCAAAAGTGATCATGAAATAAGAGTTCACAATTCTAAGGGAGAATAGCAGAATAAAGACAATGCACTTCAAGAAGGCAGACTTCAGCAAACTCAGACAACTGGTAGGTAAGATGCCATGGAAGGCAAGTCTAAGCCCTGGTCTACACTATGAGTTTAGGTTGAATTTAGCAGCGTTAGATCGATTTAACCCTGCACCCGTCCACATGACAAAGCCATTTTTGTTGACTTAAAGGGCTCCTAAAATCAATTTCTGTACTCTGCCCCGACGAGAGGATTAGCGCTGAAATTGTCATCGCCGGGTGGAATTTGGGGTAGTGTGGATGCAATTAGATGGTATTGGCCTCCAGGAGCTATCCCAGAGTGCTCCATTGTGACCGCTCTGGACAGCACTTTGAATTCAAATGCACTAGCCAGGTACACAGGAAAAGCCCCAGGAACTTCTGAATTTCATTTCCAGTTTGGCCAGCGTGGCAAACTCAGCAGCACAGGTGACCATGCAGTTCCCCCGAGAATGTTTCTACGCTCCTCCTATCACCTCCGTCCCTGAGGTTATTGCAGATTAGAAGGTGAAAAAAATGCACTCGCGATGACATGTTTTCCGAGTTCATGCAGTCCTCCCGCACTGATAGGGCACAGTGTAATGCATGGAGGTATTCAGTGGCAGAGGCCAGGAAAGAATTGCTGTGTTTGCTTAACAGCAAAAGTATCATGCCTCACCAGTGATCCTGCCCGAGTCAGGTCGCTCTGTCACATGCACTCTGCGCTGTGTCAGCCTTGGGTGGGGGCATGACCACTTTGTGAGCAGGAAGGCCATAGATATAGACATTGCATTAGGTAGCTTCTGTAGTTAGAGAAAACATTCCTGTGCATTCGGCAAAGTCGGTGGGGGAAAAAAGAGAAGCCCGGTAGTGTAGTGGTTCTCACATTAACCTAACACACAAAAGTTCCTTAGTGTAGTGGTGATCATGTTCATCTAACACATAAAATGTCCCTGGTTCGAAACCAGGCAGAAACAGGCTACTGTTCCTTTTTCTGGCTCCCCTCCTACATTTTTAGTCTTAGAACAGACCGCACTGTGAAATTTTACTTTGAATTATATCAATTATGAGTTAAATAATATGGAAGCTCTCTCTAAGTTATAGTCCCGGGTTCCTTACCCTTTCAGCTGCTCTGATAAATTAACATTTTTGTTAGGGACGGGGGAAGCCTTTTATAGAGACTAAATGCTATCTAGGACTCTGAAATAATCTTAACGTGGCCCACAGAGTGCAATCGTTCATTCTGGATTTGTCATTCCACAAGTTGAACTGCTCCTTACTACTGTCCAGGCTTCATGAGCCATGGGAGCAAGGGGCAGGCTGGGGTAGGTGTGGCCACACAGTGCTGCTGGCTGGGAGAGCAGCCTGAGGCAGAAGCCTCCAGCTACCATGATATTCCAGGCAGGACTGAATCTCCATGAGACAAAACTTAAGAGAATGACCTGGAGTCATTCCCATTTGGTGCTCTAAGAGGAGAATAGCCATGTCTATCCAGGCACCCCTGATTGAGCTCACCGAGATCTGCCAGCTGAGTGGGGCTGAGTGGGATCCAGGCTGGCAGGAGCCGGCGTACGGAGCCCCAGACCTGCAGCAGGCTGAGCGGCTCAGCCCGCTGCTAGTCGGGGGCTCCATCAGTCAGCCCCACTCAGCCCGCTGCCTGCCTGGGGTTCCGATCATCCAGGCAGACAGTGAGCTGAGTGGGTCCAGTGGACGGGACCCCAGAAAAAAAGGCACAAAACGATTGTCTGCCATTGCTTTCACGGAGGGCGCGAGGGAGGGGGGCCTGATGACATGGACCCAAAACCACCTGTAACAAAGTTTTTGCCCCATCAGGCATTGGGAGCTTAACCCAGAATTCCAATGGGCAGCAGAGACTGCAGGAACTGTGGGATGCTCTGTAAGTCAATGCTAGCTCCGGTAGTGAGGACACACTCCACCGACTTAATGCACTTAGTGTGGACATATGCAATAGACTGTATAAAATCGAATTCTAAAAAAATCGACTTCTATAAAATTGACCTAATTTTGTAGTGTAGACATACCCCAAGGGGGAGGGGGAGGAGCATACAGAAAAGTTGACAGTTTTTTAAACGCAACATTACTAATGGAACATGCACAAACTATCCGGAAAGATAAGAATCATGGTAAGAGTCCACCCTGGCTTAACCAAGAGATCTCCAAATGATCTGAAACTCAAAAAAGAGTGACACAAAAAGTGGAAACGAGGTCAGATTACTAATGAAGAATATAAAAACCGACATAAGCATGTAGGGATAAAATTAGAAAAGCCAAGGCACAAAATGAGATTGAACTAGCTAGGGACATAAAAGATTTTTTTTTAAAATGACAAATACATTAGAAGCAAGAGAAAAACCAAGGACAGGGTAGACCCTTTACTCAGTGAGGAGGGAAAGACAAAAAACAGAAAATGCAGCAGTGGCAGAAGCGTTGAATGCCTTTTTTGCTTCAGTTTTCACCAAAAAGATTAGCAGGGGTCCAACAATAAAGATACTGAACATCAATGGGGTACCATCTAAGGCCTTGTCTACACTGCCATTTTACAGTGCTGCAACTTTAGCGCTTTAACATTGCTAGTGGAGACATACTCTGAGGCTAAAATAGGAATAGAACGAGCTAGATGTCTTTAAATCAGCAGGGCCTAATGAAGTACATCCTAGAATATTTAAGGAACTGGCTGTAGAGATCTCTGAGCCATAGTGATTATCTCTGAGAACTAGTGGAGCATGCGAGAGATCCCAGAGGACAGGAAAAGGGCAAATATAGTACTTATCTATAAAAAGGGGAATATGGACAACCCAGGGAATTATAGACCAGTTAGCTTAACTTCCATACCTGGAAAGATAATGAAATCAAATAAACAAAATCAATTGGTAAGCATCAAGAAGAAAATAAAGTGATAAGGAACAGTCAATATGGATTTGTCAAGAACAAATCATGTCAAACCAACCCTATATCCTTCTCTGACAGGCTAACAATCCTTGTGGCTAGGGGGAAGTAGTAGATGTGATATCTTGATTTTGGTAAGGCTTTTAATACTATCTCACATGACCTACTCATAAACAAACTTGGGAAATATAGTTTAAATGAACCTAGTATAAGGTGGGTGCATAACTGGAAAACTGTACTCTGACTGAGAATCATTGATAACTACTCTGTCTGGAAGACTATATCAAATGTGGTCCTGCAAGGATCTGTCCTAGGTCCAGTTGTATTCAATATCTTCATAAATGATTTGGATAATGGCATAGAAAGGACACTTATAAAGTTTGGAGATGATACCAAGTACTTTGGGGGCCAGAATTAGAATTCAAAATGATCTTGACAAACTGGAGAAATGGTCTGAAATAAGTAGGATGAAATTCAAAATGGACAAATAAAAAAAGTATTACACTTAGGAAGAAATAATCCATTGAATAAATACAAAATGGGAAATAACTGCCTAGCTGGTTTCAGGAGCTTAATGTGGATCACAAACTAAATACAAGTCAAAAATGTCACGCTGTGGCAAAAAAAGCAAACATCGTTCTGGGATGTATTTGCAGGAATATTGTAAGCAAGACACGAGAAGTAATTCTTTTACTCTAGTGGTTCTCAAACTTTTGTACTGGTGACCCCTTTCACATAGAAAGCCTCTGAGTGCGACCCCTCATAAATTAAAAACACTTTTAATATATTTAACACCATTATAAATGCTAGAGGCAAAGGGTGGGCTGGGCTGGAGGATGACAGCTCTTGACCCCCCCATGTAAGACTCTTGTGACCCCCTGCGGGGTCCCAACCCCTAGTTTGAGAACCCCTGGTTTACTCTACTCAGGATTGATAAAGCCTCACCTGGAGTAGTGTGTCCAGTTCTGGACACCACACTTAGGGTAGGATATGGACAAATTGGAGCAACTCCAGAGGCAAGCAACAAAAATGATTAAAGGTCTAGAAAACGTGACCTATGAGGAAAGATTGAAAAACATGAGTTTGTTTAGTCTGGAGTAGAGAAGACCGAGTGGGGACATGATAACAGTCTTCAAGTATGTAAAAGGTTGTTATAAAGAGAAGGATAAACTGTTCTTCTTATCCACGGAGGACAAGTCAAGAAGTAATAGGCTAAAACTGCAGCATGAGTAGTTTAGGTTAGATATTAGGAAAAGCTTCCTGGCAGGATAGTTAAACACAGGAACAAATTACCTAGGGAGGTTATGGAATCTCCATCTTTGGAGGCTTTTAAGAACAGGTTAGACAAACACCTGTCAGGGATGGTCTAGATAACATTTAGTCCTGCCTCAGTGCAGGCGACTGGACTAGATGACCTATTAAGATCACATGTAGGCCTACATTTCTATTATTCTATTGTGTGTTTGCATGTAATTTCCCCACTCTGTGCCTCTGTTTCTCAATAAAGAGGCTTAACTCCGCATTGCTGGTAAAGTGCTTTGAGATCCCTAGAAGGAAAGCATTAATGAAATGCAAATCCTACTCACAGGATTTCATCTAACTAGCCTTCCCCATACATTAGCAGACAGGTGGATAAATCAAAGCTGTTTTCATTTTGTGGGAGAGGAGCTGTACAATGTCCCAAGCTGATTCAAACATGAAAAAAGGATGTGGGGGAGGAAGGAGGGAAAAATAACTGGAAGTTCTAGCTTATTTCTCCCCTCTCCCTCCCCTGCCCCACCCCGGCAGGTTTACTGAGCCATAATGCAAAACTACGCCTTGGTGGGATGCGTGGGCTCTTTCTATCTAACAATGCAACAGTCCCGTGGGAAAAGGAAAGAAGACAAGGAAGCATATTTCTCTGGACGCTCCCAGGATTCCACATTGGGTGCTCTGCGGTACATTTTTCTACACATTTCCAGGAGAGGCTACAAATTTGTCCAAGTTCATTTATACAATGTTCAGTGCAAATTACTATGTACTATGCCAACTGCCTGATTGGTTTTACCAACATCATCTGGTTTAAATTTACTGGTAACTTCTGGAGACTGGTCAAAAAAATCAAAATGCAGGATCCTTCCTCTTTGTTGTTTTTATTATTATTTAAAAACTTGTATCTCCTTTGGGAATTCACTGTGGTTGGAAGAACTGCCACTGCGGAGCCAAAGGACATCTTTTATAAAATCAGATTCAGTGCGTTCTCCATTTCCTTCTTGAGAACCGCAGCTTAATTATTAAATCAAGAGGACATTCATAAGGATATTGTGCTAATTAATTTGAACTTCCTCTCACTGTTTTAACAACTTCAGCTTCAGAGCTGAATTGGCCTGTCATTGATACTACTACAGTGTCTGTGTTCTTAACAAATATTAGATCCCTAGGTACTTTCAGATAAGGATCCAAGTGACATGCAATGGCTTTAAGAAAAAAAAATTGCCATCACCTCATGTGTGTGTAACCAATATAGTTTTTTGCTTTAATGGACATACAGGCACTACTAAACACTTTAGCCTGATGGACTCCATGAAACCTTAGTAAAATTTACTAGACCATGAAGTCAAGCATCAGAGGGGTAGCCGTGTTAGTCTGGAGCTGTAAAAAGTGACAAAAAGTCCTGTGGCACCTTATAGACTAACAGACTTATTGGAGCATAAGGTTTTGTGAGTGAATACCCACTTCATCAGATGCATGTAGTGGAAATTTCCAGAGGCAGGTATAAATATGCAGGCAAGAATCAGTCTAGAGATAATGAGGTTAGTTCAATCAGAGAGGATGAGGCCCTCTTCTAGCAGTTGAGGTGTGAACACCAAGGGAGGAAAAACTGCTTTTGTAGTTGGCTAGCCATTCATAGTCTTTGTTTGACACCATCAGCTCAGGATTCTTGCCTGCATATTTATACCTGCCTCTGGAAATTTCAAATGCATCTGGCGAAGTGGTTATTCACCCATGAAAGCTTATGCTCCAATACATCTGTTAGTCTATAAGGTGTCACAGGACTCTTTGTCGCTTTTTTCTAGACCATGAAGGCAGCTCAGATTGTAATAGGATATAAAACAAAATTTCAAATTTCAGTATTTTCTGGTGTCGGTTTAAAGCAAAACTTCCAATGGCACCAAGCACATCAAACTGTACAGTAGTCAAGGGATGGACATGGCATTGTTAGATCAAGAGCTGATGATAAGAGACGTGTGTGTCTCAGAAAGAGGAGACATGAAAAGGAACGATGGCAATTTGCTCGCAGAATAACTGAAGGACTGTAAAGATCTTGAAACTCTGTCTCTTCTGGTCTCTTACTGACTAGGAGATGATGTTTTGCAAACACTTGAGGAAATGAGGTGGTGAGTAAGAGATTAAATTTAGGCATAAAACATCCCTTATAAAAGGAAATACTACAGTACTCTGCAGATATCACACTGCACTGTCACTACTGTAAGCTGCTATGTTTTGAGACAGGACTTCAGAATTCTGCAGTCGCATTTTACAAGGAATTATACGTGTCTTTAAAATATAACATGTTGCCAGTAAATCAAAATACTCTCTTGATAGCCAAGTGGTCAATTTTATAATCAATCTCTGCAGGTCCAGGGGTATAATCTTACACATCCCAAACCCATAAACCACCACATGTTCCTTAAGATCCCATCTAAAAGAAAGCTGTGCACATAGTGGTCAAGACTTACTCTTGGAGTCTGATCCACTGTATCAATGCCACCTAAACAAATAGGATTGATGGAAGAGTGCCAGTCTCTGCACATCCTTGGAAGGTTTTGCAATGAGTCTCCTGAAATACAGAAAATAGTTGCTGTTTAAAGCCATCTGGATCAACTACAAGCAGATAGTGGATGCTTTTGGTGTTACACTGTAGCACAGATACAAACAGAAAAAGTTTATGCACCAACAAACAGAATCACTCCCACTCAATGTTCTCAGCAAAGGCAGCAAAAGTAAACAAGGGCTTGATAGTCATTGTTTGTTCTTGGATAAATTTAAACCCTTTGGGCTTGATGCTGAGAAGCGCTGAGCATTTTTAGCTCCCATTAGTTTCAAAGGGAGTTGAAGGCACTCAGCATCTCTCAGGGAGGTGCTCAGCAACCCGCAAGATTGAGCCCTTTAATTGGTATTTTACCCCTTCGTTGCCACTGGTGTGGGCATGGGTTTTGACAACAGTTCTACAAACAGCTCTGTGGACTGGCCATTCAACTGCCTGGAATGTCAAGGGCAGGCTGCCTCTCTCCAGATAAGGGCACTCAGTAAGGGCTTGGAGTTGAGGGCATTCAGAACCTCACTGGCTCAGGCCCTAGATCACACCCAGGCCTATTCACGTGTCTAAGTGCTGTGCCCACGTGGGGCCTGAGCATGGAAACAGCTAATGTGCAGCCCCAGTAGCAGTAATTGATATAGAGCGTCGTAAGAACATGGCACCTGATGCTATTTGCTGTAAGCGACATGGCAAGAAACAGATTGTAACCACCCAATAGCCACATAACGTGCAATTTGGCATTGACTCCAGAGCAGTTATTAAAAGCTGCTTCACCGCAAACAGGAGCTTAGTGTCTGCCACCACAAACTTGCACTCACTTTCCAAAACAAGGGATAGTTGCACAGTGACTGTGCTCTCATGCTGGAGAAGATGAAGCCAAAAAATTTCTGGGCCAGAGCCTCAGTCCCTCTACGGCAGTGCCAAGCATCCCTAAAGCATGCATATTTGCCTCCAGGAGGGCACCTCCCTGCTCAGGGTAATCCCCAGATTATATAGCTCTGTGCCATGGCCCTGACCCCATGCAGGATCATGTCCAGGGGGAAATGGGTATGGCTGGAGTGCTCCTTGAGGGCTGGAATGGCTCTGTATTATGCCTGGAGACTGGCTAGAGTTAAAGCCACCTTTGTGCAATCTTCCCCACTTCCAAACTTCATTGAGCACCAAAAGGCTGGTCCTGAGGATCTGGCCTCTCCTTTTAAATGCAAATTAGAAATGGGCTGAGGAGACCTAGTTTTGCAAAACCAAGACTCAATCTAGGGACAATTCTGGCCCACAGTCCCTTCTCTCTGAGCTGCACAACATTAGGAGAAACGCTTCTGACATGATATGACTGACTCTTGCAAGGAAAGATTTTTTTATTTCAATGCCTGTGGGGTCTTGATAGGGGGAGGACAGCTCTCGGGGAGTATTAGAGCAAGAGGCAGAGGAGATTCCTGCCATCTCCCCTCTGACATGGCTGTAGTAACTAGGGTGACCAGACAGCAAGTGTGAAAAATCGGGATGGGGGTGGGGAGCGGGGGTAAAAGGCTTTTATATGAGAAAAAGTCTCAAATATCAGGACTGTTCCTATAAAATCAGGACATCTGGTCACCCTAGTAGGACTCTGGGGGATTTTCCCTTTCCACAGTAGCCTCTTCAGCTCTGGAAACTTTTCTGCTTATCAATTTGATAGGGATGGGGGGTGGGGGAGTGGCTGAGACTTACCTGTCCTTTCTTTGCTCTCGCTTCTTCAAATTGCTGCAGTATTTCAGTTTCTACACTTCTCCCCATGCTGCCATGGCATAAACAACCCTTTCTCTTTGTGTGTCCCTCCATCAGGAAATCTGGCTTGTCTGAGAAAGAAGTAACAGGGGCTTCCTCCCTTTCAGGAAGAGGCAGAAAAAGTCTGAGTTTTCAAAATCAACAACTACTTCCTGATGGTCATTACAGGCTCAGTTGCAGATAATGAAAGAGGAGACTAGTGGAAAGCTGTTCACCATATAATGCTGCCTTTGCAAACCACACTCTGTGGCTGGGCCACATAGAGAGGTTGATGAGCCTGGGCAAACAGGGTTTTAGCTTAGAGTGTAGTAGGATGACCAGATAGCAAATGTGAAAAATCAGGACAAGGGGTGGGGGGTAAAAGGTGCTTATATAAGAAAAAGCCCTGAATATCAAGACTGTCCCTATAAAATCGGGACAGCTGGTCACCCTAGAATGTAGAGCAGGGGTGGCCGGGTGGGCAAGCTTTTCGGCCTGAAGGCCACATCGGGGTTCCGAAACTGTATGGAGGGCCGGGTAGGGAAGGCTGTGCCTCCCCAAACAGCCTGGCCCCCGCCCCCATCCACCCCCTCCCACTTCCTGGCTGCCCCCACACAACCCCTGACCCATCCAACCGCCCCTGCTCCTTGCCCCTGACTGCCCTCTCCAGGGACCCCACTCCCTATCGAACCCCCCCTGCTCCCTTTTCCCTGACTTCCCTGACCCCTATCCACATCCCTAGAAGCCCCACACTTATCCAACCCCCCTCCCCGTCCCCTGACCGTCCCCACCAGAACCTCTGCCCCATCCAACCACCCCCTGCTCCCTGTCCCCTGACTGCCCCAGGAACCTCCTCCCCCTTATCCTACCCCCCCGCTCCCTTACCATGCTGCTCAGAGCACCAGGACTGGCAGCCGCGCCACCTGGCCAGAGCCAGCCATGCCACCAAGCAGTCTAGAGCACCAGGGCAGGCCAGCAGGTCTCCCAGCCCTGCCGCCCAGGAGGAGCTCAAAGCCTTGCCACCCAGAGGACTGGTGACACAGCAAGCTGAGGCTGTGGGGGAGGTGGGAGGGGCGACAGCAGGGGAGGGGCCAGGGGCTTGCCTCTCTGGCTGGGCGCTCAAGGGCCGGGCAAGAAGGTCCTGCGGGCTGCAGTTTGCCCACCTCTGCTGTAGAGGCTAGTGTGTTCAAATCCACCTGACCAAGGTTTGAACCCTACTGCTAACAACCCATTGAGGGGTATGATGCAGCCCTGCCCAGGAAGGGACATAGCAATACTTTTGCTATTTCATCACATCTTTAGGCAAAACTCTTAGGAAATCCCAGGTAGAAAACAAAGCTGCCCTACTCATCGAGGGCTCAAAGTGAGAAGCACCTCTTGCCTTCCCTCAGGCTGAATCCTTTTGAGGAGAAGGTGTCCAGGCTAGTGCAAGGAGAGGAATCCGAACCACTCACTAAAGCGGGGGTGGCCAACCTGAACCTGAGAAGGAGCCAGAATTTACCAATGTACATATATATACCAATGTACATACAATGTAATACATCAGCAGCCCCGCATCAGCTTCCCTCCCCACCCCCGGCTCCTAGCTCCTCCCACCCATCAGCAGCCCTGCCAATCAGCGCCTCCCCCTCCCTTCCCATACCTCCCGATCAGCTGTTTCGTGGTGTGTAGGAGGTTCTGGTGGGGGGGAAGGGGAAGGAGCAAGGGCACAGAAGGCTCAGGCTCAGGGCCAGGGGCGGGAAGGAATGGAGTGGGAGCAGGGCCTGTGGCAGAACCAGGGGTTAAGCAGTGAGCACCCGCGGCACATTGGAAAGTTGGCACCCATAGCTCCAGCCTCGGAGTCGGTGCCTATACAAGACGCCACATATTTACTTTTGAAGAGTCGCATGTGTCACTGGAGCCACAGGTTGGCCACCCCTGCACTAAAGGATAGTCAAGAGTAGGTCCTGTCCAAACCAGGGTGAGGACCCACTCTGTGACTCAGCACATTTCTTTAAATCAAGCAGCCAGGCTCAGAGGCAGACAAGGAAGAACTCATTTATTTAATATGTAAAGTTGTATAAATGCACTCAAGCTGAGGGAAGCACTTTAACCAGCTACGGCTTGAGCTGCTTCAGGGCTGGGAAAAGACTTTCTGTCCATCTCTGTCCTCAGCGGCACATTACAGAGAAGGGCAGTCCTGATTTTGCAGAGCAATATGTCATTTCATTTGGGAGTGTCTCAGCACTACTATTTATAGCACTAACCCTCACATAATCTCTCCTTTTTAGCAGTGACCATACCCCACTGTTCATAATCCACATTATTCATTCTTGCTTCAAAGGCAGCTGCTGTTAGAGTACAGTGATGTGACAGCTCTGCCCTCATCACAGATAGCATCTCTGCTTCCAGCCTTGCTCACTTGCACATGTGCTAATGCAGTTTATTCTGTTCTAACTCTGGCAAGTCACATGATCTGGATCATTTAACCTACAGCACATCCCATCAGACAGAGCTCTTCCTCCCTATAGGATATTCCTGGTTGGAGGCCCTCTCTGCTGTTCCAGTCTTGAGCCTTATATTTATATTTGTCATTATTGATTTGGTCCTGGCAATGTCTTTGTTTTTTTTATTTGTTCCTTCCATCCCACTCACATGCTTTTCTCGCGTAGACAGCAGCCTCTTGTGTTCCACATCTGTACATTGGGTTTCCAAAATGGAATCAATAAAATAGATTAACTGGTATAGGAAAACCTCAGCTGCATTATCCATTCCCAGCAGGAAGCAGAGTTGTAGGTGACTTTTTTAAGGCCAAAGATAATAGAAAACCTAGTGGTGCTAGACATTTCCAGCAGCTCAGAACTGATGTACCATGTAATTCTTCAGACTTATCAATAAAATATTACAAAACAAAACCACGCACCCACATTTACAGATTTTGTTACTCAGTTCCTGTGGATTTTCCTGTTCACTCTCAAATTGTCTTTTGTTTGAATCCTATAAAATAGAAATGAAGAAAGACCCTTGTGTTGTCTGTCCCCTGCCATTGTAGGATTGTTCTCTGCAGTATATTCTTGGTTTGATCTACTGGAAATAAATGGGATTGACAGCTGGTGGTCTGACACTGTAGTTGGGGGAGAGACTATAACTAATTAAGGGAGTTTTGACTCCTACAGCTAGACCCTCTGAAGGTGTCCTGCACATTAACTGCAGCAGAGACTTCTATAGACTATATGCCATACAAGGTCCACAAGTTCTGCCAGATGAACGGAAAGGAAGACTCCATCTTGCCAAGCCCGTAGAAGCTGTGCTAAACTGATCTCAGATACAAGTCACTCTTTACGTAGCTTACAGCAGACTCAGTAGTAAAAGCCCAATCAAAGCCTTCCTGTGCAGGCTCTGCCATGCAGTTAACAGAAAGGGACTTCTGTGCATTTAAATTTAGTTTCATTGCTGTTCCCTTCACCATTGGTAGGTAAATGTAAGAACAATGAAGTAAATACAAGTGATGCTCGGCAGGAAAGTCTTCAGTTCTTAAAGTGTAGAATAAGAGGTGCCAGGGATCAAGCAATAAAGATGGCATCCTCTCCACAGCACGGTCTTGCATACATACATGCCGCTGACAGAAAAGGTGCCAGGGTACAGTTCCAGCATGAAAAGAGATGCCGATGCTCAGCCCTGGCAAACTCCCTGAACAAATTAAGCTCTAAGTCTATGAGACAAAGGAAATGCAGTTCCCATTCCTTTCAGACTTACCAAGCCCAGCAAAGCTTCCCTTAAGTGGTTTCTCTCTGTCTCCCTCCCTCCTGTTTTAATGTGGTATCTACCTCCAAGGTTTTGTACAAAGTTGCAGGAGTGTTGGAATGGGATGGGGTGGGGGAGGAGGAGACAGAGAGAAGGGGGTATGATCCTCCCACTTTTGAAAGTGGATGGGCCTGTCCTGTCCACTTTTTGCCACAGGTCCGGCCTCCAGCCCTTCCTCTTCCCCTGAGCCCCGCCCCCTGGCCTGGAAGCTGAAGCTTGGCCTGGGTAAGAGCGGCCCAGGGAGCCCAGACAGCTATGGGGAGGTGCAGACCCTTCACATGCCTGGGTTGGAGGGCCCCGAGAGCAGCACCCGATCTGTGTCCCCACCCCCTAGGTCCCCTGCCCAGGGCAGATGGAGGGTCCCTGGCTCCCTACAGTTGCCTGAGCAGCTCTTACCATGGCCTGGCAGTGGCTATTCGTACCCCAGGCCAAGCCAGAAGCCAGAGCCAAGCTGGGGTAAGAGCCACCAACCCTTCACCTGCCTGCTTCTCTCGCCTCCCCCCCGCCACCCAGGAAGGTGGAGGGGCCCAGGCTCCTCAGCCCGGCTCTGGCTTTCAACTTAGTCTGGGGGCAGGGTCTCAGGGGGAGGAGGAGGGGCAAGGCTTTGGAGGGGGCAGGGTCTCAGAACCCCCCCACACTTTTAGAAAGAGTCCGTCGCCCATCACCCGTACTGAGCCCCCCGTTCCAAATTAACCAGCTTGGTCTAATTCCAGTTGTTGGGTTTAGTGTGCGGGTAGCTGGGTGGAGTTAGTGGCCTATGATATATAGGACATCTGACTAGATCAGTGGCTCTCAACTTTCCAGACTACTGTACCCCTTTTACTTCACTTAAAAACTACTTGCTTACAAAATCAGGTATAAAAATCCAAAAGTGTCACAGCACACTAATACTGAAAAATTGCTTACTTTCTCATTTTTATTTTATAATTATAAAATAAATCAACTGGAATATAAATATTGTACTTATATTTCAGTGTACAGTATATAGAGCAGTGTAAACAGGCCTGCTGACAACAATTCTGGGCCTCAGGACCATCCCTGGGGGCGCGGGGAAGAAGTGACAAATCCGTCACTTTTGAGATGGACCACACGGGCTGCTTGTACCGGCCCCCAGGGCACCCCAAAGTGCGGGGCCCAAAGCGGTCACACACGCCTAGGAGCCCTGCGGCCTGCCTGGGTGATTTAAAAGGGCCTGTGGCTCCCAGCCATCGCCACAGTGGTGGTTGGGCACCCCTAGGCCTTTTTAAATCACCCAGACCCCTGGACAATTGCCCCCTTTGACCTCCCACTGTCGGCAGGCCTGAGTATAAACAAGTCATTGTCTGTATGAAATTTTAGTTTGTACTGACTTTGCTACTGCTTTTTATATAGCCTGATGTATAACTAGGCAAATATCTAGATGAATTGAACAAGGAGTCCAGTGGCACCTTAAAGACCAGCAGATTTATTTGGACCTAAGCTTTTGTGGGTAAAAAACCACTTCTTCGGATGCATCTGAAGAAGTGGTTTTTTACCCACAAAAGCTTATGCCCAAATAAATCTGTTAGTCTTTAAGGAGCCACCGGACTCCTTGTTTTCGTGGATACAGACTAAGACAGCTACTCCCGATAGATGAGTTGAAGTACACCCTGGAAGACCTTTGCGTACCCCTGGTTGAGAATCACTGAACTAGATGATCTGGTGGTCCCTTCTGGTCTTAAACTCTATGACTATGACATTCCAGAAGGCTCTCTTTAACAAAAGCCACCTTCAAAAGTGACTTTGGGTAGCCTCCACCCAGCCTATGCCTAATGTACCTCAATCTGGGGTGCGGGAGGCATGACTGAGAAGAGTTCCATTGCAGGAGAAAGTCAGCCTGTGCCCTGGACTACATGCCGGGAGCATGGGATGTAGGTAGAAGTTAGCCATTCAGAAAGCAAGTTCCCTGCTCTAGTGAGGGAGAAGGGAAGAGAAGGGAAATGACCTATGGTTGGGAGCCTGCCTTCTTGATATGAATGGGGCACCAAAATATTCTAGGGCACCAATTGCAACTACAGTTCTTCTTGGACTATTTGTTGTCTTTTCTTCTGCAGCCCTTCCCCTTTCTACCTCTTGCCACTAAAAGTCTCCACAGTTTGGGTATTTAATTTTGCTCCTCCCCGCTAGTGATGTGTTTGGCTTCTAAAATAGTCATTTCCTCCTTTTGCCCCCACAGAATTTACAAAACTATTTGTGGTTCCCTCTCAAACCTTACCAGCATCCCACACATGTGCATCCAGAAACAATCTAACACCCACAAATTTTTCTTATTAATGCTCTCCTCCAAACCACCCCATCACATCAGAATTTGTTTCAAGCAGCTGACCTTGAATTTGCATATAATTCTTGAACACTTCAAAAATAGATTTTCTTAGTGGTTTACTGCTGGTGAAAGCTGCTGAACTGATAGCATTGGAGAATGAAGGCTTCTGGTCATCCAGAGACAGGGCCACCCAGAGGGGAGGGCAAGTGGGGCAATTTGCCCCAGGCCCTGGGCCCCACAGGGGCTCCGCAAGCTCTGGTCCGGCAGCGGTCCGGGTCTTCAGCGGCATTTCAGCAGCAGAGGGCCCTTCAGTCGCTCCAGGTCCTTGGCATTTCGGTGGGTGGGGGGCCCTTCAGTGCTGCTGAAGACACGGAGCGACTGAAGGGTCCCCCACTGCTGAAATGCTGCCGAAGACCCGGACTGCTGCTGGGTGAGTACAAGCGCCACAGCTCCCTCGCTTCGCCCCAGGGCCCCTGAATCTCCTGAGCGGCCCTGTCCAGAGACTAGGTAGACCATGGGCAAGCAGGGCAAGCTTCTCTTTCTCTCTCTGACACAATGTGCCTTATCACAGAGGGATCAGTTCAAAGTTTAGACTCCATGTCTCTTTAATCCTCTTCTGAGATGGCCAACCAGGGGACAAACTAGTATCAGTTTTGTCATTTGATCACTTGTCCACCACAGACTGGATTAAAACCACCAACTCAGTCACACAGGGTGCCTACGGGTATGTGTATACAGCCCGTGGCAGTGAACCTCAGCTTGGACTAACAGACTTGGGCTTGTGCTCACGCTGTAAAAATAGGTGCACAGACAGAGCTTTGAAGTTGTGGCTTGGGCCAGAGCTCAGCCTCTGAAGCCCAGCCCACACCCTAGGCTTCAGAGCCCAAGCTTGAACCTGATCCACAACTTCAAAGCGCTGTCTACACAGCTATTTTCATATTACTAGCACAAGTCCCACTAGCCAAGTCTGTCAACCTAGGCTGGGAAACTTGCTGCTCTAGGCTGTGTGGACATATGTTAAGAGTCAGTGCTTTCAGTCACTACTTACATGGGTTATGTTCAAACTGGTTGCTTCTGTTTCTGTCAGAAAGTTTGTCCACAGCATTATGTGTCATGTTTTCTTACTGCTCAGTGCTGATTTCTATCTTTAATAATGGAGTAGAATAATTTCAACAGAAATGACTGACTTAGCATATCATCACATTATAAAGAAACTCACAAGCAAAAAATATCTTTGTGGTTTATTTGAGCAATAATCTGCTCTTGGCCTTATTCTGTGTTTCTTCATGGAGGCAAAACTCCCATTGCAATCTTCCTTCCTCAGTCCCATCCCTCCCCTTCAGTGAGAGTTTTGCCTTCATAAGGATCATGGAGCTTAAGTTCTTTATGGGGGATTTTTTATTTCTTTTTTATTGCTACTGAGAAAGTCTGTAATAAGGCTGGTCAGACCAGAGCTTGTGAACTTCATCACTCAACCAAAGGGCATTGAACAATAATTTAAAAGATTCAGAACCAAGATATGTAGTTAAAAAAGAAAAGGGCCTCTTACCTGACCCTTATGAACTGGCTCCTTTCTACAGTGGGGCCTAATGGTGGCTGTGACATCACAGAACAGTGAATTCTGCCGCATCACAGTAGAGATGGAGACACACCCAGCATGATTTTTGGGAACCTATGGGGTTAAAACTAAAGGAAAGCTTAGAAAAATATTCACAGACCATAGCTAGAGACAGTTAAGGTTGTGGCAGGGCACACCGCTTCTAGCCAAGAAGTTAAAAGGGATCTACAAAGGGAAAAGACTCTCGCATTCCTTTCCACCTTCACATTGCCTACAGTGATGTCGGTAACACTCCAGTGCTCTACATAGTTTTCATTTTTATCTCCAAGAGATACTCAAAGAATGCATACGCATGATCTACCTGTTCTGGGAATGACCAGCATCCTTCAGTCAGTAAGGGTATGTCTACACTGCAATTAAACACCTGTGGCAGGCCTGTGTCGGGTAACTTGGGCTGGCAGGGCTGTAAAATTTTGGTGCAGACATTTGGGCTCAGGGTGGAGCCTGGGCTCTGTGAACTTCCACCTTCATGGAGTTTGAAACGAAGTTACATGAAAGCTAAATGTGTTTCATGAATGGATTCTGCCTCAATGGACCTGAGGGGCTAAAATTGATCTTGGTCCCAGAAGTATCAGAATCACAGTAGACAGCATTTATACCATGTTACTGCCCAGTTTCCAAAACGTGCTGTATTTCACACTTTGTTCTCCTACAAAGCAGAGAAAAGCTACAATCTTCTTCCGAAATGAGCCTATCATTTCAACAGAGGAAAAAGCCCCTGTGAAAATGTGGAGACATGCACAATGTCAGGAAATAATATTCAGGCAATTAAATCCTCAAGGGTGGGCATGCTGGAGACTGGAAAGCCATCTTGTCCTGAAGAATTCTGCAATGATATAAAGTTTGCCTATGAAGAAGTCACTTGCATTATGTGAGAACTTGTTCTGGTGTGTAAGGGAATCAGGCAAATTCCCTCTCAGTCAGGAGCTTGTCTGATTTCCCACAGTAAACAGGAACTGTTGCTGCAAACACTTTCTATCTAGGATCAGAGGGGAACAGAGCAGGAAACTGTCTGGAGTGGGGATTCTTGTTTGCTTTACCTGCTGTCACTTTGCAAAGCCCTGCAAATTACATAGAAATGTTGAGGAGAAGGGCAGGTAAACAAACAGCAGATGGAGTTTTCTTTTTATCTGCAAGGACCAACAGGAGTCGAGGCCAAAGTCAACACAAGGAGCAGTTTTTAGTCATAGAAACCCTGAGACTGTTTCAGTGGTTTGAGGGTCTTTTTTTCTTCTCCCTCAGATTTTTACCTTAGGCACTTGTAAGTAAAGGGGCAGGCATGCCAGGGCCAGACCTGTTAAGCAGTTGGAGGACTATGAGTAGCACTCTAGTTTTATGTTTCCACACATCTCCTCCATTCACATCTATACCAGAGTACAACCCCGCTGTGCACCATGCAAGGATTTGCAGGGCCAAGATCTCATGGGGATTGTGGCATTAATATCTAATGAGAGCTCATTCGTCTTATGTAGGCTTGGGATCCTGAGACAACGGCTACTAGGAGAGGAATTGGCTCTGTTTATATTAAATGGGGATAGTGGTAGGGCTCGTCAAAAATTTTGATGGAAAATTGGATTTTTGATTAAACAAACAACAAAAAAAAGTGTGTGTGAGAAGTGTCTGGTTTCCATGGAAAATTTTCAGCTCCAAACCAAAAAACATTCAGATTTTGAACTAAAGTTCTCATGATATTTTAAATGAAAAGCTGAAATATTCATTTTAATAAAAATGATTGTCAACAAAACCTTTTTTTAAATTGTCAGTGGAAAAAACTCCTGTTTTCCAACCAGCTCTAGCTCATAGCACTCTCTTATTTGCAAGAGGATTTAACAAAGCTGATGTCCTGTTTTCTTTGAACTGCACAGCCTGGGTTTGTGCCACTTAAGTAGACAAGCCCCATGCAAAGCTAGAGGGGAGCCAAAGTTGAAAACTGAGATTTCAGAGAAGTATTTGCATCTCTCTGACCTACGTATTCGCCATAGTGGCACTAGTGCCAGCTTCAAACAGATAGAGTAAAGATTAATCTCCCACTACAAAAATTGTCTACTATTGAAAAGAAAATGTCTCAGATGTTGAAGAGATTGTGGGTCATTAAGTTTCATGGAATATCCCATTGCGTAGTTGAGCCCAGACTAGGGAAAGTTAGAGCACATAGAGAAGTTACTGACTCAGTAATGGAAGAGACATTGACAGAGAGTTGAGATCTTGGATATCTTGGCCTCACAGGACTCTTCTGATCTGATTTGAAGATCCAGTTATCTATAGTACACTGCCACTGATAAAGCAGAAAGACAAGGTGGATGAGGTCAGGGCCGGCTCCAGGCACCAGCCCAGCAAGCAGCTGCTTGGGGCAGCCAACAGTGAGGAGCAGCACATCTGGGTCTTTGGAGGCAATTCGGCGGCGGGTCCCTCACTCCCTCTCAGAGCGAAGGACCAGCCGCTGAATTGCTACCGAAGACTAAAGTGGTGGCGGTAGAGCTGCAGATTGCGATCGCGGCTTTTTTTTCTTTTTGCTGCTTGAGGCGGCAAAAACCCTGGAGCCAGCCCTGGGGGAGGTAATATCTTTTACTGGACCAACTTCTGTTGGTGAAAGAGAGAAGCTCTGTGTAGCTTGAAAGTGTCTCTTTCACCAATGGAAGTTCATCCAGTAAAAGATATTACCTCACTCACCCTGTCTCTCAAATATTCTGGGACCAGCACGACCACAACAAAACTGCAAACAATAATAATGCATTCATTACAAACAGATGGAACTCACTTAAAACTCCTAAGAAAAGAAATTTTAATCAGGATGGGTTTATTTCTGAAAGGGAGGGGACATTTGAATAGATGAGGAAGAAGCATTTATACTACCATATTGTGCATAGACTATTCTCAAAATATACCAAGGACATCTCATTTTATTATTTTACTTTCCATGCATGCAAAACTCTAAAGAACATTAATCAAACCCATTCCCACATTACTAATCTGTGAGTTGCTTGAATAAAAATTAAAGAGGCCAGTTTTGGCCCTTGTACCTCTGTCCTGCTCTGGCGGTAAATATAGGAATTCTCCTCCATGCAGGGGAAATTTAGAGCTGCTATTTGCAGTCCTGTGCTGTCCTCTCACAACCCCACTGTAGGGAGCATGTCAGAGACAGAACCACAGAGTGTTCATAGTGCTGAGTGTTATGAAGATTCTGTGCAACAGCCCAAGATAGACTGAGGTCATAAATCATCTTTGTTCTCCACTCCCTGGGTTATACCTCCTAGAAGGCACTGTACCAAATCTCTCTAATTTTAAAGAAATATATATCTGTATTGTGCTGGATCCTCACTGTATATTACTGCTATGCAACTATAACTCATGAATAACAGCATTCATTGGGAACATATTGTTCAGCCAGAAACTTGTATGCTTGAATTTTAACCTAATATCCTTGCCATTTCAATGCTGAGGATGCAGTGATGAATCATTATTAGCTCATTTTTTCCACTATGTTTTGGTCTGTCTCTTTAATGCATCTGGTGCAACATTGGTAAAAGACAACTATTAAATCACTCAAAAACAGTCAGTGTTTACAGATCTGAGACAGAACCAGCATTTCAGTTATTCCCGCATCAGATGCCTCTCACTTAGGGACCCAGTTCTCTAAGCTATTGAATGCACTCAACTTTCACTAAAGTCAATAGTGCCTGAGGGCACTAAGCACCTAACAGGACAGGACCCTGGAAGGGATCCTCCAATATTTGGACCAAATCTATAACTGCCCAATAAAAAACAAAAACTAGCAATGAAGAGCAATAGAGGAACAGTCTCATTAACTCCATGAGCTACAAGTGCAGTGTTTGCATGTTTACATTAATATTTTAGGGTTTGAGGACTGATGTTTCAGGGTTTGGGGCATCCCACACTACCATCCTTACTCCCAGCCTCATGACTGAATACTACTCCTCATGAGTCAGGACCCTAATAATGTTTAGTGGTACTCAGCTGCTGCCCACCTCCATTCAGTGATGTTTGATCACAAGACTGGCGGTTGGAAGATGTGGGACAAAACATATACAATTAAATAGGGAATGGTGGGCACTGGCTTTCTTAGTATAATGAACTGGCACTGGTGTCCCAAAAGGTGAAGAACTAGCATAGACTATTCCTGGACCACTTGCTCTTACTGTAAAGGTTGAATTATCCCCATCACTAAGTAGCATTTGACATTTTCTTTTCCAAGCCTTCCTCAGCCATTGCATTTCATCAACAGTGGGCTTGCTTGGATCACTTCAGTGCAAAGTATAATTCAACTTCTTCACAGGGCACAACCATCATTCTGCGCATTTAGCTTTCTTCAGCAATAGACACTTTGAATGAAAACCCTGCGTAACTTCCTGTGAGATGAGTTTTCAGACTTGCCGTTCTTAGAGGAATTGTATTCTGGGTGACTTCAATTTCCTAGATATTTTGGAAAGATAATACAGGTTTCTTTCTCAAGTTCTTAATGGTGGAGAGGGCTCTCGTCTGCTGAAGGCAGGGCCAGCACTTCCATTTAGGCGACCTAGGCGGTCGCCTAGGGCACCAGGATTTAGGGGGGTGGCATTTTGCCCCACCGCTGAAGTGCCCTGAAGACCGGGAGCGCGGAAGAACTCCCCAGCCACAGAATTGCCGCCAATGACCGGGAGCGCGGAAGGACCCCAGCCTAGGGCACCAAAAACCCTGGTGCCACTCCTGGCTGAAGGTGACACCTGGAAGAGTTGTATGCAGTCTTCTTTTAGCTGTGCTGGCTCCAGGATATTACAGAGACAAATTGAATGAAATAATACTTTTTATTGAACTGAATTTTTTGGAGAGACAAGCTTTTGAGTTTACACAGGGCTCTTCTTCAGTTGATGCAATAAAAGATATTATCTTCCCTACCTTGTCTCTCATGGAAGAGTTGACATATCCTGCCTTTGGATTCCTCAGCCTTTTCATACTGTTCATACAACTGTTCTTTTAAGAGTCATCTAAAGACAGAGCACTTACTCTTTTTGAGCTTTTTATGACTCAAAGCTTTTCTTGTAACAGATTAGGAATAATCAATTAAAAGAGACTATTTCAGTTGTTTTCTTATTCTGATTCCAGGCTGGCCTAATTATTTGGTACAGGTCCAGCAAATTACATTCATTCCCTAATTCTGACAGAATTTGACAGCAATATTTTCTATGAGCTCTTCATTCCGTGTGGATGTTCACACAGTAAAACCACATTTCAAATAGAACCAGTTGGGAATTTGGCAAAGGGTTTTTCCATCAGAAAATGCCAATTTGTCAAAATCAAAACTTTTCATGGGAAATGATCAGTTTCAACAAATATTTCAACTCATAAAAGTTTTCAGTGTTTTGTTTCTAAGTTTTCAAAATGAGAAAAAATCCATTTTTCTGGTTCAAAATAATTTTGTTTTGAATTTAAGCTAAAATAGTTTCTTTTAAAAAATGAAATTACAAGTACACATTTTGAAATGACTGGAATGAAATGTTTCATTTGGCCTCTACTAATATTCCCCCAGATTTTCAGTGTGTGAGTAATTTTGAGATTGACTTTTCATCCCGAATTAGGACAGGACATTTTTTTGATATCACAAAAATTTACATAGGATTGGAAAACTGTTTTTCAAGCTAGTTCCAGCTATTCCATCTTTTAGTTTTATTTCAGGTTTAAATGGCTTTTCTTCCAAATAGATACAACTGTGGTCTTTGTTTAAAAAGCTTGATAGCGATATTTTTGGCTGACAGAACCTAGTCCCTTGGACGAAGTCACTGGAGTTACACTAGGGATGAATTTACCCCATTTTTTTGAGTTGGCCACTTGTTAGATCAGAGGTTGTGCGGGAGAGGGAGGTGTCACTCCTGGATCTGGCACTGAAGCACTGTGTAACTTTTGAAACCTGCCGGTGTCTCTATTACTCTAAAATGGGACTAATAATGCTTACTTATAGGGGTGTTCTGAAGCTTCATTAATGAATGTTTGTAAAACACTTGTCCATCCTTAAATGAAAGGTGATAGAGTCAAAGTAGTCAAGAACTTTGCATCTTCTCTCTCTTCTGCAAAAATTCCTGCACCAGGCATAAATCTGTTACATCAGTGAGTTGAAAATTTTGTGTAAGGGTCTGGTAACACTGTGTTAACCATAGACATTCTCCACTGCAGTGTGAAATATCAGTATTCCCTCTTCCAGACTTGTCTTTGTTTAAACTAGTGATCAAAAGGCACATTGCGCTGTCAACATGCTGTGTATCACCCTCACCACAGAACAACCACCCTTTCCATCTGGGTGGAATTAATATTCCTTGGAAGGGAGTGAGGTTTGTGTGTCCCAAGTTTCTCTACAGTAATTAGTGAGCTGAAGGAGGCTATTCTATATTGAGGAAAGAAGGTATATTGCATACATGATATTTATCTATTGTCATTGTATTACTAAGATTACAGCGGTAGTTATGCTCTAACTTCTTCTTCCAAAGCAGTCGCAGAAGGGGCAGGGGAGAAGTGCATTCGAACAGGAGGTACTGTCTACCCTGCAAAACGCATATTGCTCCTCTCATCTCTAGCAAAACAAATGGAAACCTCTCACATACATCTTCTTGGTCCTTCCATTGCATCGTTTTCCAATGCAAAAACTTTTTCCATTAAAACACTGAACTGTTATTTTTGTAAAGTTTAGGAAGAAAACATCAGTACAAATTTTATTTTTCTTGGTGGCAATTGTTTTTTACTGCAGGGGTTGTGGGGAGAAGGGGAGTCACTTAAGCTGCCTGTCAGATAGGTTTATGACTAGTTGCCTTAGAAGTGCCACAAGAGAACCGAAGTTGCAAAATTCAGATCTGGATTTCAAATAGTCCAGTGTTTCGGGGGGTTGGATCTGGGGGTTGGGGGAGGGGGTTGGTTCATCCTGTCATAGAGATAGGGGTCAAGTGAAAAGTTATTATCCAGATTTTAACCCATCCAAATCAAACTTTAAAGGGAAGGGGGTTAGGAACCGGTGTTTTGGCTCAGGCCTATCTCTGTGCATAACATTAGCTAGTTTACCCTGTTAGCAGTCAGGCTGGAGTTGACCTCGGTGACTTTACTTCATGATAAAAGTGCCTTGTCTTCCCTGTGATTTTAACTTGGGATAGCTCATGCATGTGTGGCTAGGTCTACACTTGAAATTATGATAATGGCAGAGTGTGTTAACATGCTAGTAGCTTACAATAGTAATGAGTGCCTTCAAGCATAATTTCATGGTCATTTATATTTTGGCTGGAATATGGGTTATAGTTACCTTTCTCATTCATGATTTTTAATTAAAGCTGCTGTAAAGCGCCGCTTTGATTCTTTTCCTCTCGTCTTGTCCACCATTTTGAACTGATCACTTGGGAGAGGGGGATAGCAGGGAGGGCTGTAATGGTGCTGCCTCCATCCTGAGGTGAACCAGTGGCTAGGGCTATAGGGTAAGAGTCTGACCAAATATTTTGTAATATCCTTCATAATAACAACAATGATAGCAGCCTCCATCTTACCAGCCTGAGCTGCTGTCCTCCCTTGCTTCTTCAGTTTGGGAAACCTCCTCCATACCGTGCTTTGCCTGGGTCGTAAAGGGGAACAGTTCCTATGAATTGGGGATGAGCTCTTCTCTGTGATTAGTGTCACTACTCCCTCCCCCAACCTCTTCCACCTTTCTTCTCCTTCTCCCTCTCCCTGCTGGTTGTCCAGGGCAGCCTGGGTTGGGTGTGTGCAGACATCCAGGTTCTTAACCCACACTCATCTCAGCTCCACAGATGAGTCCATACTGAAATGAGACACTGTGCTCATGGGTGCTCGGAACACAGTCCAATTCATCATATAAGAAACAGGTTGTTGGGGCACCCTTGATTCTCTTATGCTTATCCTTGGACTTCTACTAGCTCGCCTTCAGCCCTTTAGCCTCTCCCTGAGATGCTGTGCATGTCCACATGATCCCATGTTCTTCCTGCAGCTTTTTAGATATACCTTCCCACAATTCTTTGTATTGTTAAAATCATGGATTGTGCTCACTTTGGCTCAAAGTTGCCCCAACTTTCTGGTGTTCTTATAGTCAGGTGGATGCACAATGATAGACAGCCTTATCAGGGGCCATTGTTCTGCTGCTTCAATTACTAGACATGGCCAAGCCGGGAGATACTGCAGGCAGGGTGGGACTGTGACATCAAACAAAGGGATATAACCACTTGGTCAGAGGTCACGGCGCAGGAAGCACAGGTAGATGGGAAGGTAGTGCAAAGGAGTGGCAATCTAGTGGGCTTAAGGGACCATGGTATCTCGGTTGTGAGTACTCCTGGCTGCACATGTTCATCACATTACCCTTATGGGAGTGACACACACACACACACACAAAAAAACCCCTCATGGTTCTGCACTATAGCTCAGACCATGGCAGCTGCTTCACCATGTGCTACTGACAGCAGCATGTGGATGTACGAATATGTGCTGTGTTAAAAGGGAAAGCCAGGATTGAGCATAAGGTTAGCGTGCAGTGAAGACAAAGCATCAGCATCTCAGACACTCTCCCATTAGTGCTCTCGCTCTCTCTGACAGTCGCTTCCTCCTAATATTTTACAAACTGCATCCAAAATCTGATAAGGAGCTAGTGAGCATCCATTAAAGAGAGTCAAAGCTGAATCCTTAGTTCCAAGAGCCTTATCTTAGTCTTAGGATTCCATGAAGAATTGAAGATTTCTCTTGGGTATGGGAGCCAATGTCCTCATCAAACTAGAAATATTCCCAGGAGAGAAGAAAAGATACACTAGATGAATCCATTATGGGCTGATGTCAATACACTGGTTGCTTCCCTTCAGGGTACCTGAATGAAGCAGCTTTTCCAGAAGCAGAGGATATTGGAAATGCTACTTTGGGAGGGTGAGAAGCTGTTGACTGAACTGCAGAGCCCCTAAAATGGATCATTCAATGACGTTATTTTTCCCTGTTCCCTCAGAAATAGTTGTGTAACCCTTCTGCCCCTCTGAGTTGGCAGCAACAAGAGCCGGGTTCAGTATCCAAGGGTTCCGTTTCAATAACACAATGCATAACTGGCTCGAGCCCCCACCCAGTGACCTGGGACACTTACATACCACACCCCCTTGGGCCCCTCTAGGAGACAACACTTCCCCTCTCGCAAGCACGGAGTCTGAGTGTAGCAAAATCCTTTTAATAAAGGAAGGAAACAATGCAGCTTCCCATTGGAGAAACACCACAAACAGGATTATAACACAAACCATAAGCAAAAACCCACCTCCAAGTACGTTTGGCAATGTCCTTTCTCCCTTAGGGTCTTAAAGCCAATCACCCCAAAGTCCAACAACCCGAAAGTCTCTGGTCAGTGCCACCCCAAAATTCAAAAGTTTATCTGCAGTTTTACCCCCCCAGCCTGGATGGAAATGGGGGGGAGTCCACACAAGGCATTAAGGGGCACCTTACGTGGGCCAGGGCCAACTGCTCCCCCTCTCCATGGAGTTCTGCTGCAGCCTTCACCACAACCAGCTCCACTACACCAGCTGTGCCGCTTCTCCATCAGTCCCTGCAAACTGCTTCACTCCGCTTACTGTTCCATGGGCTGCTCCAACATGCTGCAAACTGCTCCGCTCTGCCAGCCGCTTAACGATAGGTCTTCAGGCTCCCCCACTAGTTAACACAGCACTCAGTGAACTCAGCTCTTAGTAGGGGAGCCCTGGTGCTGTACACCATTGGCCCAACATGAATTCAGCGCAGCAGTCTCTAGATGGACTCCTAATGGAATCAAAATTAGCTCTGCTCTTTAACAGTGGAGAGAGGAGGATGTGCAATTGGTGTTCCAGGCCCTCAAAAGGGGCCCATACCATCAGGTACACACACTAGCCCCCAACCTCTCTCAATTCACTGGGTTTTGGAACCCATGTCCCTTGTCTAGCAAGTGTCACTTAATTTATATTGAGACATCTCTGTCATAAAGCAGTCTCGTAGTTCCTCATTCACATAATCAGGTGGCAACACTTTATTTATCCTGCCCCAATAACAAAGAAATTGGGGATCCCAGAGCTGTCAAAATACCCATCCCAGGCTGCCTTGGGCTATGCTGGGCGTGCCCATGCAAATACCCGAGATTTCACACTTCCTGAAATTCTTTCCACACTTCCCATAATTCACCACCAGATATCAGGGTAGAGCTCATCCTGACTCTGCTTACATCTGTAATTGTTTTTACTTTTGGGGGGGCGGGGGATGAAATTGTTGGATAATCTCATCACTAAGTAAATCCTTCATTCACAGTGGTTACTTGCAGGGCTGTCCTTAGGCATACGCAGCATATGCAGCTGCATAGGGCACCATGAAATTTGGGGCACAATGAAATTTGGTGCCCTAGGCAGCTGTGTGCTGCATACGCTGCAGCACCAGCCCTGGTAACCAGCCCCATCCCTTGGCTGACTCTCCCTGCAAGGGGCAGCGCCATCCCTAGGGGGGTGTGGGGCCCTGGACAGCTTCCTCTGCCCTGCCTCTTACCCTTCCCCTGCTCCACCTCCATCCTGTCCCCATTCCACCTCTTCCACCAGCGACCCCCCACTCACCAGCAGTGGCAGGAAGCAGAGCAACCCAGCCCCAGCCCGCTCTACTCTGCCAGCTCCCAGCCATGGCTCTCTGTTTCCTGCCTGTGGTGAGTGTGGGGAAAGGATCATCCCTACACTCATTGGCGGCGGGAAGTGGAGAGATGTGGCCCCAGCCTGATCCATTTCCCTTGCCCCGGCCCCAGTCATGTTCCTTGGGTTGGGGAAAGGACCACCTCCGGCTCTCACCGGCAGTGGGAAGCACAGCACGTGGCTGGAAGCTGGCGCAGTAGAGCAGGCTGGGGCCAGGCTGCTCCACTTCCCACTGCTGCCAGTTAGTGGGGATCCCTTCCCCCAAACCTCCTTCCCCAAGTGACACGGCTTGGGCCGGGGCGAGGGAAGTGGAGCGGGCTGCTTCTATCCACCCACTAATCCCCCAGGCCACTCTAGGCCTGTAGGGCCCCCAAAAGTGCCCCCCCCCACAGCTCCTGCCTCCCAGACCCTGGGGGGGAGGCCTGGGGCCCCACCAGTCCCCCCCCCCGATGGAGGGGCTGCATTGAGCACCCAAATGGCTTGGGATGGCCCTGGTTACTTGGAGGCTTGTCTTTCTCTCCCCTCCCCCCAGTCCTTTTGTTTTAAATGCTTTCATTACACAGCACTGCCAGTTTCCTTACAGTGAGTGTCTTGGGTGTGGTGGAGGAAACATCAGCCTAAAAAGAGCACATTGTGTTTCATTTAATTGCCATTGAAGTTCAGTATTTTACTACTGATTTGCATATGAGTGCTTCCTGGAGGAAGAATAAACTTCAGTAAATAAAGGCATGTTACTTCTGAATGAGAATGTCCACATGGGGCTTTAATGCGCTTTAATTTATGTGCCTGAACTTCCACACTTTTATTTAATTCATCTTAACTTTCCTGAATGGCTCCATGTAGACAAGCCCTAAAACATTAGCACTGCAACCAGTGGCAGACACTTATTTAGATCAAGGGCGTGTGCACTCTGCCACAAGCAGAATCTAATTTCTGAAGCAAAGTGCCTGATTTCTATAGCATACCAGTGCAATAGATGAGAAAATCCATCTGCAGATCAGTTTAAAAAATTGGAGATCTTTACTGAAAAATGAAAATGGATATTATGAATATAATATTGCCTGGGTCATTTAATTTGATATTTAATTGGTTTTATACTGCCCCTTCATTTTAAAACATCCAGCATGCTAAAGTGTTTTGTATTGAAAATGCATAACCGCATTGCAGAAGTTATTAGAGTGCAGCTACAGGCTTTGGCAGCTGTGTAGTTGACAAATGATATTTTTGGCACGTGTGGAGGCATGGGAGGCAATTTGGGATTGTGGGATAAACACATTAGCTGGATTTTGCTGTTAAAGTGATCAGTAGTAAAAAAAAAAAAAAAAAACCACAATGGTGTCTTTCTTGTTATTAGGTTCCAAAGTCAACATCCTTTGAGATGAATTAGGCAGCTTTCACCACCCTGACAACTATTTTTCTGGCTGGCAGACTCAGGCAAACAGTTTATACTCAGTTGACATTTGGAAAGTTTTCTTTGCAACCATAAAGGCTAGAAACAATTTTTTAAAAAATGAAAGCTTAACTTCTGGAGCGTGTTCAGTGGCAAGGGGTAAATTCTGCAGCAAATGGCCACAAAATCATGGAGTACTGGGATCCTGACTTAGATGACTGCAAAAGTCTGCCTGAATTACTTGTACATTTTTATTTGATGATAAATTTGCCTTTTCTTGAGAGGTAATGTTATCTAAGTTCTTTTGCAAGGTCTGACACTAACTTGCTTGACCTCGGGCAAAACATTTAACCTCTGTGCCTCAGTTTCAATGCCCACTTTTGTAAAGTGTTTAGTTATGCAACGTTTTACTATGAGTATCTCCTGCTTTCTCTATTCTTAGCATCAGCACACATTTCACTCTGTGGTTCCCAGCTTTACTCAAAGCATTAGTTTCTAGTAATGCTGTCATGAGTTCTGTGTAGGCACTTCCCTCCAGGAGTAGCTATAAAATACACAGAGATATCTAGAAGAGCACCTGCAGTCCTCCTACCCTTCTCTGCATCAGCATCCCTCCTTCTTGCGCATTCTCTGTTACCGCCTGTTTCCACAACCCCTAGGCTTCCTAAACAAGGTATTACCATGCTTGAGTCCTGCTGCCCCATGTCCAGAGCCACACTCATTCCAAGGGCCTGTCTACATAGTGAAATTGCATTGTGCTAGAACACAATCTTGAGAAGCTCTCATAATGACAAGGATGTTAAACACAACATGGCACTCAGCATGACATGAACTGTCGTGTTTAACATCATGTCAACTGGTATGATTAAGATGACCAAATAGCAAATGTGAAAAATCGGGACAGGGTGTGAGGAGTAAAAGGTGCCTATATAAGAAAAAGCCCGAATATTGCGACTGTCCCTATAAAATCGGGACATCTGAATTATGTCCAGGGGAGATGAAGTTAGACACAGTGGTCCCTGTCTACACTGAATGTAACATCATGCTAGTTACCGTGACTCCTCAAAGTTGTGTTCTACCATGATTTTGACAGACCTGGCCTCTTCTGCAGGCACAGAGAATATTTTCTTCATCTAATTTTGTTCAAGTAGTTCAGTTCAATGACTAGTTCATTCAAAGTTGAGAAATCAATTGGGAATGAACAAGCAGGAAATGAACAAATCAGTGCTGATACAGGGGATGAAGAAAACTACATAATTTTTCTAAAAACTTTTACTTTATTTATTTCCTTTTAAATATCGTCTTAAGGGAAACCATATAATGCTGCATAGTTACATCCAAGGCAGATAAGTTCTTTTTTTAAATTAATGAGATTACAGTAAATAACTAGGGAATTAACTGGCATTAGCTTCTCGCTGTTGCAAACATTTTATACTAACAAACTGTCCCATGCCATAGTCTGTTTCTTTTTACAGCATATCTTATATCTGGGAATTGTATCTAGTAGAGATGGCCCCAAACCAAAAGCTAGGATCCAGAAACCCTTCCAAACTTTGCTGTAGGGTGGGAATGGTCAGAGCTTTAAATCTGAACTGGGATCTGGCTTTTCACAAAAAAGTGCCCTAACCCCTGTTTTATAAACTCACACGATTCTACTGTCAACCTAAATTATCCATGCTGTTTCACATGGATAAGAATATCTTTGCTTTCAGTCCTAAACCGCTGTGTACTGTTGCTGCAGGCTATTAAATAGCAGCTGCATTCTACTCTAGGCACTTCATTTCAGCTGTGAATGCAGTGATCCAAGTGTACAGTTTGTTAAGGCACGTTGGGATTTTTCAGGACAAAAAGTGCTGTCTAAAATTATTGATCTGTTCTCTCATACATCTTGAGCCATGCAGGTCACTGACCCAGATCTTTATGTTTTACCATCACCTTAACCAGTAGGAATACATGGTGCAGAAAAAGGAACGAAACAGTATGAAATATGACTGGCAGTTACCTCTCACCATCCAGCAATGATCTGTTCATAACTAGCTTGTAATCAGACCTCACTATTTCAAAAGAAGACCCACAATTTTTCTCTTGTCGAAACCTGAGCAGGGTTGGAGGAGGAGCAGTTAAAAACTTCCGTGTTCCATCCCTCTACAAGGAAATGGAACAAGGGCTCTAACAAGTGCCAGGATTCTGAGGACATCACACCAGTTGAACCAAGCTTTCTTCTCAGGATTGTCATTCAGGATCCTGAGAGATTGGTCTCATAGTGGACAGCTCTCTAAAACGCCTTGCTCTCTCCATCTCTCTGACACATGATTTTGAAGAGCTAAAATATTGGAGCTATTGCTCTCAGTGCTTCTTGTAGTTGCACAGGATTCCAGAGGAGGGCAGACAGTTCCAAGGGAAGAGTTTACACTTTATAAGAGACTGAGAGACAAGGTGGGTGAGGTAATATCTTTTATTGGGCCAACTTCTGTTGGTGTCAGAAACAAGCTTTCGAGCCACACAGAGCTCTTCTTCATGATTGGATGAGCATGTTTACTTGCAAAATTGAAACACATGAGTTATCTTCTCAGTCTAACAGAATCACATGGAAGGGATCACTTTTTCTGGGGAAGGCATTACTTTTTCCCAGAAAGATGACAGAAGCATAAAAGTTGGGGAAGTTTGGAGATGGATCTGAATTCTGTGTGAAAATCCAGCCAGTTCTCCTTCCCCTACCCTGCAAAAATTGCCACCCAGTTAGAAAATTCTCCAAAGCTCCAGAAAGTTATTGTGACAGGTGAAACTGACAAATCTGGGCAGCGAGCAGTTTCTTGAGGAAGGTTTTCTCCAGTGCTTTAACAGAGAGCACAGCACTGTATGGAGAGGGCAGCCTCTCCTAAAGCTCAGTCGTCTTCAAGAATCAGCTCAAGCGGCAAAGTGCAGATCTGGATTTTGAACAGCTCAGAATTTTGGGGTGTTCAGACTTAAGGTATTGGTTTGAGTCTGTCTCTAAAACAGCTGGAATATCCTGACACTTACCAGCAATAGTCATATTTCGCTGTGTGTTTGTTTCATGTTAAAGTACAAATGTCTCATGGGAACTTCTACATGAGCTAAAGTCCAACATCAACCTCTAGTTAGTATTATAAGAATGAACAAACCTACTTTATGACAACATTTATAACATCATAGGACACTAATCTAGGGCCTGATCCTACTTAGCAGAGAGTGAGCATTAATTTAAAGGAGCATCAGTTGTTTGATGCATTCTGTTCAGATTCTGGTAGGGAATTATTAAAAAAAACATTAGATCTGCTGAAAAGTAGAATATGTTTTCAAACAACATTCCTGCAAAGGTTCATTCACTATGATGTAACAGTCTGATTTTGTACTATGAATACAAACACTGGGCAGTGCCGCCTCTAAAAAATAACTGTCAATGTTTTTTCGTACCATTGTCCTTCATTTCATGCTATTCTTCAAAGCCTCTTTGTGTAACTCCTGCAGACTTCAGTGTGCTTGCAGGACTGGCCCTCTAATTCTAACCATACTGATGAAAACACCTTATGTGTGTTTGTCTCATTGTCTTTTAGATTGTAATCTCCGGGGGGGGGGAGGGGAGAGCGCTATGTTCTCTCTTTTATTTGGAAAGTTCCTTGCTAATCGTGGGCACTACCAAAAACAAATAATAAATGCACTGAAGTGTAGCTGGTTACTACACAAAGGGAAGTTGGATTCTCTTTTTCCTAGCGATAGTAACTTTTGTTCATTGACGATGAACTTTAAATGTGAACTATTAGTGAGTTAGGAGTAATAGTGAGGTATTAATCCAATTCTATCATTCTATGATTAAATCAATGAGGTAATTCGTCTGCGCTAGGTAGGCCCTGACTGGACCTTGGCATTCAACTCTTGGCACCACATTAAAGAAAAAAGGTTTGCTCTGAAGAGATGAGAGGCAAAATTATCAGTGGTTGGAAAAATATAGTGGCAGGAACAGTTGCAAAATCTAGGCATGTTCAGTTTAGGCCTTGTCTTTGCTGCAGGACTAACTAGAGTTAAGGAGAAAACCCACTGTTAAACACGCTCCACTCTCCCACATCCACAAGCCTCTATTTGTACCACATGGCAAGGCACTCACCATGCCCTGAGGTGAGTGAGCTTGTTCCATATACTGCTAACCTGAGATACCTGCAGGGAAAATGCAACCACAGCCAGTCACAAAAATAGATACTGCATGGACCTTCAGTTGCTTCCCCACGAGCACCCACTCCTGCATACTATCTTTGCCTTCTGCCTGTGGTCTGACCCCTGACTGGAAGTGGTCAGCCTTCATAGGCCTCTGCTCACCATCCTCTGGCTCCATCCATCTGCAGTGTTTAATACAACAGAACAGTGCTTACTCAGAAGCCCAGTGTGTATCAGTGTGTAGTCACCTGGCAGGAGAATCAGACCAGAATGTTGATACAGATCTGGGCTGAAGCAACCAAAACCATGACTTTTAACTCCTCAAAGAAGAACCTCAGACTGTATGATGGGTATATCTCAGCAGCTGCTGGCTGATGAAATGGACCAGACAGCAGTGCACGGAGAATATAAAGGGGCTCAAGGTGTGGTACCAGAAGGCCAATCCAGGACTACCTGACAGCATGTTTATTTCATGAGGAACTGGACCATGTTCTGAGAAGCATGTCATGTATGGAGCCTGATTTCAGCATGGACTTAGCTGTGGAGCCAGGATGGGTGTATGTTTAGAACTTAGATGTCTGAGAAGACATGCTCCACCCCACCAGACAGCTCTAAAAGGGTGGGTGGCTAATGACACTAGGTTCAGAGATGATCTTAAGCATGAATCACAGGAACTCTTTTCTGGTCTGGACCAGGAAGAGCACAGTGGAGTGGAAAGGGGTAGCAGATCGCACTCACTGCCATGGCGCCTCCTGCTGGTCAGTCTGGGCATTAGCTCAATTCCAGCTCCGGAGTGTCCCCTGCTGGCAGTATCTCACCTGCCTCAGGCCCCTGTGTCCCTCCTGGACCCTCGTGCCCTTTACTTCAGGGTTCTGCCCCAGCAGTACCCCCACAGTCAGGGTCTTGTCTCCCCTCCCAGGGGAACCCCCAACTCTCTGGTCCACCTTGCCTCAGTGGCTACTGCCAGTCATGGTCTAGCCCCCTTTCACTGGGGCAAACTGCAGTCTGTAATGGCCACTCATCACTGGCAAGGGGGTTGGACCAGCTGCCTCTACCTATCCCGGGCTGCACCTCCTAGCCCCAGTGCCTGTGTAGGCCTTTATCAAGGGCTCAGCCTGGGAAGTTGCCAGGCTGGAGCACCCCAGCTCCTCTTGCCTTCCCCAGCCGTGCTCTGCTTCAGGTACCCTATCACCAGGCAGCTAGGTCCTTCTCCCTCCAAGTCTGGAGAGAGACTCACTCAGCTCACAGACCTTTTACAGGGCCAGCTATGGCCTGCTTGGGCATGGCCCCAGCTGTGGCTGCTTCCCCAGTCAGCCTAGCTTTTTCCCCACTGCAAAAGGCATCACACAGAAGAACTAGAAGAGGACTCAGTCTCTCTGCCAAGTAAGATGGGCACAGCCACCTCTGTTGTTATGAAGGATATTACAAAATATTTGGGTGGGTTTTACCTCTAATCCTAGCTGCAGCTTCAGCTGGGGGCAAATGCTGTCATTACACTTGTCCATCCATCCATCCTGACTATGCTGTTTAAATGGTGTGCAAGTGGATTAAAATCCATCTGCAAACCAGCATCTTATAGCAGCTGGATGCAATATATTTTCTTAATGAAAAAACAATCATATGAAAGTAACAAGCTTCTTGGCTGTACCTAAGTCCAGGCAAAATGTAGCTTGCCAGAACACACTACCATCCAAATATACCTGCATGTTAAGGCACATTCCCACTAGCATAGAAGCCAGTTTACTGCTGATCTACCTTTTGGTCCGTTCCTGGAGATTTGCACCCTCCCCCCCCCCCGATCAGTAAATATTACAGGCAGTCTCTGAGATTCCTTGGTAAAGCAAGCCTCCCTCTGCCACCATTATAACTTGCAATCCCTGTCCAGTCACTTATCAGTTCATCTGTCACGAGACATAGGAAGATTTCCTTTGTATCTAGAGAAAGTCTTCTCCCTAAGGCCTGGAATAACTGGTCCTTCTTCTATTCTGGAATCTGAAGCAGCATAATGTCTTGTAAGGTTGCAGCTGCCTGAAAGAGGTTTAATATAATCCCTATTGGCATTCTGTCAGCCAGGACATGGTACTCTCTCCCGTGCCCACCCATCCCCCTTTCCCAAAAAGAATTTTTTGGGAGATTTGGAAAATAAAATCAACTCCTCATTTAATTTCCTGAGAAAACTCCTTCAGAAAGATTCACAGCTTGCAGAAGTTTGTTGGGTGTAAGAATCAGCAAAAAGAATGGCATTCTTTTGAGATAACCGTTGCTACTTTTTAGTTGTGGCTGTGTACACTGAGAATGAATACAGAGAGTCACGGACACGCACAGCCTTTTCTTTCCTCGGTCAGTACCAAGTGAGACAGAAATAGTCTCACTGAGAGATGGGAGGCCAGCTAAAAGACCACTCAGTATCAGTGACAGGCTTCAGAAATTGAGTTCAACATCAAGGAGGATGCAATAATGGAAGTGCAAAAGGACTGCTCCATCTGATCAGAAAAATCGATGGAGTTGAAGGAGAAGCAATAAGAAGTTGGAAGAAAAACAAAAAGGAGAATAAGGAGTCTGAGGAGAAGTTGCTGGCAGAGTATCTCCACCATGATTGTGATATGAAAGAGCAAGACATAGAGTTTCAAAGGGACATATCTGAGAGACTATTTGGGCCCATGAGCCATGGGGGTGAATCCAGATAGTAGGATCTCTTTGTTGAAACAGTCCAGACTTCCAGAAGATCATGGATCCTTATGCATCCAATGTAGGGGTCCATGAATATGTTGCAGTGGTCTACGAGGATCTGCATAATGAAGGAGTAGTATCCTTTCCTGTTAATGTATTTAATTCCTTGACATGGTGAGCATAGGATGGGTATATATGAGCCCCATCAATCACGCTACATAGCTTGGAATCACATCTGTTCAAACCCCAAATTATTTCAGGATTATTTCCATTTTTTTCCACCCTAGGGAAAAGCACAGCATTAACTGCCTTGCAAACCTCCATCACCATGTATACATCTACTATGAACTGATTATTGGCAGATCTGTAACAGCCTGGGCTTGCCAACTTCCACAGAGTGGTAGCAACACACTTCTGGATCGTTATTGGCTGCCACTCTTGCATCTGGAAGTTCTGCTGCTCAAGGCTATGACAGGCTCCCTACATAGATCTAAAGAGAGTGGCTTTTCTTATGCAAAAGCTCTGGCCCCACTGCTGTACATCTCATGTTTCCATCACAATGTAGTCCCACTACTGTGTGCTTGTGCTCCTGGTTCAGAAGAGGTGGTCTGCACTGGGAGCATCTGCCATGGGAAACTGCATCTGTCCAGTCATCTATTCATGGTCCCCATCCCTTATTGTGCTTCTGCTGCCTCCATCTTCTCCAGTCTAAAAGCAGCCTCTGAAAAACCTTCCAATATCTCTTGGCAAAAGCTTCCGTGAAGGCACAAAAAAAGAATCATTGCCTTCATAAAAAGCTGCAGCTGTTGGTCTGGGTTATTGGGGCAAGCAGGAACCATTCCTTTGACGCATAACAGCATACCACCCCACCAGTTGGGTCCTGCCAGGAAATGAATTTCCTGTACCTGGTTTATTTTCTCTCTGTCTCCTGACTGGGCAGACAAGTTGCCCCACAACATCCTGTGAATGCGAACAGAGAGTGATATAGCAAGTTGTAGCACTATGAATCTCAGGACATGCACCCAGATAGCTGTATTGCCTATCCCAGCCACATACAGCACCAGGGTGGATGAAAGACCTAACAGCAGAGTGCTTATATCGACCATGTGGTTATGTTAAAGTCAACTATGCAACTGCATATTGACTAACCCACAATCACTTAACCAGTGAGTACCTAGCCTTAGACAGATTGAAATATACTGAGGGCAAACTTGATAATTGCCTACACGTACATTAATGAACGTTAAAGTTACACAACAGGACCTCACAGCTAGCTGTCAGACCTGGGCACAAGACATCTTATTTTCTTTTAAGAACCTGAGTCATCCACATTGTATGTTGGAGGACAGAGGGTTGGAGCATGAAGGGTTTCTTGTTCCTGATCTGGGATCTGTATTCAACCATGCTGCTTTGTTTTGATGAGTTCTGTTTTTAGTTTCTTCTTGTTATGGTGCCCCGACAACTCCAGGACTGGGCAGCCAGAAACTGACAGATATAAGAATGAGGACAGGAACCAATTATTTCCCCTCTCTAACAAAGTCAGGAAATGGTAATTAAAATAAACTTCAGTTAGAAAAATGGCATTTACTTATTAGAAAATACTTAAGAACAATTATGCCTGTTGGAAAAACCTGCCAAGGTAGAAACACTATCACTGGAGCTAATCAAGGCTAAGGTTGCACCCTCATGGTCAGAGCCAGCTCAGACAGAACCCCTGGTTGCAAAGGGTTGTGAGCTGGGGAGGGGTACAGCATGCACATGATCCTCACTCCTCCAAGTGCCATACCACCACAGTGTGAGGAAACTGAGCCTGTGCTACACCTCCTGGACCCCAAGTCTGCTTGTTCCCAGACCCTGTCAGACTCTAGACCTGGCCTAAGAAAGTCTCCAGCCCACACCAGTGAGAGGCAAGGCAGACTAGAAGGAAGTTGCTGCAAGGAAGGAGATAATTTGATGTTTTGCTTTAGGAAGTAGTGGTGAGAATCAGGATCCTTTCCTCAATGGCTCCCTGTTGCCTTACTTTCTCCCTACTGGGGGTTTCCTTTGTGCCCTTCCCAGCTACTTCTTCCTTTTCAGGCATTCTTCAGGCTCCTCTGCACCCTTACCAGCTGCTGCTGCTTCCTCTGGCTCACTCCCATTTTGGCCACTTCATACTGAACCTGATATGAAGCTCTCAGGAACCACTATTTTCATGCTACCTGCTGCTTTCTGTTCCTGTCCCAGAGCTCCCCTCCCTTCAGGCAGCTTCGCCTCAATCATGTCTGCCCTTTTTCCCAGCCTGCCCTGCACCCTCTCTCTTCCCCAGTCACAGGCAACCTGACCTAATCTGTGGAAGTTATAAGTGTTTTTGTTAAATAAATAAGACACTATTTGAATTATAAAATAGGAGGATGCGGTAAGAACCATTTCTTAACAGGACCCCAAATGAGGTGGTCTCCAGGGATATACTTGAATTGGCTCTGTGCTCCTTATTTAGGGATACTGAACTCTGTTCTGCCATGAGGCAGGTGAGATGACTGGATAACCCACTGGAGCTCCCTGCCAAAGGACCCTAACTGTGCTGATTCCCCCTCAACAGGAAGGTACATCCTCTATGAAGAGCATGCAACTCAGTCTTTAGTTAGAAGTCTGGTTAGTGGAGACATTCAGCACAGGAATGCGGGCTTGATATCATTTTCGTTTCACCCTAAGGATTAAATTTAGTGTCTTATGTAGCACAAACCACAAAATTCCTGACATCCATCCCGGCGATCTCTAAAGGACCTGTCATCTTGGCATTTATCAGAAATAAATGCAATGTGGAGGGGAAGCATCAGTGGCGTTTTCAAGCATTGCATAGAATTCTACCACCAGTATTTCATAGCATAAAAGATCCCAGTGCAAACTGACTGGGTTATGCTGACTGCTTCTGACTCTCATCCCTTCTCTTTGTTTTCATTCTCTAGGTCATCCTGTCTTCAGTGAATAAGCAGGCACATTTTGCTCCGTTCATTTTCTTTTCCTTTGTTTAATTGCTGACTTGGAGCCAAAGGTTTGTTTGTGCAGGTGACAATTTTAGCTGCCTATTTTGTGCTACAAAGACACCAATTTAGATTCCATCCACACTACAAATGCAATCATGTCAGCAGACCTGAATACAAAGTATTTTAGTGTACCCCTTTCCTGAACTTCAGAGTGATTCTTAAAATAGAGGTCTTGTCTACACTGCAGAAGGGGAACTATGCTTTAAACCAGGTTGGGGCTCTCAGGTTTGGGGCTGAGGTGGTGGGAGGAGGGAACCCTGTGAAAGAGAGGTGGTGAGGAGTTCAGGTTTGGTGGCAGATGGGTGCTGCAGTGGGAAGGAGCAGGGGCAAGTGGGGCTGAAAAAGAAGCAGTTGCAATTCACTCAAAATAGGCAAGGCCCTTCTGTGAAAGCCATTTCAGGTAACACCAGACCCACTGGCAAATGATTAGATGTGTCCTTAACCCAGTTTCTGGCCCAGTGTACATAGGGTCCAAATAGTCAGAATATGTCTGTGATCTCTTTTCTTAATCATGAGACCCCAGAGTCAAACCCATAATGGATAAAATAACGTGTATGTGCATCGGTGTCCTTAATGGAGAGAATCCCAAAACTGTTCAGCTGTGTGGCATGGGCCGCATATTGCTAACAGAGAGTAGCCTCTGATTCAAGCAGTAAGGCCTTGTGCTTTTAGAACAAGAGAATCCAAGTATGGGCTCCTCTGTCAGTGTGCAATGCCAAGTGGCCATGGTGGGCTGCATAATAGGGACAGCTACCAGAGACAAGATGGGTAAGGCAGCATCTTTTATTAGATCAACTTCTGTTGGTAACAGAGACAAGATTAAAAAGAGGCCGTGAGTGGGTCACAATTAGTGTGAGTTACAACAATCTGTAACCCACTAACGCGGTGGCTCTCAACTTTTTGTACTGGTTACCCCTTTCACACAGCAAGCCTCTGAGTGTGACCCCCCCTTATGAATTAAAAACACTTTTAAATATATTTTAACACCTTTATAATGCTGGAGGCAAAGCAGGGTTTAGGGTGGAGGCTGACAGCTCACAACCTCCCATGTAATAACCTTGTGACCCCCTGAGGGGTCCCAACCCCCAGTTTGAGAACCCCTGCACTAACTCTCTCTTTTTGTCTTATGACCACAGAGGTGCTAACGGGCCATTCTGCCTTGAATGGTCCCTCACAATACGCACTAATTACTTGTGCTAAACAATCTGGTCCACAGCATTTAGCTGTGATGCTCAGAGTATTTTCCCAGACCTGAAGAAGAGCTCTGGGTGACTTGAAAGCTCATCTCTCTCATCAACAGAAGTTGGTCCAGTCAAAGATATTACCTCACCAAGCTGTTTCTCTAATATCTTGGGACCAACATGGCTACAACTACACTGCATAGGGACAAGTGCGGCATACTTATGTGGTCACAGGAGTTGTTATAGGATAGGACAAATGTAGCCCAGCAGAGGAAAGGGAAATTAGGATGTACAGGCAAGGGGAACATATCAGTAGGAGCTGAAAGAAAAAGACAGGGGCAGTTGACAGCAGTAATATCCCTCTTTAAAGAAGAGCCTGGGTGATTACTGCATAAAAAGTTTGCATGTAATATAGCTTTTGGAAGCGGACACTGACCTCTTAGTCCTAGGTCTTGTGATTTTTGAAAGCATGAACATTTAAAAGTAAATAAACTACTCCAATCTATGAGCCTTTTCCTCCCTTTCCCCCTCTCCTTCTCTTGGCCAAGGGAAGATAAGTTTATCACAAACGTTTACAAGACGATACATTGTATGAATGCACAAGGTCACGTATTGGGTCGGAAGGCAGCAATTTATAAAGGACAGCAAATTTTAAGCTTTAATCCATTTTTTCCCCTATTTAAAATCTGTAACAGATCAAGTATTTTGAGATAGAAAACAATGTCTCTCGTGCCTGGGCATTTTTTGGGATTGGCAGTGTCACGCTGCCTAGAATGGCTCACGACTATGAGTGCCTAGCACAGGGCAGATACCCCACACTGATGGTATGTTCTATAATTAGATTTCCCCAAGCAAGTAACAAATGTGAACTCCTTAATCACTATAATAGTCTCACCATTCACTTACCCCAGACCAATTTGAATCTTAGATCTCACACGAAAACAACACCTGTATAGCCATTTCTGTAATAAACTAACAAAGGTTTACTAACTAGGAAAAAGGAAGAGTTATTTACAGGTTATAGCAAGCAAACACATCTCTGATTCCTAAATGTGACAGATGTGTTAATCTATCAATTCAAGATGTCTTTCAGGGCAGATCCAGGGGGTAACCTTTGGGGATCTCTGCATCAGTTTAGAAAACATAGAGCACATCACCGGCCACCGCCAATACCAAGAGTGAGCCGGCGTGGCTCTGTGCACTCACGGGGGGAGGAGGCCTATAAACCCCCCCTACCGAACCATATCCGCTAAGCCCTAAAGCCACCGAACTAAATTCCACCATGCGAGGGTCATCCTGTCCCCATTACCCGGCCCGCTTACTTATACCCATGACTGCGTGTAACCCACTGTATGAGCGATGTACCCTCACTGCTTCCTTACTGCTTCTTGATCCCACCCACCATACACCCCACATTGGGGGACCTTGCAGACTGTATATGTTATGTGCTAACCAATTCCCACATACCAGCGTCCCCCTATACTCTGTATGCTGCCCCCAATGACCAACAACTGACGCTTTGAACTCTTTGTATCATTTTTTATTTAAACATTCTCTAGCCCTGAGAGTTCACACAACAAAGAGATGGGAAATGTTCTTGTGTCTATTTTATTTCTTTTGTTTAGCCTTCAAATGCATAGGATGAGCTTCCTTGCACATAGCATTTCCAAGGTGTGATAGCCATTAACCAATCCTTTGTATTGTGATGTTCCTTGATGTCCCATCTGATTTTGATAGTTCTTCAAGTGATGGTCCCTATTGTATTCCACTGAAGGTTAATGTGCATGTGCCATGTGGCTGGAGTTGGACCTTGTCAAAGTAGTAGTGTCTGTAGGTCCACATATGCGCCCTTGCATTGCTTCATGGTTTTGCCCGAGGTGATAAAGGGCAGGGGGACTGATCACATAGACTCATAGATTTTAAGGTCAGAAGGGACCATTATGATCATCTAGTCTGACCTTCTGCACAATGCAGGCCACAGAATCTCACCCATCCACTTCAATAACAAACCCCTAATCTATGTCTGAGTTATTGAAGTTCTCAAATTGTGGTTTGAAGACCTCAAGCTGCAGAGAAACTGCCAAGTTGGCTAAAATGTGGAATTCAACCATCCTCCATCTTTAACAGAGAGGACCATGTGCACAGAGAATACTGTTCTCTGAATGCAATGAGCCATGCAGAAGGCTAACCTTATCAAGATGGAGCATTGCATCACTGTTCTCTAGATTTGTGTATTAGCCTCCCGTATGACGGCCTCAACACAGCCTTCTCTTTTGTCCTCCCTTTCTCATGTCCCTCCCTGTTCTTCTTGTCTTGACTTAGGGTATGTCTACATCTACAATTTTGCAGCGCTGGTTGTTACAGCTGTATTAGTACAGCTGTATAGGGCCAGCGCTGCAGAGTGGCCACACTTACAGCAACCAGCGCTGCAAGTGGTGTTAGATGTGGCCACACTGCAGCGCTGTTGGGCGGCTTCAAGGGGGGTTCGGGGAACTCGAGAGCAAACCGGGAAAGGAGACCAGCTTCGCCGCGGTTTGCTCTCGCGTTCCCCGAACCCCCCTGCAAACCTCAGGGAAGGAGACCTGCTTGCTCGGGGGTTCGGGGAACGAGAGAGCAAACCGGGAAAGGAGACCAGCTTCGCCGCGGTTTGCTCTCGCGTTCCCCGAACCCCCCTGCAAACCGCAGGGAAGGAGACCTGCTTGCTCGGGGGTTCGGGGAACAAGAGAGCAAACCGGGAAAGGAGACCAGCTTCGCCGCGGTTTGCTCTCGCGTTCCCCGAACCACCCTGCAAACCGCAGGGAAGGAGACCTGCTTGCTCGGGGTTCGGGGAACGCGAGAGCAAACCGGGGAAGGAGACCAGCTTGATTACCAGAGGCTTCCTCAGGTATGCTGGGATACCTGCTTATTCCACGGAGGTCAAGAAAAGCGCTGGTAAGTGTCTATACTTGATTACCAGCGCTGGATCACCAGCGCTGGATCCTCTACACCCGAGACAAAATGGGAGTACGGCCAGCGCTGCAAACAGGGAGTTGCAGCGCTGGTGATGCCCTGCAGATGTGTACACCTCCTAAGTTGCAGCGCTGTAACCCCCTCACCAGCGCTGCAACTTTGTGATGTAGACAAGCCCTTAGGGTATGTCTACATCTACAATTTTGCAGCGCTGGTTGTTACAGCTGTATTAGTACAGCTGTATAGGGCCAGCGCTGCAGAGTGGCTGCACTTACAGCAACCAGCGCTGCAAGTGGTGTTAGATGTGGCCACACTGCAGTGCTGTTGGGCGGCTTCAAGGGGGGTTTGGGGAACGCGAGAGCAAACCGCAGGGAAGGAGACCTGCTTGCACGGGGGTTCGGGGAACGTGAGAGCAAACCGGGGAAGGAGACCTGCTTCCCCGCGGTTTGCTCTCGCGTTCCCCGAACCCCCCTGCAAACCGCAGGGAAGGAGACCTGCTTGCACGGGGGTTCGGGGAACGTGAGAGCAAACCGGGGAAGGAGACCTGCTTCCCCGCGGTTTGCTCTCGCGGTCCCCGAACCCCCCTGCAAACCGCAGGGAAGGAGACCTGCTTGCACGGGGGTTCGGGGAACGCGAGAGCAAACCGGGGAAGGAGACCTGCTTGATTACCAGAGAGGCTTCCTCAGGTATGCTGCGATACCTTCTTATTCCACGGAGGTCAAGAAAAGCACTGGTAAGTGTCTACACTTGATTACTAGCGCTGGATCACCAGCGCTGGATCCTCTACACCCGAGACAAAATGGGAGTACGGCCAGCGCTGCAAACAGGGAGTTGCAGCGCTGGTGATGCCCTGCAGATGTGTACACCTCCTAAGTTGCAGCGCTGTAACCCCCTCACCAGCGCTGCAACTTTGTGATGTAGACAAGCCCTTAGACTGTAAACTTTTGGGGGCAGGGAATTCCTCTTCATTGTATTATAAAGCACTGTGCACACTATATGGAACTATGAATAATATGTGGTACACATGATGCAAGTAATAACTAGTAATAATAATCACACCTTCAGTTCCTTCTCACTGCTGCATGGTCAGAGTTGGAACTTTCGCTTTTCTCTTGTCCTTGGTGATGCACTTTCCAAACTCTACAGAAAAACTGTTTTTGTTCTTGTATGTAATTAGGATTTTACTGATTTTGTAGTAGATTTAGTGTTCATAGTTATTTTTGTACGATTAAAGATTTTGGGACATCACTTTAGTAGTCCCACCCAACCATCCCTACCCAGCACCGGTGTCTGGGTACTGGATTATGACGACAAGATTCAAGGTCTGCACTGCCTGTCCTGATGCCCTCACTCTTTTTCACTCATTTACTAGCAACAACACTGTCTTGTACTGCTTGGGGGAAGCCCACGTCACATCCAGGTGCAGTATCTGTCTCTCCCTCCCTGCCCTATGCCTTAAGAAGCACCTCATGGAGGTTGCCATGAGGCCTCAGTCAGATCCCGGCCAGGGGATCCCCTCTGGACATCAGCCTGAGCAATCCAGGAGTGCACTCCTACCTCGGAGTCCCAGTTTGGTTCTGCCGGTACGAGCACTATGGACCCCATGCTGAGGTCTGGCCATGAACTGTGGAAGGATGTGCATAAGTATGGCAGTAAGTCTTCCTCCAAACCCAAGAAAGACACTGCACCCTCCATGAGTTCCGGCCACAGAGGAGGGGTGCCTTCCAAGGCTCATAAGAGCAAGGAGTCATTGCATCATTTGCCGGATCTGGTGGTCCTGATTCCTGAATCAGGCACCCCTCCTGCAGGAGGTCAGCCAGCACAGTGTGAATTGTCAGTCTCCAGGCAGGTCCCCTTACTGGCTCTGGTTCTATCCGTGGACCGGTTGCCATTGATGCTCTACCTGCTCTTCCTCTGTTTTAGTTACTCTATTTAGCTATATTTCCACCTTTCCTCAGCTCAGAAATCAGCTTCCTTTAAATCTCCGATGATGTTTTGTGCTGGGCTTATAACAGGGGTTCTCTGACAGCTTACTTCCGTGAACAGTTTCATGTGAGACATACCCTCCCCCGTTGCACACAACCCCTCTCAATTCCCTTCCTCTTGGTTCTAGAACAGCTTTCATTCTGTGACCCATCAGGAAAGGCTCCACAGAGTACAGACTAAGACAGGAAAGCAGGTCTTTGATCTCATGAATTACTCTCCTGTTCCTCACTCCTTTCTGCTTCCTCAAGTACCTCCTGTCTCTTTTCCTACTGGTGGTTACCACATTCCCTGCTAGGCTTTCCCCTTAACTGCTTATTTCTACAGACAGACAGACAGGCAAGCAACTATAGGAAAGAAGAGTCATAATCACATGATCAGCAAGCATGGTGTGGTATGTGATTTGAGAACCTGTGATCTACCTCATCTACCTGCCAATACTGAACTGTTCTGCATGGTATATTTATTAGTCCAGTCTAAGTGTTTGTTTTTTTCTTGTTTATTTGTTCTATGACTCAAAGGATGCAGCTTCCACTTTCCTTTGGGAAACGATGGAAGAGAATAGCAGGTCTCTCATAAATCACTGCTTTGTTTTATCAGAACCCTCCTTGTGAACCCTTCTAATTTTCTTTAGGGTAAGCCACAACTGCTGTATTGCTTTATAAGAGCAGATGGCCATAAAATTAGTCACAGTAGGCAGTGTTCCCCAACAAATGCCCAAGGCATCTTGCTAGTTTTTCATTCATTTCCCATTTTAGTCATAAATTAAAAATCATGTCAATTTCCTTACTAATTTTGCCTTCTTTTCCAGCTGTGCCAGAGATGGAGCTGGCAGTGGTCCCAGCCTGAAAGGAATAGAAAAATATTGGAGGAGGCTGTCCATGCCTGGAGTCTTGAGCTGCGCCCCCACTTTTCCACTGACTGCCAACATGCAGTGGATATGCAACAGGTCTGGGGGCTGTATAGGAAGAACAGCCTTGGCATTGTAAATGAAACCCTATAATGTTACCTCACAGGGTGTGGGAGTTAAATCCAATTTGAGAAATACAGCATTCATTTCTGGCCGTAAAAATATAGCCAGCCACATACAGGGAGGCAAAGAGGAAGTTTTCATTAGGTGGTCTCTGTTTTTTTTTTTAATAGCTGCTTTTTAGTTTTTATGAGACTCTTTCTGTAGGCCTGCATGCAGGGGAACAAATTGATTTTCTCCACGCTTTCCGCCATACATATTTTTTATGTCCCATCCATGGACAGGGTGCATGGTTGGGATAAGTGCTTCTCTGACCGCAGCCTATTTTTAAGCATAAGTATAAGCAGTGCTCAGCCCATAAATAAGCACAAGAGTTTTTAAAGCTGTGATCTGAAAAGCATTAGAAACTAATTACAATATTTCCTTATACACCCAGAAACTGACTAGAAAGGTGTAAACAGATGCAATCAGCAAATGCCTAAAGCTATAGGACTGAGGGTATGTCTACACCTACAATTTTGCAGCGCTGGTTGTTACAGCTGTGTTAGTACAGCTGTATAGGGCCAGCGCTGCAGAGTGGCCACACTTACAGCAACCAGCACTGCAAGTGGTCTTAAATGTGGCCACACTGCAGCGCTGTTGGGAGTGGTGCATTGTGGGCGGCTATCCCACAGAGCACCTCATCCCATTTCGGCGCTGTGGCTTGTGGGAAGGGGAAGGAAATGTGATTGTCTTTCCGCTTCCTGTTCCAACGCCCCGTGGTGCTTTGGTACACATTCGGAGCAGTGTGGCAGCATTGTGATTGTACAGCGCTTTTTCTGCGATTTTTTTTATAAATGGATCCTGAGCAGCTGACAACCTTATTGATGAATGTTGCCAGCACATCGCGCTTGGCAGTGGAGCTATTCCTTCAGCTGCAAAATGAGAGTGAGAGTGAAAGCGACAGTGAGTGACAGTGAGAGTGAGGAGTCAGACGATGATATTGAATCGCCTCACTGTGAAGACAGTAAATTGCTTGTAGCAGTAACAGACGTGCTCAGCTCCATGGACCGGCGCGTTTGGGCTCGGGAAACCAGCACTCAGTGGTGGGATCAAATCGTCCTGCAATCCTGGGATGACGAGCAGTGGCTGCAGAACTTTCGGATGAGAAAAGCACTTTCATGGCACTGTGTGCTGAGCTCGCCCCTACCCTGCGGCGCAGGGACACGAGATTGAGAGCTGCCCTGCCAGTGGAGAAGCGGGTGGCTATTGCAATCTGGAAGCTGGCAACTCCAGACTGCTTCAGATCGGTGGCGAACCAGTTTGGAGTGGGAAAGTCCACCATTGGAATGGTGCTGATGCAAGTTTGCAGGGCCATTAATCGCACCCTGCTAAGAAGAACCATGACTCTTGGGAACGTGCAGGACATTGTAGATGTCCACCTGGCATCAGAGTATGTTAATCGCAAGGGGTATTTCTCCGTGGTTCTGCAAGCGCTTGTGGATCACCGTGGGCGTTTCACTGACATTTACTCAGGATGGCCTGGAAAGGTGCACGATGCATGCATATTTCGGAACAGTGCCCTGTTCAGGAGGCTGAGGGCCGGGACTTTTTTCCCAGACCGCAAGATCACAGTAGGGGACGTCGAAATGCTCACTGTGATCCTTGGAGACCCCGCTTACCCCTTAATGCCATGGCTCATGAAACCATATACAGGGAAGCTTGAAAGGAGCAAGGACTGGTTCAACTACAGGCTGAGCCGGTGCAGAATGATTGTGGAGTGTGCTTTTGGCCGTTTGAAAGCTCGCTGGCACTGTCTTTATGGGAAGCTAGATTTGGTGGAAAGCAGCATCACCGCTGTTATATCCGCGTGCTGCACCCTCCATAATATTTGTGAAGGGAAGGGTGAAAGATTCAGTGAGGAATGGACCTCCGAGGTTCGACGCCTGGAGGATGAGTTTGCTCAGCCAGAGGGCAGGGCTAATAGGGAGGCCCAGGAAAGGGCTTCAAGGATTAGGGATGCTTTAAGGGAGCAATTTGATGCTGAGAGCCAACAGTAATGTTTGATGCATTTGATGTGCTTTGCTTTACCTTGCTGTTTAATATTTACCACTTCCAGCAACAATAAAACATAGTGAAAGAAATAGAAAAAAAAAACTTTATTCAACATACAGTACATAACAGGCAAGGGGGTAGAGTGGTGGACTGTACATTTACAGGTTTTAATATGTCCTATTTTGATCAATATTCACTGTCTGCTGCACTTCAGGATTACTATGCTGCAGAATAATGGGGGTAGAGTGAACAGGGTAAGAATTATAGTTATCAGGGCTGGTAGGTGATCTTATAGGTGTTGGGGGCAGCTGGGGATAATACAGAACTGGCTGCTGGAGAAAGTTGTTTTGTGGAAATACTGGGGAACAAGGAAGAGGGCTTTGGGAGGGCTGTGGGTTACCACGGTACATATTTGTCTGCATGGCTACAAGAGACTCGAAAGACTCAGTTTGGCGAGACAGGAGGCTTATCATCTGCTTTGTGGTTTTTTTGGCAGACAATTCCTTTCTCCTGATTTCTGTTTGCCTCCATTCGTGTACACTCTTTCTCCACCCATGTACATTGCTTCTCCATTCATAGGTCTTCTCTCTCCATTCCTCTGTCTTCCTACTTTCTCTGTTGTAGTGGCTCATTACAGACTTGATCAATTCCTCTTTTGATTTCCTAGGATTCCGTCTCAAGTTCTGCAACCTACGTGAGGCCGGTGATACGGCTGCAGTAGTCAAGGTCCCTAGAAAACAGAGAGATAGAACCATGTAATACACAGAGGCTTCATTGTTTATTATCACAGTTTGAAGGACTTTTTAGACTTTTGGTAGCATCCTTCTCACATACCTCACATAACACAGGGAGGGCAGGCAAGCTAAGTCATGGCGAGCAATGGGGTGAGTGGTTTTGCCCCAATTTCCCCTTGGGAGTGGGAATTGACCGGGGGGGGGGAACACGGTGCTGGATGCCTGCTCGGAGGGTGGGTGGGGAACACCAGAGCACACCGCGGGGCAGGATGCCTGCTTGGAGTGGGGGTCGAGGAACACCGGAGCACACCGCGTGGCTGCCTACGTGCTGGGGGGGGGGTGGGAAACACGGGAGCACACCGCGGGGCTGGATGCCTGCTTGGAGGGGGGGTCGGAGAACACCAGAGCACACCGCGGGGCAGGATGCCTGCTTGGAGTTGGGGACGGGGAACACCTGAGCACACCGCGGGGCTGCCTACGTGCTGGGAGGGAGGGTGGGAAACACGGGAGCACACCGCAGGGCTGGATGCCTGCTTGGAGGGTGGGTGGGGAACACCAGAGCACACCGCGGGGAAGGATACCTGCTTGGAGGGGGGGTCGGGGAACACCGGAGCACACCGCGTGGCTGCCTACGTGCTGGGAAGGGTGGGGGTAAAAACAGAGTGCCATGGGCTGGGGAACCGCGAATCTGGTGCCCTGCACTCAATTATCCCTAAACTCTCAACAGGGTTTCCTACTGCCAGACATATCATTGCTGCGTGTTACCTGGGAAGAGAGGGAGGGTCTTCTACAGGAATGTGGATACCGCCCTGGCCCCTATGCAGCTTGCCTGTGTGCAGCCATGGTCCCCCCACCCCTCTCTGCACAGTGGATCGGATGAGTTAACCTGACCGGGACAGGGACCACGGTGGCTCTCCCGATCAATTTGAGAAAGCAAATTGCAAACGCTCTTGCAGCATTTCAAGAGATTACCGAGGCAGATTACAGAGACGTTATAGATCAAATCAGTGGGCTATTCCACGTTTACGCATGCATGCAGGCAGCGATAACCAAAATCCTCCTCTCACAAAACATTGAAATCTACTTACCACGAGCACGATCCTCAGCTTCCTCCTCAACATCAGCTTCCAGCTGCTGCGACTGGCTAGCCTCCTCCGGGCTTGAGAAGAGCTCCTGGCTGCATGTGTCCTGGGACTCCGGGGTGTCTCCCTCCACGCCAGTAGCCTCACTGTCTCCGTCCTCTACAACATCCCCCACTTCTCCCTGCTCTGAACTCTCCATCGTGCTCCTAGGATTTGCAGTGAGGTCACACCCAAGTATGGCATCCAGCTCCTTGTAAAACCGGCAGGTTGTGGGGGCAGCTCCTGAGCGGCGATTTCCCTCACGGGCTTTGCAGTACGTACTCCTCAGCTCTTTAATTTTTACCCTGCACTGCAAGGCGTCCCGTTCATGGCCCCTTCTCATCAAGGACTGCGATATCTGCCCATACGTATCATAATTTCTCCTTCTGGAGCGCAGCTGTGTTTGCACAGCCTCCTCTCCCCAAACACTAATGAGGTCCTGCAGCTCTGCATTGGTCCATGCTGGGGCTCGTTTGGTGCGTGGAGGCATGGTTGCTGAGTGATTGATAGATTAATTGCACTCCACACCTGGCTGAGCAAACAGGAAGGGGATTTTTAAAATTCCCGGGGCATTTAAAGGAGGGGTCAGGTGAGCACAGGGCAATGGAGTTTGCTTGATTACCAGAGAGGCTTCTTCAGGTATGCTGGGATACCTGCTTATGCCACGGAGGTCAACAAAAACACTGGTGAGTGTCTACACCTGATGACCAGCGCTGGTGATCCAGAGCTGGATCCTCTACACCCGAGGCTCGACCGGGTGTACTGCCAGCGCTGCAAACAGGGAGTTGCAGCGCTCGTAGTGCCGTGCAGGTGTGTACACATCCTAAGTTGCAGCGCTGTAACCCCTTCACCAGCGCTGCAACTCTGTAGTGTAGACAAGCCCTAAGTAAGGACTCTGATCAGCGTAGACTGGCACTCTTATTTTCAGTGCAGGCCTGTGCTCCTTTGAAAGAAGAGGTGATGCATTGAGTACAATTAAAGGTAGAGTGCACTGTACTGCAATGCACTCAGGCTAAGGCAGAATGACAGACAGGTTTGAAGATTCTTTGTTATTTCTCAAAAATACTAGAGTTGGTTGGGGTGGGGGGAATCAACATCTTTCCCCCACAAAAAATTATGGGGAAAAATATCTATTTGAATTTTCTCAGTAAAAAAGTTGTTTTCTGTGAGAAATTTTAAAAACATTTTAAAATGAAACATTAAGTCAAAATGAATTTTTTTCAATTTTTGGAAATCAAAAGATTTCGGTTTTACCTTTTCAGATTGCTTCTCCCCCAAAAATCCAAAACCTGAAAATGGAAAACTGATTTTTTTTGGTTTCCAAACACTGAAAGAAATTTCAAATGTGTTTAATTTCAAAACATCAATTCAAAATTGAAAAAAAAAGTTTTGAATTTCACATTTATACAGTTACTCCAAACTACTATAGACTTTTCTAGTAAGAAAATAAGAATATTTCATCAAAATTTTCCTATAGAAATGCCAGTGTCAACAAAAACTACATTTTCTGATGGAAAAACAACGAAGAGTCCTGGTGGCACCTTAGACATAAACAAATTTATTTGGGCATAAGCTTGTTGTAATATATATACTGTTTACTGTTTCTTTCACTCCATATAGCTGATGAAGTGGGTTTTAGCCCATGAAAGCTTAGGTCTAAATACATTTGTTAGTCTCTAAGGTGCCACAAGGACTCCTCGTCGTTTTTGCTGATACAGACTGACACGGCTACCACTCTGAAATCTGATGGAAAAGTTTTTCAGTCAAGTTTTTGTTTTTTGACTCTCTCTAATAATTATCCTACAACTAGTCTGATCAATATTTTTAAAATATAATCGTTTTTTGAATATTGTCTTGTCTGGAGTCTTATACCATTCTTGACACCATTGCATTGGAGTAGCTTACACCAGCAGCAGATAAAACATGTGTAAACCTGCAGTCCTGTATGTCAACAGGATTCTGTCCAGAAGTAAAGCTCAGTTTGGGAATGTGATCATCAGAGAAAGTGCTTCCAGCCTAGAGTGACTCAGCTTATTTTCAAAGTTCTATTTCTGGAAGATGGTCTCTCTCTCTCTGAACTCTTTCTGCTCCCACTCTTCCTTTTGGGCAGGGCTGGCTCTAGCCATTTCGCCGCCCCAAGTACGGTGGCACGCCATGGGGGGGCGCTCTGCCGCTCGCCGGTCCCGCGGCTCTGGTGGACCTCCTGCAGGCATCCCTGCAGAGGGTCCGCTGGTCCCGCGGCTCTGGTGGACCTCCTGCAGGCGTACCTGTGGATGCTCCACCGGAGCCGCGGGACCAGCGGACCCTCCACAGGCAAGCCTGTGGGAGGTCCACCGGAGCTGCCTGCCTCCCTCCCGGCAACCGGCAGAGCGCCCCCCGCGGCATGCCGTCCCAAGCATGCGCTTGGCGCGCTGGGGCCTGGAGCCAGCCCTGCTTTTGGGATTATCTTTTACTCCTTTTTATCTAGAATTGTTAATTTCTATGGGCCCTGAGCCTGGTTTTTGTATACATTTATAGCTGGTTTGTATTAGGCACAATACTATACCCTAAAGACACGATTTGTTTCTTCTCTAGTTATGATGTGAAACAAGGATAGCTCATCCTGGTGCTGATTACATGATGGGACTTTTAATATCCTCTCCATCCCACCCCCTTTGGTGGACTTTTACTCCTCTCTCCCAAGTTGGCCAAAGAGACTTCTTTCAGTTTGATTTCTTGAGAGTTTAGGGCAAGAGTGGGAGGAAGGAACACCTAATTGAGCAATGTTACAAAGGCAACCTCTGTTCTTCTGGGAGCGTGCCTGCACATGCGTCAGCAGAAATGGTGCCAGATGCCATAGGCAGGCTGGTGTCTGTCAACATGGAAATTAAACAACATTCCCCCAAATACTTTAAACATCCCAGGCTGTGCAAGGTCTACAGCTAATATTTTAATCTATTCACCACAGGGTAAACAGCCAAAAGGACCTATGGAAAAAGAGGGTCTGAAAGCCTAATATCAACATCAAGGGATGTACACGAGGACAGGGTAGGGCAGACCTCCCAAGAGTCCCAGGTTTCATGAGACGGTCCTGCTTTGACCCACAAAATTCCCTGTCTCGGTTGAAGTGGCTCTTGTCCCGGAGGGTTGGCTAAGCTCAGCTGCCCTTTGCGGCCAGGCCAAATCTGTATGTGCTGTGTCCCTATACATCGGGTCGCAATGCCTTGAACAGGGAGCTGAGCCCAGCCAGTCTGGCAGAACTAGAGCTCCTGCAGCGTGGGGTGGTTTGCTCTGCAACTCTCCTCCCCCCAGGCCTCCCAGCCCCAGCCAGCAGGATCCCTGCTGCCTTAATGTTGAGAGGAATGATAGGCTCTATAGATTCTTCCTTTCCTCCCACCTATATTCGTGGCTGTCAAGGGTAGGACAGCTCCTTAAGTTACATGTCACAGGAGCAAGCGTGCCAGGAGGCCAGGGGATGCTCCCCTCATTTATAGTGTCACCAACTCTCAGGATACCTTTGCAAGTCATAAGATTTCAGCAAGGGCTGAATGGAGCCAGACCAGTGAGGACACCAGAACCTCCAGCCCTGTGGAGCATTTCAGCACTGGTCGGGAAGAGGGGGGGAACCCCTCTGACTGGCTGACTTCTCCACAGCCCCTGCCTCCCCCTCCTCATCCTCCACTGTCAGGAGCCAACACCATTCTCACAGAGACAAAGAGGGGAGAGGATTGGGACACTGTGGGAGTGAGGGGGACTCACTGGAGGTCGGGGGGGCAGTGTTGTTCCCTGTCACGGTAGCAAGCCCGGGACACAGTGAGAGCCATCAGTCAGCGCCACCCTGTGGGACCCTCCCCCGAGGGCTGGGAGCTGTTTGGGGTCCAGCAGCTGTGGTTGTCGGAAATGGACCTGATGCCAATGCAGGGGAGGGACCAAATCGCGGCTCTTTCTGAGGTGCAGCCTCTGCTCTGCGAAAACCCTGGACATTTCATGTTATTTGAAAAATTCCCCTGGCTAGAGGCTCAAAAAAGAGGCTATATCCTGGAAAACCCAGATGTATAGTAACCCAAGAAGGAACAGAAAGAGCCCTCCTCTCCCTCCTGCGAGTAACAGGGACAGCTCCTCTCCCCTCCCTCCCTGCAACACCCATCCTGGGAAGGGGCAGGGGCCCTCTACCCCTCCTGCAGCTCCCCCGCCCCCGACCTGGGAGAGGGGGGTTAAGCAACTCTAGAGCTGCAAGAGGAGTAGAGAGAACATAAGAACAGCCGTACTGGGTCAGACCAAAGGTCCATCTAGCCCAGTATCTGTCTAGTGACAGTGGCCAATGCCAGGTGCCCCAGAGGGAGTGAACCTAACAGGCAATGATCAAGTGATCTCTCTCCTGCCATCCATCTCCATCCTCTGAAGAACAGAGGCTAGGGACACCATTCTTTACCCATCCTGGCTAATAGCCATTTATGGACTTCACCACCATGAATTTATCCAGTTCCCTTTTAAACATTGTTATAGTCCCAGCCTTCACAACCTCCTCAGGTAAGAAGTTCCACAAGTTGACTGTGTGCTGCGTGAAGAACTTCCTTTTATTTGTTTTAAACCTGCTGCCTATTAATTTCATTCGGTGACCCCTAGTTCTTGTATTATGGGAATAAGTAAATAACTTTTCCTTATCCACTTTCTCAACATCATTCATGATTTCATATACCTGTATCATATCCCCCCTTAGTCTCCTCTTTTCCAAGCTGAAGAGACCTAGCCTCTTTAATCTTTCCTTATATGGGACCCTCTCCAAACCCCTAATCATTTTAGTTGCCCTTTTCTGAACCTTTTCTAGTGCTAGAATATCTTTTTTGAGGTGAGGAGACCACATCTGTATATAGTATTCAAGGAGGAGACAGAAGTGGGGGAAACTGAGGCAGGATTGATTGGGGCGAGAGCTTCTGCCCTAGAGGATCAACATCACCTTTTGGGGGAGTTGGCACCACTAATTGACATAGGCTGGGGATGGGCCACAGGAGTTCAGAAAATAAAAAAAAAGACAGACCCAACCCCTTCTTTTTTTTTTTGGTAAGTTTCAAGATTTAAGGTCTGACTCGTGATTTTTGAATTGTTGGGGTAGGTGATACCACATTCCCTTTTCTTTCATTGTGAAAGAAACCTCTAACCTGCCCTGAGCGAGAGACACTGCAGCAGCCACCTCTTCTTCCTCACAGCCAAGTGGGAGCAGTAGCAGGAAACAGAAAAGAGGCAGCCTGGATGCCTGTTCCTCATAACAAACCCACGAATCCCCAACTAGTCTCCCAGATGCCTGGCAGTTTGTGATGGGAAACCCTGGGGAGCTGAGGGAGCCTGGGGTCAGTACTGGGCTCCTCACCTTGGGCCACCACTACAATACCATCTCCTCCCAGTTGTTCCCTCCTGGCTGTGCTGCAGCATGGGAGCCACTGGAGCTGAGACACAAAGGGCAGATGAATATCTGCACAATGGCCCCAAGTGGCCAGGAGGCACAGCCATAAGCCTGATGCCTGCCCACAGCTCAGCTGGATGGATGCATGCCAGAGAACCCAGCTGAAATGCAGGCAGCTGCGAGAAGGCTGTCCAATGTGAGAGTTTCACAGGCCATACAGGACACCTGCCAGCCCTGTTTATTATGGACAGGGTTAAATTTTGCTCTCATATCCCTCTTTTCACCATGTATGTAACCAAAATAAAACCACATTCCTCAGTAGTTACACAGAGTTCAGGCATGGTATGTAGGATCAGCTCCCTCATTCACACTCTGACTCAGAGTGTAATTCTACCCGTTTGCAAGAGAGAGGGGCAAAGTCTAATAAATATTGCACTTGCATAGTAACCTTTCATTCAAGGGGTCTTACAGCACTATATATCATCCACATTTTATAGGAGTGTAAATACTAAAGCAAAGAGGTGAAGTGACTTGCTCAAAGATATATGATGAGTCAGCAGCAAACAAATAGTAACTAAATCCCTGGCCCCGCTTTAGCCACTAGACAACACTACCTCATAGCAGCAGGGATGCCACCACATAAACACTGACAGAAGCACATCCCCAAACTTTCAGGCTCAAGGTTGGTTAGGCCCTTTTGGAGGGCACTTAAAAGGAAATTGCCAGGTATTACAGGAAGTTCTGTCTGAGATTCCAAAGGGTAAAACTTAACCCCCCGAGTCAGAACTTAACAGTATCCCAGTCTGGCACTTCCAGTCATCAATTGCTAGGTGTTAAATAGCCGGAGTGTGCCATTGGGTATGTACATATCATACACATAGCTATCAGACTATGTTCAGACTTGGGTGCCTAAAGTTAGGCATGTACAGTAAGTGGCCTGATTTTTTCCACGAGAGTCGGTCACCCCATCTCCCACTGATTTCTATGGGAGCTCCTGGTGCTCCGTACATTAAACTGCTGGAGACAGAAAAGTGCCGTTAGGTCTTCTAGCCCATTCAATGGCCACTGTAGGATTGCTCCTACAGTTTTAATAGTTTTTTTTTTTTTGTTTTGGTTTTTTTTTGGTCATCTACCTCCCGTTCAGACATTGTGGAGTGAAAGATCTGGAGAGCGGTTGTGGGTACACAAGCATATCCGTATGATCTTTTGGCTAGCCTTCCAAATGCTGACCTCTGTTCTAACATGCCTGTCTTTTTGACAGACTTTGCTCCCTCAAAGTGCAGTGTATTAACTTACAACTTGCTGTATCAGGGCCGTAGCTTTTTGAAACAAGACCAGCCTTGTCTGTGAATTGCAATACAAATGTATAGTGTCATAGAAATAAGACTCAGTTCCTTGATACCTCTCCACTCCCCCCCTCCCATTATGACTGGAGAAAACAACTTGTACATTTCACGTTTTATTGCAAAATATTAAAATAAATTACATTTGACACAGAGTTATCCAATATTTACATACATTGTGATTCCAGTGACAATCACCAAACAAAGAACAAACAGATGTTGTATCTGTTCACGTGACAGAGTGACAGAAGTGAGATCACCAGGACTGTATAGACTAAAAATTAGGGGCTCTTTTACATATTTTTATAATTTTTAAGTTAAATGCATCAAATTAGTAGACTGAAGCCTAGAAGGCAAGAAGAGTATAGAAAAGATAGAGCTCTCACGCTCCTGTTAAGGCCAATAGGTTTCTGTATAACTTTTTTGTTCCTATTTTACTGAGAATGTTGGTATATTTTTTATCTGTGCCACTCAAATCAAATGGAGAAAAAAATCATATCTTATGCAGGATGACAAGGTGTCTGTCAGTAAGCACTGGTTTTGGTTTAAGTTTTGTGGCATCCATTGGCAGCAATGGATGCACACAAACCCCCAGCACTGGAAGAACACGGCTCTTTTTTTCTACTACTCAGCAGTTTCGTACCAATGTATCAGATTTGTTAGTCTGCCTGCCACAAAACACACACACACACACCCACATCATTGAAGCCCATTTAGTCACCCTCAAGCCAGTCTAATTGGCATAAGACAGAGGGGAGAGCAAAGTGGAAGATGAGGCCCCCTTGTCTTTTTAATTTGGATGTAGGAACAACATTTTAAAAACACAACATAAAGACCTGGTTGCAACCGCCAATGCCTTTTACAACATTGGATCGTCTTGGCAAATGGAAATCAGGCATGAAAGGGGAAACCATGCTCAGATTTAATGGCCCAGAAATGGCTGGAAATAGGTTAGCAACTGGAAGGATTCTCCCCTCCTCACCCCCACGTCTATATCTGCCATAAATTTGTTTTTTTTATTAAAGGTCGCACCCGACCCACATAATCCCACCTATAAAATTTAAATTATTGAGGAATAAACCACAGCCCCAGTTCACAAACCCCAGTGAAATTCTAAATGGTGGCAAACAGTAAACTTAAGTTTCCTTGAACTACTTCACATTATACAAAAATTTTCCACAAGCAGCATCTGGGAATTGAAACTAGCTATAGGCACTTTTATGTTGAAGAGCTAAAATACTGGACACACTTCTGATTCATTACATGAGAATCAAAGGGCAAGAAGACAATGCTAGTTAAGGCCCCAGGTTGCTGCTTTTCTTAAAATGTGGAAGACGGGTGGACAAAGAGGGCTGGTTGGCTTAGAACTCAAGCAATTCTGAGATGGCACCAGATCTGAAAAATACTGGCGGAGGAGGAGGAAATCACCTCTTCGGTTTTGTGCTGGCCCTCTGCAATGTACCAATTAAATCCCAATTAATCTTTGGGTGCAAAGCAGGATTTAATTGCTGCACAGCCCTTGTGCTGGCCCACTGCAAAGAGGTGAATTTTGCCCAGTAGCATTACAGTAAGGCACATGGGTGGGTTGTCTTGAGTGAGATGTGTTTATGTCTCAAAAAAAGAATTCTGCACTTAGTTCCAGGAAAGTTAATCAGTACCTGAACATTTATGGTGTTTATAATGTAGACTTTTATATTTTATGTCGGGAAGGTCCAACTGAGGGCCACGTCAGCAGCTTGGCAGAAGGCAGAGAGCTGCACCTAACTTGATAACATGAAACAGATTACATCCCTCCACATCTTTAAAGACACAGCTGCAGTTTGATATGGAGATTGTGCAACATTCCATCTCAGTCAGAGCAGCCAAGAGAAGTGTCTGGGTCATGTAATTTCTGTATTAAAGAGAAGCCACATTCTAAAGCTTCATGGACCACACTTTGGATGCTCCTCTTCTCTACTTAACAGAGAATACCAAGCTGGACTTACTTTCTCCATCTTTTTCAGTGTGCTTTTCTGCATTACCCTAACACTGCATTAACTGTCACTAAAACTTTGATCTGTGTGTCAACAATGGAAGACAAGCTGGAGAACAAGAGTAGTTTTTTGGAGTGTTTTGTTTTGTTTAAGTGATGTGCATTTCTTTAATGAGAATATTAGACTTGCCACAGTAAAAGTCACACCTCTATAAATGGAGCACTGCCTCCCATTTCTTATGGTTGAAGGAAAATCCCCCCAAAAATAGTGGCATCAAGAAATAGTTATCATCCAAAACCTTCTACACAAGGAGGCATACCTGAGGGGCTTGGAATCATGATGAAAGGCTGTGAAAAGAAAACCTTATTAGAACTCATCAGAACCTTTCTAGTACAGACACTCATTCATTCCAGCCTGTTGCAAATCTGGTCACCTAGTTACCAAGACTCCAAAAAGCAATAAAAGTATGAAATTACACTTTGAGTTAGATTCTCTCTTCAGCTATAATATTGTAAAGGTGGAATAACCGCTGCAACCAATAAAGTTAATTCCACATTTTTGCCAACATTTTTAACAGCGCGGGATCTTGTCCTTTGTTACAATTAGGTTACACACCTTTATGAACATAATACAAGTTTCCATAGAGCAATCAAAACAGACATTCCTTGTTTTACAGTAGGTGGCTTCAGAACTTCTTGTCAATGTGATATCTAACTGGAGTGCTGGGTTCCCACAGTTTCTCCTCCTAATGTGTAAGGAGAGACCCATGTTTCAAGCAGCGGCCAATATTTACAGTTATTAGTACATGTAGTCATTCAAGATTAGTATTACAAAATTCCACACAATCCTTCTCATCAAGTTCTAGAGGCAGCAATATTTACCCCTCTCCTTCCCAAATCCATATATTTCAGTACTGTTCTCTGAACTTTCAACATTTCTAGGGCATCTTGGAATGATTTAGATGCTGTAAAACAAAAACAAAAGCTTGCCATTTTAAGTCCAAAGGTCTTGACAATTCTATGTTCTAAAAATACTTTGGATACTGGGACACTGTCCTTTCCCCTCCCTCAGCACACCCTCTTCCGCAGTGTCCCCACTCTCCAGAGTAGCAGCACCTCTTGCCAACACGTAATTAAGAGCTTATTTGAAAGGGTTTTACATGGTGTATGCATGGATATCTTTTTTTTTAAAAAGGGAAGAAAGATATATTACCGTTTTCTTTTTACTCAAAACATCTGGGGTTAACTTTTTCAAAAAACAGCCCATGTGCCCCACAACCACTCAAAAGCTCTAATTAGAGGCAAGAAATAAAATTTTCAGATATGCCCAAGTAACTTAGGAGCCCAAGTGACTCAGACTCCTAAGGGCTTGTCTATACAGAGAGTTAGCATGAAGCAAGCCAGGGTATAAAATCTACAGTGCACTCGCTTGGTGCACACTAACTGGCCAAATGGACCCTGCTAGAACACTAAAAGTTCCACAGTATGCTTTCATATGGGAATATGTCAAAGCACACTAAAGAGATTTTAGTGCATGGTAGCAGGGTCCACATAGCCAGTTATCATGCAGCAAACTAGTGCACTGTCGATTCACATTCTTATCTCTTGCGCACTAATACTTTGAGTAGACAATCCCTAAGTCAGTGGCACTTCTGAAAATTTTACCCACGTCTACGATTACACAACCTTCTTGGAAGTGGGGTAGAATAACCACTGAATACCCAAGTAGGTCATGCTTTAAAAAAAAACATTCAAAATGTGACTGTTTTTAAAACCATCTCAACTTCAAGTCTAATCTGAAATATCAAGTTGGGGAGGTACAGCAAGAGTTTCTGAACCAGAGATAGTGATCATACCGTACAGGTTTCTGTAACAGCTCTTCAGGTCCCTTTGACAGGTATTGCAACATTCAGACAGGATTTGATACCCAAAAGGTGATTTTACTCAAAAGGACAGTTTAACTAAAACTTCATCTGTACAGACAAAGTGTATTCAAGTATTTTCTCTAAAATATGGACAGTGGAAGGACACTTTCCATGTAAAAAGTCTGTCATATCCTTTGTGCTCCTCTTTATTTTGATCACGGTGGCTTTTCCTCCCAACTTCTTCTTGCACAGGTCTTGGCTGCTGGACACAGTGAATTTTAGCCACAAGTGCTTTTCATGTCCCTAAGGATGATTTCATCCCAGGTAGGTTCTTGTTTGCTAAGCAGGCTCTCTAAGTCAGTTCCTTTGGCGCTTTTTTAATTTAATATTTTTGTTCATAAATTCACTGCTCCCCATTTACTAATAGCACTGGCATAACCCAGATAAACACCATGGTAGCTCTGAAGCTTTTTTACTCACCACTGCCAATGCACCTCAACTCTGATCTTAAGTACATTCTGCTATTCCAATCCCAAGCTTCTCCTGGAGAGAGACTACCAGTTATGCCACATCTAGTGGTAGCAAGTTGGTGATGTGTGGCTAGGATAAGACCACACACTTATTTTCACTTGTGAACTAGGCAGGACTTGAATCCAGCTTTCCAGAGGTGAAGGCTAGTGCAGTAATCTAACATGTTCTATATGCCTAAACCAGTTTGTCTGCAACTGTACAGTTTTACACCCAAATGAATTCTCCCATGAAAAGCAAAATTAAAAAAAAAATAGGTCCAGTGTAACAACTTTAGTCATTTCCTGCCACTTTCTTCAAGAACTAGAGTCCCAAGAGGAAGCAAGATGCCTCAAGCTTTAAATTGTCATCTTGCAACTGTTCTAATGTAGACAAGCAAAGCTGATTGGCTCCAAAAAGCAAACAACTGTTGATGATATTAAGACATAGGAGGTTTTTGGTTTGGGTGTTAGACAGGAGGTGCTAGCAATAAATCTGCCTTCCTCCTGCATAAATTTTGAATAGACAGTATTAACCACCTTCAAAAAACCATTGCCAAAATGTGTGCTGCTTCACGTTGTAGCTGTTACATTGTTTACTGTGTTGTACACATTCATCAGTTGTTCATAAGGCACAGAAATTTCCGACTCATTACTGGTAAAGGTAGATTCATCAGAGGATGGGAAATTCACCAGTTTTTTGGGAGTCTCAGGTTCCTCTGCAAGATTGTCATCCATGGAGGACTTCGAAGTTTCCTCATCATCTGAAAGATCTTCCTCATCGTCTTCTTCCTCATTTACAAAATTTATATTGGCACTCTCAAAGATTAAGGGTCGGTAATCCCTGGAGTCCCAAACTTCCCCTTCTTCCTCGCTGATCCGGTCCAGCTGGTTTATAAACACGGTGCCCTCCAGGGGGCTGTCTCCAGTGCGTTTGTCATTTAGGTGCCTCATGATGTGACTGTTTTTGAGTCCTAGGGAAACATTGTCATACTCGAATGATTTGCTCTTTGTATATGTCACCAGGGCATCCCTGTTGGCATTCTGGATATTTGGTTTGACATTTTCTGCTTTAATCATTTTGTCATTGCTTGTCTTCAGAGCCTTCTTCCCAATCTGCTTGATGAGATCATTGTATGTCTCTTCCTTCTTGGAAAGGAAGCTGAAGATGTTCACATCCTTGGAGCTGCCCATCTGATGGGCTTTTTTAGAGGGAGAGTGATTTTCAAAGGACTCTTTCCTTTTTTTCCTCCGTTTCTTGATTGCTTTGTGGACTTCCACAAACATACTGACCTTCCAATTGACAAAGAGCGAAAGCCAAGCTAGGCCAAGGTAGATCCATAACTCCACAAAATATCTGTAAAGGGCATGGTAGTTCACGTCCGGGTTCACACCTATAATGAATTCAAAACAAGAAAGGTTATATAACAAAAAGTATATACAAAGTTTAAGGAAGTTTTAGTCTGGATATAACTTGAAGTCCAATGAAGAATCTTCAAGGAGTTTGCAGACCACCATTTTCATACCTGCCTTCCAAGAGGAAAGCTGAAATAGAAAACATGTGGAGGTTTGCATTTAAACTCTCCTAGAATGAGCTACTGCATCTGAATGATCTTTCGTTAAAAAAAGCATTTTTTTTTAAAATTGGTTAGGGAGAAAGGACAATCTAGTTATCAAAGCAGAGGTCAGTAATTAAGATTCCGGATTCTGTTTCAAACTCTCCTGCATGGTTTTGGACAAGCTATGCCCAAATTTTCAGGAGTGCTCTCTAATCTAGGGCATTGTACTCTAGATATCTTGGGCTCAATATTCAGAGGTGCTGGTCGCCCACAGCTGCCACTGACTTCAGTTAAGTTATGAGTGCTTGGCACTTCTGGGGAACAAACACAACTTATCAAAGCAGAGCCTAGCTGGCTGAAGTTGGGCACCCAAGATTAAAGGTAACTCCTTAAAGATTAGGCCTCAACACCTCTGTGCCTCATTTTTCCCATCTGAGAAACAGGGACAATGCTTGTGCTTACCCCAGTGATGCTATGAGGCTTGTTTCTAAAAGTTTTATTTGCTCTAAATATGTATGTATGTATGTGTGTGAGAGAGAGAGAATACTTAACTCAAATTAGGATTATTGAGACAGGTATAAAGAATTCAATTGACTTTCTTGAAAGGGGCTCTATGGTTTCCCAGAGCTTTGGCCTTACCCAATACTTTTTCACTGATGGGGTTAGGTCACAAGCCTTCTGGGTCACTCCCACATGAGGAGATACTAGCAAAATCCTGTGGTTGCTAGGACCAGTGGAAGCAAGGGCAGGAATGGAGCAGCGTCTCCCACTCCACAGTGCTGAGACAACTCTCTTTATCTCCCCACGCCTATCTGTTTCCCACAACCTCTGCAGAGCACTGAGCTCAGGGTCTAGGAAGTGCCATTTAGAGAAGTTGCAGGGCCAGCTCCAGAGTCTCTTGGAGTACTGCTGATCTTTAATAAAAGCTTCAGTAACGCAAAAGCCTCCAGATGCACCCAGACCTCAGGAAGTTAAGTACATACACCAGAGCACTGATATTTACATTGAAGACAGACACATCTCAGGTAATATACAAATAATAAAATAGGAAGTAAACTGACCAGCAACAAAGTCTCCAAATCCTATAGTGGTGATTGTGATGAATGAGAAATAGAGACCTTCAACGTAGTCCCAGCCTTCAGTCACCATAAAGACAAAGGGAGGAATGACCAGATGGACTAAGACTCCCCAGACAATGAAAATAGCTGTGCATGTAATTTGTGCCTTTCGCTGTGAAGGATAAAGAAAAAAAATTATTCAGAAAACACAAGTCAAGTTTTCTTCCACCCCAGTGCATTTTACAGTGTGTCCATCAATGTTAGCCCAAATACTGAAGTCCATGAGCATATCACCAACCCTGCACAGTGGCTGCTGGAGCAAAAGATAAGGAGTGCTCTGGTAGTAAGGAAGGGGGTTGTAAAAGGCCAGTGGAGGTAGAGGCACAGTTGACAGAAGAGGAGCAAGTGATCAGTGAAGCAGCACTATGGGACTGACAGGAGATAGCACTGGAGGGTTCAAGAGAGAAAGGAGAGCCAGGGCATGTTACATGAACTAAACCTGCAGTATTCTGAATTCCTAGGCTTCATTTCTATCAAAGCGTTTTGAGAACTACACAACCCACTCAAGCTGCACTAAGGTGTAGGTGACACCACTAACAACTTTGAGAGAACAACAGCCCTGTAATCCATATCAGTCTATTAATTCTCTATAGGCAAAACTCATCCTGTTACAGAGAGGCAGAACGTGGTCCCCACAGCGCTTAAGCTCTGTGCTGGAGAGATGGGATATTGTGGCTGGAGTAGCCATAAGAGTGATCACCACACACACTGCAATTCATGGCACACATGGAGGGAATTTTAGCACTTTCCTTCCCATTCTCCCCCAATGCCTGCACAAAACCTATTTACCTGCTTGTGTACATACATGTATTTCACCCTCAATAGTTTCCTGTACCTGCTTGGTTTTACTGCATTAAACACTCAGGGCTTGGCTACACTCGAAACTCCAAAGCGCTACCACGGGAGTGATCCCGCGCAGCGCTTTGGAGTGCGAGTATGGTCACGGCGCCAGCGCTGGGAGAGAGCTCTCCCAGCTCTGCAGGCACTCCACCTCCCTGTGGGGATTAGCTTGCAGCACTGGGAGCCGTGCTCCCAGCGCTGGGGCACTGTTTACACTGGCGCTTTGCAGTGCTGTAACTTGCTGCGCTCAGGGGTGTGTTTTTTCACACCTCTGAGCCAGAAAGTTGCAGTGCTGTAAAGCGCCAGCGTAGCCAAGGCCTCAGTTATGTATACCGATTATACACATTTCTGTAACAATGTTTTGTAAATGTCTTCATAGTGACTATGATATCATCAAATGTTTGTATTGTCATATAACCCAGAGGGCCCAATCAGGGCCCCATTGTGCTAGGTGCTGTACAAACTCTAGTGGTCACAGATCCTGTCTCTTACAAACTTACAAACAGGGCTGAGTCCTTTTCTCAGTTCAATCCATGTAATCCCATTGCAGAATACGGTCCTTAATAGCCAAGTACACTACCTAGATTAGCAGACAGCTGAAGAACTAGAAGTTCAAGTCATACACCAACCACACCCTGCAAGAGGAAAAACAAGCAGAAATCCATACCAGGCTTACTCCTCGCTTTGTTAGGAACTGGCCCAGCCTCTTGGCACGCCCACCAAAGAACTTCCCCAAAGCACTGATCCATGTCAAGCAGAGAGGAACTCCAAAAAGCCCATAAAATATGCAGAAGACACGTCCAGGGGGTGTTTTAGGAGCAACATTTCCATAGCCTGAAAGAGATAAAAGACCATTTACACAGATGACAATTCAAGGCAGTTCAGCATATACATAGGGAATTGTTCCCTGACATCTGCTGTACGAGAAGCCCCAGGTAAGACAGCTCTTTTATGAGAACCATTATGAACATCTACGCCTTGGCCTGGTATTTCTGCAGATAAAGGAAGCCTGGTAGTGAAGAAGTAGAGGAAAGGTTGGGATAGAGCAAGTTGCCTTGGTGAGGGCTTTGGCCCTCTGATAGCAACTGAGGTGAGCAAATATTCTGAGCACGGATCCAGGCAGGGCAACTAGTCAGATTTCAAACCCTCTGCCAGAATTCTCTTGATTAAACCAGTTTTTGCTTTCTTGAACTTTTTTAACTTCTTTAACTGGAATTTAAAGAACAATGAAGTCAGGGTTTTTTTCCCCAAAAGGTTTTTAATAATAGTAACAAGCAGAACATGATGCTGTATTTGGTTTCACAGTAAGGTTTCCATCTCCCCATGTCAATTTGTGATTGCAAACACTGTGTGTTCCTTGTCAGGACAAAACAAACAATGCCCCTGATGTTTTCTTGCATCTTGCAGGGTTCTCCGGACATATTAGCAAAGACCTTCTGCAAAAGCAAAGGCAGATTTTTGCAAAAGGGTAGCAGCTGATTTTGCAAGTCCTGCAGCACAGTCTGTCTGCATTTCTGAGATGAGGAATAAGCCTTACAGTGCAATAGGATTCCACATGAACAAATCAGCAGTGAGATTAAGGAGAGTGCATCAATCTGCCCAGCTTTCTCCAAGAAATACGGGAGACAAACAGGAAGGCCTTCTGATCTGTCTCTTTCACTAATGACAATGCATTTATCAACAGCTTGTTTGGGAGTGTGTGGGATTGTACGGGATAAGCGAGTTTCACAAAATCTCATGCATGTGTGGATGTGCCAGGCCCCAAAGAATATGTCTTTAAGTTAAAGGCAACATTCTGTGCTAAATTTATATCACACAGACTTGAAAGTGTAAGCCTTGATTTGAACTAAGAACACATTAATCCCACATTGTCAGCACATAGGATTTTAACTACTCAGTAAGGGAAATATTTCTATTACGTATTTCAAGGATTTGAGTTCTGTGGGCACAAAGTGAAAAACTGTGATCGCCTCACCAAACGTGCCTTAAAGATACATTTTCTAAGGTTTTTATTGATTTGTATACACTTCCTGTAAGTTTTTATCTTCCTTCAATGGACAGCCAGTTTGACAAGAGAGGGTACCAGCCCATTGGACTTAAAGGCCAGGAGACTTTACATGCTAAATACCCACCGATTGTTGTGATTACTGTAGCAGCAAAGATGACAGCATTAGGCCAATTCCAGTTGTTGAAGGTGGTGTTCCCAGTGATAGCAACCCCTTGCCCAGCAGCATCTGACACCACCTACAAGGAAACAATTTATAGATAAAAATCATCTGGACATAATGCCCAACACAAAGCTTGAAGTAGAAAGTTATACCAGTCAAGACTTCCCCTTAGTTCAACCTTGAAAAATGGTAATGAAATTTTACTGGACACCAGGTACAAAGTTTACTCACCCATCCTTGCTAAGACTGGGGGAACGGGGAAAGAAGGAGACACAACCAACCACATGAATGGCCATAGTGGGTCAGACCAATGGTCAATCTAGCCCAGTATCCTGTCTTCTGACAGTGGCCAGTGCCAGGTGTTTCAGAGGGAATGAACAGAACAGGCAATCATCAAGTGATCCATCCCCTGTCACCCATACCTAGCTTCTAGAAAACAGAGACTAGGGACACTTCAGAGCGTGGTTTTGCATCATAGCACATCCTGGCTAATAGCCATTGATGGATCTATCTTCGAGCTTATCTAGTTCTTTTCTGAGCCCTATTATAATCTTGGCCTTCACAAAATCCTCTGGCAAAGAGTTTCACTGGTTGACTGTGTGGAGAAATGTTTCCTTTCGTTTAAACCTGCTGCTTATTAATTTCAGTGGGTGACCGCTAGTTCTTCCATTGTGAGGAATAAATAACACTTCCTTATTCACTTTCTCTATACTAGTCATGATTTTATAGACCTCTATCCTATGCCCCTCTTAATCATCTCTTTTCCAAGCTGAAGAGTCTTACTTAGTCTTATTAATCTTTCCTCAGATGGAAGCTAATAATTTTTTTGTTGCCCTTTTCTGTACCTTCTCCAATTCCAATATATCTTTTTTTAAGATGGGGCAACCAGAACTGCACACAGTATTCAAGGGGTCAGCATACCATGGATTTACATAGAGGGAATATGATATTTTCTATATTATCATTTATCCCTTTCCTAATTCCCAACATTCTATTGGCTTTTTTGACAGCCGCTGCACATTGAGTGGATGTTTTCAGAGACCTATCCACAGTGACTCCAAGATCTTTCTTGAGTGGTAACAGCTAATTTAGACTCCATCATTTTATATGTATAGTTGGGATGATGTTTTCCAATGTGCATTACTTTGCATTTATCAACATTGAATTTCATTTGCCATTTTGTTGCCCAGTCACCCAGTTTTGACAGATCCTTTAGCAGCTCTTCGCAGTCTGCCTGGGACTCAACTATCTTGAGTAGTTTTGTATCATCCGCAAATTTTGCCACTCCATTGTTTACTCCTTTTTCCTAATCATTTATGAATATGTTGAACAGTGCTGGTCCCAGTACAGACCCTTGGGGGACACCACTATTTATCTCTCTCGATTTTGAAAACAGACCATTTATTCCAACCCTTTGTTTCTTGTCTTTTAGCCAGTTACTGATCCATAAGAGGATCTTCCCTCTTATCCCATGACAGCTCACTTTACTTAAGAGCCTTTGGTGAGGGACCTTGTCAAATGCTTTCTGAACATCTAAGGATACTATATCCACTGGATTATCCTTGTCCACTTGCTTGTTGATCCCTCAAAAAATTCTAGTAGATTGGGGAGGCATGATTTCCCTTTATAAAAACCATGTTGACTCTTCCCCAACAAATCATGTTCATCTATGTGTCTGATAAGTCTGTACTTTACTATACTTTCAACCAATTTGCCTGTTACTGAAGTTAGGCATACCGGCCTGTAATTGCTGGGATCACCTCTGGAGCCTTTTTTAATAATTGGCATCACATTAGCTATCCTCCAGTCATCTGGTACAAAAGCTGTTATAAATGACAGGTTACATATCATAGTTAGTAGTTCTGCACTTTCATATTTGAGTTCCTTCAGAACTCTTGGTGAATACCATTTCGTTCTGATGATTTATCACTGTTTATCAATTTTTTCCAAAATCTCCTCCAGTGACACCTCAATCTGGGACAGTTCCTCAGATTTCCCCAATCCACTAATGAAAATTTTCTTGCCTATTTAAACTTCTCTCCACACAAGTAGTGTTTTGCAAAACCACAGCAGTGTTTAAACAGGTTTACTTGGGTATAAGCTGTGGCTAGAGTTACATGGTTCCCCACACAGCTCATCAGCTAACTCCCACATTATGTTGGTGAAGTAATATTCAGCTGGTGTCTAGCACAGCTACTGAATATGGTTTAGTGGGAACATATTCTGCAAAACAGTCAAACAAATTGTAAAACTTTCAAACATTGTTACAAGGCCTAGAGTAGCTTGGACGTGAACAGGGCCTAATGGAATCCTTTGGCCAAGTTAAATAAAGCATAGGCAAGTGCTATTTCGCCTGCTGTCCCTGGCAAAGGCTGATGAGCCAGCACAAAACTGGGCTCCTTTTGGTTTGTTTTCCTTTGCTTAACTTTTCCAAGTTATTTCATGCTATCTGGTCTCTATTTTCTTGAATCAGCCCTGCTTTTCATTCAGCTTTTTTTCTCATAACATGTCTTTGTATTAACTGAGCTGATTTGAATGCTAAATGTTTGTTTATAATATTTTGTGGTGGGAAAGATCAATATTTTTGCTTTGCAGAGCTAGCAAATCAAAAGCCTAGCAAATCAGCTCAGGTCTACAGGGCACTGAAGACTCATGGAGAATCCTCACATTTGTAGGGACAAATCTTTGGAGGTATTTTAGCCTAGCCCAGTGCTTCTCAAACTGAAACACAGGGAGGCTGCACTGGAAACCCCAAAGCCCAGTGACAACAGATAATTTGTATAGAAGTTTACAAGATTTTAAATAAATTAAATAAATAAATAAATAAATAATGCATATGACCAACAGTTCTGATATATACTTGAACCTTCCTCACTAGAAATTGCTTACCCAGTTCACTCTTATGCCCTGTCTACACTAGCGAGCTTACAACAGCACAGCTGTACCAGTGTAGCTGCGCTGCTGTAAGCTCACTTGTGCAGCTGCTCTACACCGATGGGAGAGAGCTCTCCTGTCAACATAGTGCTGTCCACTTCCATGGCACTTCTGTTGGTGTAACTTATGTCACTCAACGGTGTGTTTTTCAACACCCCTGAGCAACCAATTATATCAACGAAAGTGGTAGCGTAGATATGGCTTTAGGATACGTCTTCACTAGACTTTTGATTGCAATTAATTCGAGGTAGTTAACACATTTATAAAAGCTGGCATGCACCTTCCCCGCACCATTTGATCCCGACTATAAATGTTTGTTCTTTACCCTTAATTGGCAATTAACTCAATTAATTAATTCAGAAGTCTAGCAAAGACAAGCCCTTAATAGAAATCCATAACTGATTAGTTAGTCCTCACTCTTCAATTCAAAATGCAATTTAGGACTTCTGAGGTTGCACTCCAGGCACTTTTAATGTAGGCTAGTCTAATCTAAGCACAGAGAAATGATCTCTTCTAGGGTCAGAGACAACATGGGGGAGGGATAGCTCAGTACATTATAAACGGGTGTTCTGAGGAGAAGACTCTCCTTACACTGGGCAACACCATGCAGGTAAGTCTCTCTCTCTCTCTCTCACCCATGCACCTACCCTTCCTTCCTTGCCAATGTAGATCAGATACTGTACTTAACACAGACACTCAAACCCAATTAATAAACACACAGCACTAATTAAATAAATATAATAAACCCCAGGTTATTTAATTTTGGGCCCTAATACATACAACTACCCCTCCTGCAACAACATTGTCCTCAGAGTGCATTTATTAGGTATGTGGTGGAGAAACACAATTTTTTTAAAAATTAAAATGCATTTCACTATTGGAGACCATTTAGAGATAAAAAGAAGGGAGCTTTGGAGTCTGGATGAAGGAACTACAGAGCTCTGTACTGGGGAAGCTTGACAAGCAGGCAAGATTGCGCACAATATTTGTTGTAGGCTAAAGGTTATATAGCTAGAGACGCAGGTAGAAAATGGGTCTGGCCTGCTGAGGATTGTTATCAGTTTATAGAAACCACAAAGATGGGTGTTGCTATAGTCAGATTTGTTGAAGCCACAAGTGCCCCTAGAAGAGGCAGGTGTTCTAGACCAAGGGTCAGCAACCTTTCAGAAGTGGTATGCTGAGTCTTCATTTATTCACTCTAATTTAAGGTTTCGCATGCCAGCAATAAATTTTAATGTTTGTAGAATGTCTCTTTCTATAAGTCTATAATATGTAACTAAAATATTGTTGTATGTAAAGTAAATAAGGTTTTTAAAATGTTTAAGAAGCTTCATTTAAAATTAAATTAAAATACAGAATCCCTTCAGATCAGTGGCCAGGACCCAACCAGTGTGAGTGCCATTGAAAATCAGCTCGTGTGCCTCCTTCGGCACTCGTATCATGGGTTGCCTACCCCTGTTCTAGACACAGCAAAGTTGAGGGAAGAATGCTTCCATTAACCTAGTTAGTGAGGCTGGAGCTCCTACAGTGATAGAAAAACCTGTTCTTTCATTGTAGGAAGCATTTGCGCTATGGTGCCACAGTTAAGCTGCTGTAGCCTACACTGTATACATGGCCTAAGTCTTTCAATTACAGCTAGGGTGACCAGACAGCAAGTGTGAAAAATCAGAACAGGAGGTGGGGGGTAATAGGAGCCTATGTAAGAAAAAGCGCCAAAAATCGGGACTGTCTCTATAAAACCGGGACATCTGGTCACCCTAATTGCAGCAGCTAGGCAGATCATACGAAATAGAAATGCAGAGCTGAATGCCAGCTGACAGCCCATACGCTCTTCATATGCATGCTGAGCAGGAAGGAAATGAGAAAACTAAGGCCTGCATGAGAAAGTTGCACTGGTATAAACTAGGGTTACCATACATCCATATTTTCCCAGACATGTCCAGCTTTTTAGTTCTTAAATTGCCATCTGGGAGGAACTTTTAAATATCTAAAAACATCTGGGAAAATACGGACATCTGGTAACCCTAAGTCCAAAGTTCCAGGGCTGGTGGCGCTTCCTTGGACAGCTCCCGGCGCCCGCCTGCCGGCAGGAGCCTACAGTGTGGGCAGACCCTAGGCACAGAGGCGGAGGGGGTCTCTGCGTGCTGCTCTGGCTCCCTCCTGCTCAATCAGAGCTGCGGGGGCAGGAAAAGCACCAATGAGAGCTGCCGGAGCCGTGGAGCAGGACTTGCAGGCGCCAGCAGCACGCAGAGAGCCCTCTGCCCGCCCACGACCCGACCCCAGGAGCCAGAGGGACCTACCAGATGCTTCCCGGGAGCCGCCCCAGGTAAGCATCACCGGGACTCCCTACTTCTCCCCCCAGCAGGTCCCTCTGGCTCTTAGGATCAGGTTGGGGGGGTATGTGTGGTAGAGGGCTCTCTGCATGTTGCCAGTTCCTGCAAGCCCCGCGGCTCCGGCAACTCCCATTGGCACTTTTCCCAGCCAATGGGAGCAACGGAGCTCACGCTTGTGGCAGGTGCAGCATATGCAGACCCCTCGGCCGCCCCTGATCCTAGGAGCCAGAGGGACCTGCGGCAGGAGGGGTGAGTAGATGAGTAGGGCGGGGTGAAGAGGTGAACAGTGAGCAGTGGGGGTTGAGTAGGTGAGGGGTGTGTAGGTGAGCGGGGGGGACGCCAACAGAGGTTGAAGAGGCGAGCAGTGAGGGAGCCAGGAGTGGGTAGGCAGGCGGGGGTGAGGAGGCAAGACGCGGTGACCAGTGGCAGGCGGGGGTTCTCGAGGTGGGCATGGGGGTGAGGAGATAAGTGGCAGGTGAGAGGAGGCGAGCGGTGGGTGGGGGACTGAGGAGGGATGCAGCAAGCCAGTGGTGGGCCAAGGGGTGAGGAGGGGTGCGGTGGCAGGGCCGAGCGGGGAGGGGGCAGGACCTGGGGCAGAGTGGGGGCGGAATGTGGGTGGGGCCAACACCCCCTGTGGAGTGTCCTCTTTTTTGAATGTTCAAATATGATAACCCTAGTATAAACTAAGGTGTCAGTTTAAACCGATGTAGTTAAACTGCGTGCGCATGGACACTTTTTTGATGCAAGAATGGCTTTTCTGTTTAGTTTAAGTCAGTTGGGAATAGGTTTAAGTTAAACTGAAATAAGCTACTCTTGCACCAAGATCAGTGAATGTCCATACAGGGCTTTGTATGAGTTTAAGTTCAACAAGTGCGCTTTCTCTGTGTAGACAAAACCTCAGTGAAATCCCAGAATGAGGAAACTCTTGGAACAGATTAACTGCTTACACAATCCTCTGTCCCCCCTTTTTTTGGGAGGTGGGTGGGGGAGATGAATGGAGCCATTCCAAAATGGGCTTCAACTCTTGCTAGGGACTGCAGATAGCTTCAAACCTCACAAATCAGTGGTGTCCAAGGCAGCTGACAGATATGGGGAACTCTGCATGGATGCCTGACCTTCATCCATCACCGGAGAAGATGTATATTAACACTGCACTAGATGTTGGTCTAATACCATTCACTCTCCAATTACATCTCATGCTCCAAAATATACTGAATTAGTTTAATTCCTCACAAGACAACTGACCTCAAAATACACACTAAATCCTACATGTTGAAATTTCAGTCTGCATGGTCATTGGGCGATCATATCATACCACATTATTGCACCCTCAACTTGAGCTAAGGAGCTCTGTTTACAAGTCTATGAAAGCAGTTAAGAGCACTATCTGCAAGTGGTGGGGGAGATAGCTCAAGAGGAAGGAAGAAGGCAGCTAGAATGGAAGAGAAGCCCACCCCTGGTTTAGTGACCTTCACAATGATTCAATTAGTGTCCTAAGAAAGACACAGGGCCAACTCTTCTCAATGCTTTGTAAACACTTCACAATTTAGATTCATAGACTTCCCTCCCACCAAAGCCACACCTCCCTCTTGTCCACAATGACATGCAATTATCTATTAACTGCAGTCTTGCCTGTCCGTCTCCACTTTCATTCTTGTCTTAGTACTTTTTGGCTGTAATAAACTTGCGTGTGGATGTGAGGCCACCAGGCACATTCATCTTTTACAACTCAGCTGTAGAAGCATAAGATAAAACATGCCCTTCTCCTTCCCTCCTCCACTTTGTATAGAAGTAATGTCCCTTAAATAGCACAATGTGAAAGTTTCTTGGTAGGAACCAAAACTATTACTATTGGTATTTGACTGGACAATCAAAATAAGGTTATGGACTTCAAACAAGAACAAAAGAGCACTTAAAAAAAATTAGTTTGCAGGAAGATAAAAGAGTAAGGAAAAAACATTATGGACGGATAGATGGATCTCTCTCCTGACATCTTTCTTTTCTGGTAGCATGGAAAGGAGGGAGAAAGAAAGCTTAGATAGCAAAACAAGAATGTGTAAGGAGGCTGAGCCTTTCCAAACAACCAAACCATACACGCATATACTTTGCCTGTGCCTACACCAGCATTTTCCTTTCAAATTTCCCACCACTGCAATATCAGCACAGCTCCAGTGCTAGCAAGGATGTGAATGTGTCACTAAAGACAAGACACCTGTATTTCAACTTCCAGGCTGTCTGATTATGCTCAGAGCAGGTCTTTAAGGTGGTTCAAAAGCAGCCAGTGGGTCTGTTTCAACTATTGCCAGACCTGCTGTTAGTGTAGTGGTCGGAAATTTGAATAAAAATGGTACTGTAGACAAGACCTTTGCGTTAGTGCAAAGGGGACAAAGGAAAGCATGCACCCAGCCCTCTGAGAAAAGAGCAAGAGAATGGTGGGGACTTGGATGAAGAATACAACTGTAGAATGACAAGCAAACTTGGCCACAGTAGCCCCCGGGCTTGTCTATGCTATTAATCAAAGCCACTTGACCATGTTAAATTACAACAGTTGGACCCTGCCTGTGTGAATAGGAGTGAGCCATACCATAGCCAGATATACAAAAAGCATGCTGCTTTAGCCCCCATTTTAAACTTTAAAAAAAAGTAGACTTTTACGTTTTGTCTGTGCAAATAAACCTGTACATGATTCATGGCTCCCCCTGCCCTCTTTCTCCTTTTTAAACAAACCAAACCAAACCAAACCAAACATGTAACATAGTTATGGTCACATCCACAGCAATAAGATGCAACTTTGTTAAACAAATGTGGTCAATTCTGCAACACAGCGGGCCTCTACAACCACAGAATACCATTCAGGAGCAAATGGACACTTTATTTTAGGAAAGTCTGGTCACATATACATTAGGGAAAAAATCCACATTACATCTCTCCTCATGAGGGAGAAGAAAAATTGACATTGGTCACACACTGTCTCCTGTTTAGACACCTGCAGTGATTTTCTGGCTCATCTCCCATCCAGGTAAGCTCTTTAATTGGAGTGTTATGGCTGTAACTGGCACAGCATTATCTGAAGATAAGTCAATACATTCAAAATTTTAATCTGCCCAGATAAGGCAGAAGAATGAGATGTACATAAAAAAAATCTGCTTTGTTACAGCAGCAACATGTTTTGGCCAGGTAATGCCTGTTATCGCTCTGTCCTTGGGCACAAGGCTGACTGAATGTCAGTGCAAGTAGAACACCCAGTAAGAAATACTACAGTAAGAGTTAAGGAATAGGAGAGGGTTGTATGAACCAGTCCCCATTAACCCTTTAGGAATCATCACCCCCCTACCCTTTTTTTTTTTTTTTTAAATAAAGTAAACTTGTATATGTTTGGAAAGGAATGGCTGGGCAAGGTTACATAAGCAACAGAAAAGGAGATTTCCTGAGCATTAGCCAGGTGGGAGAGCTGAACATGGTAGGTAACTACAAGGATGCTACAAGACAGAATAGTTCACCTGCCCAACAGGCACTTTATTTTCTGCCTGGAAAGGACAGCAAGAAACCATTTGGCTTAAAGACTAGATCCCCCTTTAGATTAGCTGCATTGCCTCTCTTCCCATAAACCCACTCAAGTCACACTGGACAGATCTGATCACACAAGGCAGCGGCAGTTGCAGAGATAATCTCTGCATATCCTTTCCTACATTTACCCATTAGATTCAGCTTGGCTTTAACTTGCAATTTGTTTTATGTCGCACTCATTGAGCAAAACAGTTCTCCAAGTTTCCCAGTTTCTTTCATGGCATTTTAAAACTCCGCAGTGTGAACAATGATCTTGTCCTAATGAAATAATTCTCTTAAGTCAGAGCAGGTCAGAGTAACCGAATCCCGTAAGCCTAGAAACAGGGCAGTCAGCTTTCATTATACTCTCACACTGGCATCACCATATCTACTCTATATGCCACAGAGGTCAGTACTGAATACTGCATTTGAGAGCACATTCTATTGGTTAAAGCAGTGGTTGTGATGTGCCCCATCAGTAGCCCGTTGCTCTGTCGCCTGCTCTGACCCCAACACTGAATGACCCTAAAACGTTGGGCTTTGTTGACACTGGAACTTCGTTGGCAAAACTTTTGTTGTTCTGGGGTGTTAAGAAAAGTGCTGGTGTGAACAATGCTTTGTTGGCAGGAGCGCTCTCCTGCCAGCAAAGCTGCTGCTGCTCATTGCGGGGTGGAAGTTTTTTGTCTGCAGAGGAGCTCTCTCCTGCCTACAAACAGCAGCTCCGCTGCGTGCCTTGTAGTGGCACGGCTGTAGCAGCACAGCTGTGTCACTTAAAGGTGCACAGTATAGACAAAAACTTTACTTCAGTTCTCAATACCTTATATATTCCTCATTTGTGAAATTAGGACAGCCCACAGGAATGTTCCAAGAGGTTAGAGGTTTTTAAAGTGCTTTAGAGACCCTCCAGTAAAAATATGCTAGACAAATGCAAAGCATAAGGTAAATGGAAACTAACTGATAACACTGGTCTACAATTTTTGAGAAGTCGTCTGCTTCAGAGATAAAATGTGATATTTATTATGTATTTTGATGTGCTGAATTCAAATATGACAATTAAAACAACTGATTGGCTACTGTTTCTTAGATATTTAAGTTTTTACATTTTATGTCTATGTATATTGTGTAGATAGTAGAGTTTTAATCATAAGTTGTAAACCTAGGTCTTTTCATGTGTTTATGGTTGCTTTACATGATAATATTTCACCTGTCCTGTTTATGTAACACTTTAAAAATCAGCAAAAGGGTTATATAAATAAAATTTATTATGAAACAAAAGGCAAAAAACTATTATGTACATAGTTTAGTCCTATTCAGTGTTTACTCGGCGCTTCTTGGCTTGTCTCTTGTATTCATTAAATGGAGCATCTCTTGTCACTGTCCAGCAATAGTCTGCAAGCATTGATGGGCTCCATTTGCCCTGATAGCCTGCCAGGAGATTCCACTGCTGTAGTCTGGAGCCCAACAGCTCTGCCTTACTCTTGGGTAGTTCCAAATCCCTGACAAGGTCATTCAGTTCACCTTGTGTTATGAGGTGTGGTTCAGAGGAGGAGGATGGGAGAAAATGTGGGTCCTGTGACATTGATGGTTCAGGACCAGAAGTTTCATCCTCTTCCTCGTCTGACTCAAGTGAGAATGATTCTGGTGCATCAGGAACCGGCAGTCCCTCTCCGTGGGGTACTGGGCGTACAGCTGATGGAATGTTTGGATAATGCACCGTCCACTTTTTCTTCTTTGACACACCTTTCCCAACTGGAGGCACCATATAAAAGTAACAAGTGCTGGTATGATCTGTTGGCTCTCTCCAAATCATTGGCACTGCAAAAGGCATAGATTTTCTTTTCCTGTTCAACCACTGGTGAAGATTTGTTGCACAAGTGTTGCAGCATATGTGTGGGGCCCACCTCTTGTCCTGATCTCCAATTTTGCAGCCAAAAGAAAGGCGATAGGCTTTCTTAACCATAGTGGTTAGACTGCGCTTTTGTGATGCAAAAGTCACTTCACCACAAACATATCAGAAGTTATCTGCACTGTTCACACAAGTACGAGGCATCTCTGCTCACTTTGGCTAAACAGAAATGTGTCCCTTTGCAAAATCAAACACTGACAAATAAGAGAGCACGACACTGTATGATTTCTAGAGCTGATATAGGGCAATTTGTTCAGCAGAGTGATGTAAGCTTCGTTATGATTGCATCATCCATGACTTCTAGGAATAACATGATGCAATTCATATCATGTATGACACAATACCAGCTTCAGATTGCATCATTCATTCATTGTTTTGCCTAAAAAAAAGTACTGTCCAAACCCAGTCATAGATTTATTCATAGATCCAGTCAAAGATGTATTTTAGTCATTTCTGGTTTAAATTGAGATCCCTTCCCTTTATAACTCACTTATCCTCCGCCATTCCCAAGTCACGGGTCGTATATACTGACCCAATAGCATAGCTTGAAAACTAGAGCCAATCAACAATTTTAAGCATCATTTTCGTTCTCAGTGACCCAGAATTAGTAAAGTTGGACTACATTTATTTCAGAAGCATTTTGGCTGTCGAGCAGTGTAATGTGTACAGTAACAGTATTGCTTCTTGGGATTGCATCCTATTCTATAGATTGTTTAGCTTACAAACACTGGAACATATGCCAAGCAGGCATCTAAAGGTTTGTATGCAATCGTCAAATCCGTTTCCTGATCAACTACCTTCTACATAATACGCACTTGGTATTTGGCTTCTTTACAGCAGACTCAGTTACTATTTACTGGCCTAAGCCACCAAAAGGCTCTGAATTCCCATAACCTGCTCATGTTTCTTTCCATTACTTGCTGTACCTCAGATTTTAACAGAGATCTCATTTTTCATGCCTACATCCGGAGTCTTGAATGTAAGATTTAAAGATAGAAAACACTGTGGATCAGTTATCTAATCATGAGTACACACAATACCAACAATTTAGCCAATCACAATAAAATGTCCAGAGGCAAGGGGTTTGCATTTATAATCAGATGAAACTTTATACTGCCATTCCTCTTTCAGCAGTTTTTATTTTAACAGAATCCAGCAGCAACAGAGTGAAATAGCAGGAGACGACTAATCCTCAGGCAATCGGCACCGCAGTCACGTCTTTGATTTTACTATATCCCATTTCAAGAGGGGAAAGAGAGATCAAGTCAACAAATGAGGAAGGAGACCCAGGGTGGAGGAAGAGCCAGATATGCTTGTACATATGCATCCACAGGGTAGCAATGGCTCAGTCCAAGGGGAGTGACGTCTCCACCTGTACCTATTGAAAGAGAACTTCCATCCCTCTTCTTTTTTGTCCCTGGCTGTCAGGAAAGTCTCTGTAGTAAAAGCATTCATGTAAAAAGAACCTGAAGTGGGGTGCAATGGTAATGATGGAGCAGGCTATGGTGGAGGGAGCTATATTAAGAGGGGGGGAAATAAAATAAACTTACTTGGAAAGCACTTGCTCAGACCCCTCCAGAAAGTCCTATATTAATGTAGGTGAGCATATGCACATTCCCCAGACAATAAGAGACTTAATCCCAATGTGTAGAGGTGAAAGCAATTCATGTTGCATTATCTTCATATCCAGCCACCTAGAGACAGAAGCCTAGTCTATATTCAGAGTTGCACCAGTTTAACTCTAGGCGTTATTTATGGAATTGAATTAAAATAAAATCAATATAAACCAGTTTATTAACCTAATTTAAATAGAATTAACAGAGTGTCGGCACAGGATTTTGCACAATTTGAACTACATTGGTTTAAAGACACACCTAGGATTAAACCTGCGCAACTAATGAACATGAGTAAGCCCAGAAACCAAGAGACAATATTAGAAGGATGCAAAGCTCTTCGTATGCTAGTAAAGAAATAAGTGTCTGGCACTGAAAATAATCAGAGTTTATACATTCAGCAGCTTGAATATAACAACGTTGACCTTGGCAATATTGAAGAAACTGATTCACAGGTTCAGTTATTCACTAAAACTATCTTCCTTTGGGAGATTCACAGTAAGTGTCAATGAGTTTAGGCACATTACATATGATGGAATTAAAGTCTGAAGATTTCAACAAACCTTGAGTGTATCCGTACTGGTGGACAGCATTCCCCACTTGTGTGTTGCAAACAGAGATCATTGTGTTAGTTTTTAGCAGTTAAAGTTTCATTTTATGAACTCTCACAATCTAGCCTTTGCTGTGTGAGCTGCAGTACTACAAAAAAGGATTTAAAGCCAACAGGAGGACTTTTATGTACTGTGACCTGATACAGTATACAGGGTAAAAAAATATTCTCATCTGTAAACACTCTCGGGCTAGGGGTGGAAGAGAAGGTGATAATCTGATTAGTGGCTTTATCGAAGTGTAAACTTAGACAAACTGTTTTCTGCCTTTTTCCTCTTGATTAAAAAGGTTATAATGGAAGGTCTGTGTAGCAAAAATGCAAGAATGGTGGCGAAGGGGGAGATTATAGCTTATGATTTCAGGGACAGCTGAGAAAGCTGCAAAGGAAGGAACCAAACCACATGTAGCCATGTACAAAACAGCTGCACCCTTTTAAGACTCTCCTTCTACTTTTGTATATTTCTTCCAGTCATTTGGTATGAGGTAAGTTGTTCATGGTATGTGTGTAATGTATGAATTCTCAGGAATACAGGACGACTCCTTCCAAATGGATCTAAATCAGCAGGAAAGCACACACTTTTGGTTACTGCCCATCCCAGTTTTCCATCTCAGACATAATGATAGCATCATCATGATTGTTTACTTGGCCCTTCAATCCTCGGCTGCTTGAAACATGCTGGCATGTGACCAGGGTCAGTGTGCACAGCCAAGCAAGCAAGCCCTTCAGGAAGCCTCAGGCACTTGATAAAGTGTGTCTGCGACTCTGGAAATCAACAGGACTTAGGATGGTTGACCTTTCATTTCCCCTCTCTTTCAGCATTATCTGGGGCTGGAATATGATTCTGATGTTCATCAGGATAACAGCCATGCCAGATGAGGAAAAAAAAATTTTTTTAGGAGAGTCCTGGATTTCCTAGTTTGCTTTTGTGGGAATGGTTTGTGACATTTCTTTGTAGAAAGAAAAATAAGACAGGTTAACCACATTGTCTCCAACTAACAGGCAACACCCTGGTGCCGTACAAACTTGTGAGAGTTTAACTGTCATTTATGATCTATGTAGATCGTAGCCATTAGGAGGTGTGTGGGGCAAAGCCTCCAGGATATGAGTCAGCAGCAGCATTCAATTGCACCTGCACGAGGGAAGGATGGTGAGTGATAAATCCAGTGAGAAATAAATTCCAGTTTTTAAAATGAGCACAAATTCAATTCCTGATCAACTGAGCGTGTTGTAAACGGACCCTCAGTTAGAGAAGATGCTTTGAGAGGTGTCTCCTCCCCACCATCTAATCCCAGCACTCCAGACTTCTAGGATATGCAGAGACCCTTGAATTCCTGTAGTAGTTTTATTCTTCCCAAGGAGAACATTAGCAGGATTCCATCTAGCGGCAGCATATGATCATTGCATTGAATAGTTTATGACACAATGGGGCCAAAACCAGTGATTAAATGATATCAGCTAGCAACAATCATTTCAACAATTGTTTTAAATGATTTTTTTATCTTAATAAATAGATTCCCACAGCAGGCCAAAAGCAAAGTTAACTAAGTTTAAACTGCTCTTTTCCCAGTCTTATTCAATATATAGCTTTGTGTACTACAGTGGGACACTAACAGGCTTTACTTTAGGGTGCATCAAACATAATCCAGTCATGGGTGTGTCATCATTTTAATGTACAATTCTGAAGTGTGCATGTGACCTGTTCAATTTTCCTCAATCCTCTGAGGAAGGGGAATGTATTCTCTAAATAGGGGTCAAGTCAACATGATGTGACAAGTTTCAGCAAGACAAGTAGCAACTTCCTGCTACCTACACTAGCAATTCTTTTAAACAAACCACAGATATCTTTACAGGCAGAACATGAAGTTTTAGTGAGCCCTTAGACAAGTTGTATGCAATTTAGTTATCAAATATTTAACTCTTATCAAAATAAGATAAAAAATAAAAACAAAGAACCTTGGCTCCATGGTACCTAACACCTGTAAGTTGTTAAGCTAAAAAGTTGCTCCTTTTCCATTTGCCCAGTCAGTTTCTCGGCTTTTCATGCTAATTATGCAACAGTGCAGCTCTGCACATAGCATAGGAGGATCCAAGTTACGCTACTTGTACTTATTGCTCCTAACTTTACTCTGTCCACAACCAGGACTTAAATGTGAGCAAATTTCTCCTTACCTCATAGAGCCTCCAGCACATATAGAGCCTCCAGCTTCATATAGAGCTGTCCCTGCCTCTGAGTCTGATATTTAAAGCATGCAAGTAAATATATGCCTGGTTGCTGCTTTGCATATTGGTTTTGAAAAAGGACAACAAACCAGATATGATTTGAGAGATGACAGGCCAAACTATTTTTCTGCTGTTTTTACAACCTAGGTCTACTAATTCATTGCTCAGTATCTTCAGAATTCCCTACGGGTTTTTAGAAACTACTAATGGGGATTTTTTGTTTCTTTCCTTCCCATTTCTACTCCTCGCAGTACTACTTTATCAGCAGATTGGCTAGTTTCGCAGAAGGAAGAGAACGCCTAATCAGCTTGCACTGCACAGGACTTTAGAACCAGTCAGGTTCCAAGGAAAGCAATCAAGCATAGATTAGGAGGGGAGACTAAGGATCAGTGCTGGAGGTTCTTCCAAAAAATCACTGATTAGCCAGAAAAAAAAACAACAAAAAACGAACACCACGGAACAGATTGTCCTAGCATAAATACATGAAGCCCAAGATGACAAACACAGCAAAGCACGTAAGATACTAAGACACCTAATGATGAGTTTTGATATGGCAAAAATATTCTGCCTCAATGACTGCACCACCCACTCCTTGCCTTGAGGAAGGCCATGTTTAGTTCCAAAATAAAAATCAACATGGTTATCTAGAACAAGGGATTAAAAGAAAGAAAGAAAAAAAGCTATGCTCTTGCAACCCCAACGTTAACATTATTGTGGTCCTGGGGAAGTTAGTTTCAGGGCTTTGTACAGGAGTGAACAACTACTAAGGGAGATGACCAACAACTGACAAGGCTTTGAGTTTCAAGAGTATCTATTCTGGGTGCCCAAAACCACTATGATACATATCATAACTGGACTAAGGAAGACACGGATGTGAGTCAGTTATCCAGGACTTCATCTTGCAGCCTCTGACTACATGAGCACTAGCCTCAGTAAAGTTATTGAAAGGATTTCGGGATCAACCTCCTACAGACATTGTTATTTGCATTTCCATTGAGCTTTAGACCTGCTTGCGTAGTCTATACAACAAGTAGAAAAATATAGGAAAGGAATCTCCTTTCATTTCTACATCACTGTATTTGAAGAAAACTTTTGTTACTTCTTTGACTCTGACCAATACTAGCCATTTCTGGTTAATAAGTTACAGGTCACCCTTGAAGAGAATGACTTGTTCTGATAAGGGGTTGATTAACCAATCTTCTTTTTAAGGATCACCTGTTCTGGTTAAATTGTAAACCTCTGACAAGAAACAAATGAGCAACCTCTCTAAACAAGAGAAAGTGAATGTTCCTGGTTATTACAGAGATTCCTGTTCACAACACTGATTCTCTGTGACCTGTCAGGGGAAAATGGGTAGGAGTTTGTTTGGTTGAATCCCTCTTCAGAAATCAAGTACAATGATGCAACACCATAAATACAAAAAACAGTGGATTAAGATTCTGCCTCTAGCCACTGTCTTTACTGCAGATGTTCCTGTTTCACAAGCAGAACAATCAAGTTCCTCTCGAACTGCAGCTGCTGGAACAGTTACAAATGAAGTAATAAGCTTGATACTCAGCACCCAGAACAGTTTCTCTTTTTAAAAATCCTCCCTCCCCCCAAATACCATATTTTTCTCCTTTCTATTGCTCATAAGACCCTCTCCACACCACAAAATTCTCATATAAACATACAGATAATTCATAATGTGGTGTAGAAGAAAGGGTCTACAGCAGGGGTGGGCAAACTTTTTGGCCTGAGGTCCACATCTGGGAATAGAAATTGTATAGTCATCCATGAATGCTCACAAAATTGGGGTTGGGGTGAGGGCTCTGATTGGGGGTGTGGGCTCTGGGGTGGGGCTGAAGATGAGGAGTTTGGGGTGTTGGAGGGTGCTCTGGGCTGGGACCGAGGGGTTTGGAGGGCGGAAGGGGCATCCGGGCTGGGGCAGGGGTGTGGGGAGAGGCTCAGGGGTGCAGGCTCCAAGTGACTGTGGCGCTTTCCTCAAGTGGCTCCTAGAAGCAATGGCATGTCCCTTCTCCAGCTCCTACGCAGAGGCACAGGCAGGTGGCTCTGCGTACTGCCCCATCCACAGGCACTGCCTCTGCAGCTCCCATTGGAGCATTGGAAGGGGCCATTGGAGTGCATAGAAGCCAGAGCAGGACCATGCCGCAACTTCTGGGAGCCGCATGGTGCGGCCGCTGACCCCGTTTCCTGGCTGGAGTACTGGAATGGGGCCAAGCCACGTGGTGCGGCCCCCAACCCTGTGTCCCAGCTGGAGCGCCAGAGCTGGGCAAGCCCCAGACCCCGCTCCTCAGTGGGAGCTCACAGGATGGCTTAAAATGGGTCATGGGCCAGATGTGGCCCATGGGCCATAGTTTGCCCACCCCGGTCTAAAGAGAAAAATACTGTCAACAGCACTTAGAAAGAGGGGAAAAAAGACCTATTTAAGAAATCCTGGAAACAGAATGGTACCAATCAGAGTAGAAAAGACCACTAGATCAGCGAGTCTTTCCCTTCTGCACCTCTGCAAAGGTAGGATAGATTTCTAGGCTCTTACAGAGAGAACATTTTCAAAAGGCTCCTAGATTCCATTGACTTTATGGGTCTTAGAAACTGAAGTGCTTTTGAAATTTTACCACAAGCACATTTACATGGGGACACTCAGGGTAGGTCTATACTACAAGCGCTACGGTGGCACAGCTGCTGTGCTGCTGTTGTAGTGTAGACAGTTAATACAGTGACAGAAAAAACGGTTACTAACCTTCCGTAACTGCTGTTCTTCGAGATGTGTTGCTCATGTCTATTCCATTGTAGGTGTGTGCGCTTGCCACATGCACTGGTGCCAGAAATATTTCCCTCACTGCTATCCATAGGGGACTGGTTCTGGTGACTTCCAGAGTGGCATGTGTATGCGCCCTTATAAAGGGTGCCACCAGCTCCCCCCACCAAACTTCCTTCTTGCCTGAACTCTGACAGAGGGGATGGAGGGTGGGTCATGGAATGGACATGCCAACACATCTTGAAGAACAGGAGTTACAAAATGTTAGTAATCGTTTTTATTCTTTGAGTGACTGCTCTTGTCTGTTCCATTGTAGATGACTCTCAAGCAGTACCTCTGGAGGCAGGCAGGAGTTCATGGACGTGTCGATTGCAACACAGCTCTGCCAAGTCCAGAATCATCTGTGGCCTGCTGGATAATGGTGTAATGTGGTGAACGTGTGAACTAAAGACGTTCTGGATAGGGACATGCGCCAGAAAGGCAGCTGAAGATGCCTGAGCCCTAGTAGAGTGAGCCTTTACAATCAGTGGAGGCACACCCTGCGCCAACTCGTAACAAGTGCAGATGTAGGTGGTGATCCAGTCTGAAGTCCTCTGAGAGGACACCGTAAGGCCCTTCATCCTGTCAGCGATCGCAGTAAAGAGCTGAGTCGATCTGCAGAAGGGCTTGGTGTGCTCCAAATACAAAGCCAGGGCATGCCTGACATCTAGAGTGTTCAGGCGTCTCTCCTTGTTGGTCATGTAAGGCTTTGGACAGAACACTGGAAGGAAGATATCCTGGTTGACATGGATGTGCGACACCACCTTTGGCAGCAAGGCTGGATGGGGCCACGGCTGAATCTTGTCCTTGTATAATACCGTATATGGAGGCTCTGAAGAGAGGGCTTCAAATCTCGAAGACTCGCCTTGCCTCAGGAATGACTACAAGGAATGCAATCTTCCATGACAGGTGGGAGAGGGAACAAGAAGCCATAGGTTCAAAGGGTGGACCCGTAAGCCTGGAGGAGGACCAGGTTAAGGTCCTATTGGGGAACTGGGCCCCGGATCGGCGGAAAGAGTCTTTCAGGGCCTTTCAGGACACTGATCATCTCATGTGAGAATACCGATATGATAGCCAGATGCACCTTGACTGAGGAAAAGGTGAGGCCCTGCTGTTTCAAGTGAAGCAGATAATCCAGGATGGACTGTAGGAGATATCTGGGTTGGGAAAATATTCCACTCTGACATCCAGCAGGAGAAAATGCTCTCACTTTGCCAGGTAAGTCTGGTGGAGAGCTTTCTGCTCTCCAAGACAGCCTGCCTCTGCAGGCTTGCTCCACTAGGTTCAGCCACACAGCATCCAAGCTGAGGTGGAGAGAGGCACGGTTCGGGTGCAAGAGCTGACCATGATCCTGCAAGAGTAGGTCTGTTCCCGCCTGCAGAAGGCCCTGCACCTCCTGACTGAGTAGATGCTCATGAGAAAGGTCCCTGAAGAGGGACTGGGAGGGAGAGTAGGAGGGAGGAAAATAGAAATAAGTAGAGGGTATATCCCCCAGCTACTGTGCTGAGGGCCCACTAGTCTGATGTTCTAGAGGCCCAGGCAGGGAGGAGGGGAGACAGGCAGTTGAAAATAAATAGGGATGTTGGATCCAAGACAGAGGCTGGAAGGTCACTCTCGAGCACACCCTCAAAATGCCTGCGTATTACCCAACTGGGTACGGGTAGAACTCGAGTGAGCTGAGGCGGATGGCTGATGGCTTGGCCGGTGCTTGTAGCCCATGCCCTTTTTATGGAAGGGCTCTGAATGGGAAGGGCCTCCGAACCTGTGGGACCGTTGCAGCTTGAACCTCTTCCTTGCAGGCGCCTGCATGTACAGGTGGCACTAGAGTCTTTTAGGCCATGCAGCTTGCTGTGTCTGTCTATTCTGCAAACAGCATCAAGCTATCGAAGGGGAGATCCTGGATGGATTGTTGGACCTCTGCTGACAAGCCTGACGACTGAAACCAAGATGCCCGCCTCATTGAAATGGCCGAAGCCATAGACTGTGCACAGAGTCCACCACATCTGAGGCCACTTGGAGGGCTGCCCTGGCTACTGCTCTGCCCTCCTCCAGAATAGCCAGGAATTCCTTCCTGGGCTCCTTAGGCAGCAACTCTGAGAACTTGGCCATTGATTGCCAAATGTTAAAATCATAGTGGCCAAATAGGACCTGATGGCTGGCCAGTCTTAGCTGGAGGCTGGCTATAGAATAAATCTTTCTACCAAAAAGATGGAGCCTCTTTGCCTCCTTATTCTTAGGGGTTGATCCCGGTTGGCCTTGTTTATCATGCTCATTGGCTGTTGACACCAGTGAGCTTAGGGCGGGGTGTGTGTACAGGTATTCAAACCCTTTGGCGGAACATAGTACTTCCACTCCGTCTGCTTAGAGAAGGGTGGCAGGGAGGAAGGGGTTTGCCAAAGGGCTTTGATCAGTTTCACAATTCCCTTGTGGACTGGTAATGCCACCTTTGAGGGGCCTGCTGCACTAAGCACATCCAACAGGGAGTCCAAGGGCTCTGTCAGCTCCTGGGCTTCTAGTCTGAGGTTCAATGCCACCCTCTTTAAAAGCTTCAGGTGGGTTTTTGCATCTTCCTGGGGGACTGCGTGAGAGGACCTCACTATCACCTCATCAGGAAAGATGATGATGAGGCAGGTATAGATGGGCCTGGTAACTTCACTGCGGCTGCCTAGGGAGCTTTGGTTGGAGCTGGCTGTCCCTGGGGAGCTTTCTCTGACTCCGCTTCTGAGTCGTGGGCAGGCAGGGGACTGTGGCTGACCATATTTCTGATGCCTGAGACCGACTGATGCCCCTGCGACCGCTGGGGAAATGCCCAGGGGTTCCACAGGTGGCCTTGGCCCGCAGGCAGTTCTTCGTACTCACTTTTTCAGAACCTGAGGATGCGGAGGCTTGTCTGGGGGACCAGGACAGGACTGATGTCACCTGTCTAACCCATTCCCATTGGCTCGCTCTGTGGACTTCTGCTGGGGAGCTGCATTGTCTCTTGGTGCCGCGATTCAGGTGACTGCATTCAGCGGATTGGCGACGGTACTCCGACGATCGACATGTCACGCTAGGAGAGCGGTGGTGCTCCGTGGACTGGAAGCGAGAATGGGAGCTGGAGGATCAATATTTTGGAGACCGTCGACACGCCTGTGGGAATCCATACTGGTGAACTGGAGACGGGACTCTGGGGACAGCATATCAACCCTCCGGAATGGTGCTGTGAGCCTGGAGACAGATTTGAACACTCCAGGCACTGGACCTCTGGGGACATGCCTCCAAGGGTCAGTGCCAGGCAGCCGGCGATTGACACTGAGATCCCAGCGAACACTGCCTAGAAAGCGGGGAATAACGCCGGGAACTCTGGCAGGTAAGTCAACGCACTTCCGGGTGGTGGTGGTGCTGTTCAGGTGGAAAGTTGGCGGGACACTCCCTGTGGTGGGGAGTGGTGCTGCACTGATGGATATGGCTGGAAGGGTCCCTAGGCGGGTTTTCCCCTTGAATGAGGCACCTCAGTAGCTGGCATGGGCAGCACTGGCAGGGACAATATGTCCTTAGCAGCCTGAAAAGCCTCTGGTATGGATGGCACTGTCAGGTGCCGAGTGCCTCTGCCACTTTCTAGGGTGGTGGGTGGGTCTCAAAGGGAGCTCAACAGCTCAGTAGGTGCTGGAGCCCAGCCACCATCCTCAGAGAAAAAGAGCCGCCACTCGTGATCTTTGCTGTCCTCCGGCTGCCTCCTTCCCTTTACAGGACGCAGGAGAATGCCCCCTCCCAGTCTTTCTTTGCTTTTCAGCTGGTACTTGGGATAGGGATCAGCGCTGGTCTGAGGTTGCTGCCAGCAGCGCGCTCTGCACAGAGGCTGCAGTGCTCGGAGCAGAGTCTGGTCTAGTCGGCTCCAATGCCAGTATGATGGCTGACTCCGTAAGGAGTGCTGGAAGACGAATGTCGTGCTCCTTTTTTGTTCGAGGCCTGAAGCTCTTAAGGATGCGACACTTGTCGCTCACATGGGTTTCCCCCAAGCACTTTAGACAGCTTTTATGGGGATCACTGGCTGGCATAGGTGTCTTGCAGCAGACACAAGACTTTAAGCCCAGGGACCGTGGCATGCTCTGTCCCAAAGCTATGAACCGTCCGGTACTAACCAACTAACTCTAACACTAAGGAAAAAGTTTTTAACAACTATATACAAAAAGTCAGGGCCATTCCTATTTATGGTGGTTCCCTACACAGCGCGAGCACCTGCACCCCCTCTGCGGAGGGGGGGGGAAGCCCTCCACAGGGGGTGGAGAGCTGAGTTCAAGGGCCACAGTGCCACGGGGGCAGGAACTGTGGGGGGCAGTAGCAGGGCAGAGAGGCCCAGGGCAGTGCAGAGGATTAATGAGGGGCCTGGTGCCGGCAGCAGGAGTCAGGCCCGCCCCCGCACTCACCAGTGGCAGCAGGAAGCAGAGCGACCCGGCCCCAGCCCGCTCTGCTGCCCCAACTCCCAGCCCTTTTTCTTGGGGGAGGGGGCTTGGAGGAAGGGGTCAGGTCCACCCCTGTACTCACCAGCAGCAGCGGGAAGCGGAGCAACACGGCCTGGTCACTCTGCTTCCTGCCGCTACTGCTGGTGAGTGCGGGGCTGGGCCCAACCTCAGTTTCCCCATCTGTAAGAAAGGGATGATACTGACTTCCTGTGTAAAGTGTTTTGATATCTACTGAGCCAGGTATCATCATTATTCTGGAATCGGAATATCCAGACAGAGTTATTTTGTAACATCTATTATTCCAGAATAACTTCATGTTTAGACAAGCCCTGAGTGACTGATTCTTAAAGTGTCATCAGAAGCGACTTGAAGAGCTACTTTGTATTCGACTTTAAGACATTATTTCTACAGCACCATGCATGCACAGAGACACTGCTTTATACATAAACTTCCTGCCTTGGAGAGCTTACAATCAGAGTTAGTCACAGGATAGCTAGGGAGAAAATGCACGAGGTACAAAGAGATGAGCAATTTAATCTTGGGAATTTCTAGCGTGCTCATTCTCTGCATACTTTTAAAAGTTATGTAGTCTAAATACAAAAGAGCAAAGTACACCCCATCCAGATCAGACAGTTATGTGCTAATTGCCTTAAGAGTTCATGTTACCAGGTGCTCCTTAAAATAAAATATGCACTTAGATACAATGAATTCCAAGGGATCTATATCTCTTCAGAGAGACAGTGTCCTTCAATGCCACTGTAAAGTAGTCTAAACTATTTGTTCAACCAGCGTTAGGTGGCATCTCCAATAAAAATACTCTGGCACCACCAGTTCTGACTGATGCTGGTATTGTTCCCAGAGTGTGTGTAGGTGGAGGAGGGCGAATAGAAGTTTCGGGGAATTCTGTGACATTTCCAACTATCACATAGAAAATTACCGCTGAACAAGAAGCACTAATGTAGTGAATCTAGCTGAGGACAGGATTCTTCCCGAGACATAAATGCCCTCTCTCTTTTTTGTTTTAATTTTTGTCCCTTGGCATAGAGAACAAGGGCTGAGAATTTTAAAGGAAATGGAAAATATCTTGGGAAATAATGATCATTGACTTGACAAGAAAACACTCTCCTGTGGGACATTATCTTATTACAAATAAACAGGCGGAGAGTAAGTGAATCTCCCCTCACTTAACCCTCCCAACTCCCCTTTTCATTAATCTTTAAACACTGCAGAAGTCACAAATTGAGAAACAAGAGTCCCAGGAGGGGATTTTAACTGCTCTTAAGCCACAGATGTATTATTAAGTGATGGCTGTTACACACACACACAATTTGTCAATGGAAATGTGCCTGTCCAGGTAGATTAACATACAGAAAGACAAAGACAGACCCACTGGGAATCCAACTGGCTTGGCTTAATTCTGTCCTCTCACAGAAGGAAGCAGGTTCAGGCAAGATGAAACTTACAAAGATGACGAATGGGTACAACTTTTCTCTTGCTGGTCTGAAGACAGAATCAAAGTAGAGAAGATGATGTCAAAAACTCCATCGCTGTTTTGGGCCTTGACCGTATGCCCTTTGAAGCCAATGGGAGTTTTGCCATCAATTGGAACATAAGAATGGCCATACTGGGTCAGACCAAAGGTCCATCCAGCACAGTATCCTGTCTACCAAAAGTGGCCAATGCCAGGTGCCCCAGAGGATGATTACCTGTTAGGTTCACTCCAGGTGATCTCTCTCCTGCCATCCATCTCCACCCTCTGACAAACAGAGGCTAGGGACACCATTCCTTACCCATCCTGGCTAATAGCCATTAATGGACTTAACCACCATGAATTTATCTAGTTCTCTTTTAAATCCAGTTATAGTCCTAGCCTTCACAATGTCCTCAGGCAAGGAGTTCCACAGGTTGACTGTGCGCTGCGTGAAGAAAAACTTCCTTGTATTTGTTTTAAACCTGCTGTCCATTAATTTCATTTGGTGGCCCCTAGTTCTTATATTATGGGAACAAGTAAATAACGTTTCCTTATTCACTTTCTCCACATCACTCATGATTTATATACACCTCTACCCCGATATAACACGAATTCGGATATAACGTGGTAACGCAATGCTCTGGGGAGTGGGGCTGCGTGCTTCAGCAGATCAGTGCATCAGCGTGTCTGGCTCCGACACGCTGCTCTGAGCTGTGTGTTAAGGGTGCTGGGCTGGAGCCAAGAGGCTGGATAAGGGGCAGAGGGCCCTGGGGGAAGTGGTCAAGGGACAGGGGGGAGCCACAGCCCAAGGTGGGTAGCTGCAGTGCAGGGGAACATCACACGGGCTCCAGACAGTGCCGAGAAGTTGGGGAAGACTGGTCCACATGGGGAAGTTGCAGATCAAGGGCAGGGAGAGGTGCCTGTCCTAGACAGTGCTGTGCAGGTGCCCCTGTCCCGGAGCTGGAGGGCTTGGCACACAGCAGGCCCAGCTGGCAGGCTATACCCCATTCACAGCAGCACCGGGCAGGCTCTCTGGGTCCACAGCATGCCGCACTACCTGCCTGCAGTCAGGGACTCCATGTGCCCCAGCGAGCAGAGATGGGCTGTGCAGGGCTCTGCGGAGAAGGAGAGATGGGCTGAGCGGGGGCATGCACAGCAGGAGCTGCCCGCTGATGGCTCACCCTCCCTCAGCACTGCATGGGCATAGGGTAGGGATCAGACACATGTGGCATCTTGGGCAAGGCTGCCCACCCTGCTCCCCCTCACGGGCTTAGCGGCTGCACCAGACTGGGTGTGCTCCGTGGACAGGGCAGCGGCCGCTGGGCCACTTCCCCCTGTCCCGCCCCCATGGGGCTCACCCCAGCTGATGTGGTCAAGCAGGTGTGAATGCCTCCGTGCGCCGGCTTCCCAGGTCCTAGTGCCTGTCCCTGTGTGGCGCATGGCTCAGTGTTGGAGTCCTGGGGGTGATTAGAGACGGGGGGGAGAAGTGAGTTGAATGGGTTGGGGGTTCTGAGAGGACAGTCAGGGGGCAGGAAGTAGGTGGAGGTCAGATAGCAGGCTGGGCTATTTGCTGACTATTAATAATGGAGATGCTAGAGGCCAAAGCAAGTTCGATATAACGCAGTTTCACCTATAAACATGGTAAGATTTGTTGGCTCCTGAGGACCACCTTATATCTAATATATTCCCCCTTAGTCTTCTCTTTTCCAAGCTGAAAAGTCCTAGCCTCTTTAATCTGTCCTCATATGGGACCCATTCTGAACCCCTAATCATTTCAATTGCCTTTCTCTGAACCTTTTCTTATGACAGCATATCTTTTTTGAGATGTTGAGACCACATCTGTACGCAGTATTCAAGATGTGGCCACACCATGGATTTATATAAGGGCAATAAGATATTCTCGGTCTTATTCTCTATTCCTTTTTGAATAATTCCTAACATCCTGTTTGCTTTTTTGACTGTTGCTGCACGCTGAGTGGACGTCTTCAGAGAACTATCCACTATAACTCCTAGATCTCTTTCCTGATTAGTTGTAGCTAAGTTAACCCCCCATCATATTATATGTATAGTTGGGGTTATTTTTTCCAGTGTGCATTACTTTACATTTAATTCATATTAATTTGCCATTTAAAGGTCCTTAATTTGTAGTGTACCATTTTGAGATAAGCCACTGCAGTCCTTCAGTAAGCAGAGAGGTAATGATAGAAGCAGTCATAAGGCAGGTTGGATTTACCTTTCTGCATGGTTTAAAAATGAACAGATATGGGAGTGATGCCATAGGAAAAATGCCTTTGCGGAGATTGCTCATATTGCTCTATGGCACATGCTGTTAATAATAAAATAGAAATCCTGAGTACAGCCAAGCATTACCACCTCACTGGGTTTGTGGACAGCATATGTTCTGAACTGATTTCAGCTGATTCGGCAAACATCTACACTCAAGTTTAACTGTACACATGAATAGTTCTATTGCTTTAATGTGAAAAGGCCCCTCTGTGGTTCATCATCCAGTTGCATTTTCCAAACGAGCTCTGAAACGTTCTACTCACCAATGGCAAGTTATTTCCCCACTGCCCTCCATTGGACAAGTACTTTGTTAACATTATCAATTGTAAACCACAGGAGAGTAGGATTTTCTGCCTGGCTGATCGATTTTATTGAGTTTTGCATGGCTGCTCAAAAGAATGAGGATAAGACAAAGGTGATGTATTCTGAGGAACAAATCATTCCAGCTCTGAAATTCTCATCATGATGACTGCTCTGAAAGTTTCTGCTAAATACTATTCACAGCTTTGGAACAAAGAGCAAGTTCTTTGTATAGAGCATACAAGGAACATCCAACAATCACACCTTTCCACCAGCATGTTACGAAGATATGCAGGAATTCTCCCGCAAGGGCTGCCAAAATGTTACAAAGGTGTATCAGAACAAAGGAAGGCCAAAGGGTGAAAGTCAATCACCTGGGCACATCACTATGGAAATAACATAGTTAATAAAAACAAACAAACAGCACACAATAGAAACTTGCTCATTTGCATTTCTGTCTGGGAGACTCATTACAAGATGCTAACTCTTTGGGCAAATTTTTAAAAAAGCAAGGAGCATGAATCACAAAATATATTTTCTTCTCTTGATGTGTGTTTCAGTGGGGTTCCAAAACTTATACATAATGTTTTATGAAGTCTTGATAGTTCAGTATAAACCTCTGCTATTAAAAAATAGAATCAAACTGCAGATTTCTTTCTGTGATAACCCGTATGATTCTTTACTTGTACAAACTTCTGCATTATCAAAAGTTTGGACATAGCTGATATAAAATACAAAGCTGTCCTCAGATTAAGGAAAGTTTGCATCTAAATATTTTAACTTGTTAATGGAGATAGGATCAAAATCAAGGCGTATATTGCAACTATAAAAAAGGAATAAAAATAAAAACAAAAATCAAAATATCGCCAAGCTACACATTAAACAAGAACAGGGTGTTGTCTACATAGTTGTTGTGGCAAGACAGACACCAATTTCATTACTTCCACTTTAAGAGATTCCTATAAACTCAAAATATAGTGTGTTTACAAACGAAACAGTTGGAGAGATGTTTAGTCAACATGTAAATGCTGAAAAAAATTATCCCCACTTTGTAAACCATAAACCTTAGTTGCACTCTGCTGAGTTCTAGCTTGATTCTGCTGATGGATATTAGCACTCCTTCTTCAGATTCATGTGAAATTTGCAGCAATTATAGAGCCAGCTTTTTTTTTTTTTTGCCACACAGCCCCTACACCCCTTCTCCCCCCCCACCCCGCCTCCAAAAAGAGATTTAACTCTCAACAGGAATTCCAGAATGATTTTTTTTATAATCTTCCTTGTAAAGGTGTTCAGCATCAGAACCAGGGTTAGTTTTTGTTCCCTCTCTCCCTTTTAAAAGAGAAGCAGAGACCAGACCACTGCTCTTAGGCTATATTTACACTACCAGGACTATGCGGGCTTAGCTATGGTGCTATTGCGACGCTGGCATGAACCTGCAGACACAGCCTACACTGAGGGAACGCTATTTCCCCAGCCAATGATAGCTAGATTGACTAAAGCGTTCTTCCACTGACTTAGCTGCATGTATACCAACAGGTTAGATTGGCACAGCTGTGTCATTCAGGGTCATGGATTTTTCACACCCTGCACAATGTAATTTAAAAAAAAGTGTAGACCAGGCCTTAGTCTCACTCCTGCTTTTAGAAAGCAAAAAGCGTTAGCATTTTTGTTTCTTGTTTAATGTACTAAACAAGACATATGAAAAACAATTATCATATGGGATGACCATAAAAAAAAAAAAGGTGGGACTGTATTTGGGTTCCTAGATAAGAAATATCGGTTGTTCTTTCAGTGCATGACTCTGTTGCCTCTTAGGGGGTTGCCACTTTCGTCATTTTTTCAGTTTTACTTTACATCATGTAACTACTGCGTCCCTGCTGGAAGGTACAGCAGGGCTGAAAGAGGTACCTTTATTGCTAGAAATTAGTTTCAAAGTTGTTGTAAGGCAAGTCTTTAACAGGTCGAACTAACCAATTTTTTAACAAGACAAGACCATTCTCTACTCTACCAAAAGATACAGAATGGTAAGAGAAGGCAAAAATTTTGCATGTTTCACTCCAGACAGGTTTCCTCACACTGGGACTGAGACCACTGTTCTTGTACAGCACGATGGGGTCCTGCCAGCCCCATGGAACAGGCAAAAGATTCAGCCTCTAAAGCAGAAGACAGCCTGCAGGGTCACCTGTGCCTTAGCACAACCTGCTCTGCTACCCACCTTTCCCCATAGTATTACAGGTCCTTAAGAAGTCATGCTGTTGTTGGTTCCAAGAACTATGCAGTAGCAACCATGAAAGGGATATAGTGATTTAATACTTCTTGGAACAACAGAGAAATAAAAATAAAACAGTAAAGTTTAGAGTATTTGTCATTTGTAAGATGAAGTGTGAACAAGACAGTAAAAATCACTTAAGTGCTTAGGAAGACGGAGAGGACTGCCAGGAGAAAGAACGACGAAATGTGAAGGGGAGGTTAAAACTTGGAGCTCTTCCATTCTGCATTCAGAACTAACTGGATATGTTACTATCCTCTCTGGGAAGAATTCTGATGGGTTTGTGCATTTATCTCTTGGAGGCATGTCAATATTTTCACAAAAAGTACTGTTTAAGATCTGCTTGTGTATGAAGAATGCCAGACAGTTTTCCTATAAAGCCATAATTCATAGGACAGACAAAAAAATGAGGGGTATTAATGGGAAGAGAGCAAAGAGGTGATTTCCTCTTGTACTTTTCTGCAGCGTTAAACAATAACTTGCTGAATTATGAGTTTTAGTTGGATGGAACTGTTCTGTCATTGCAGTAGTGAAAATTGGAACTTACCACTCCTGACACTCACAAGTCCCACATGTAGATATATCTATCAGCCAGTCAAATGCTACTTCACTTCATACAGAATTTCCCTCATTTGCTTGTGAAGTACTTTAAAAGGGCTGTACACTCTATATAAGCCATTGGCATCTTTGTCACATGACACGGACTACACAGTTTAAGGGCCAACATTGACTATTGAAAACAGACACAGTCACTCTCACCTAAAGATGTATGCAAGAAGGCTAGGCTTTTTTACCTGGGCCTGGTCTACACTGAAAAACTAGTTTGATCTAGCTATCGTGCTGAGGGATGTGAAAATTTACACCCCCAAGAGCTGTAGTTAGGTTGACCTAATCTCTAGTGTAGACGCAGCTAGAGTGGATGGAAGAATTCTTCTGGTGACCTTACTATAGCCATGGAAGAAACCCTTCCATTGCTGTAGGAAGAGTCTACACTACGGTGCTACAGCAGCAGTGCAGTATCTGTGCCATTATAGCAACTGCAGTGTAAACAAGCCCTAGATCAGAACACAATTTCAGAAATTAATGCTCTGAGTAGCCATTTAGTGCCTCACAATCACTGTTTTTGTGATTAAGAAGCAGAGGAAACTAAGGCTGTATCTACTCTAGAAAGGGTTTTCCGGTATACTTATACTGGTAAATCCTCCTAGTGTAGATGCAGCTTATGTGGGCAAGAGTACAGTTTTGCGAGTACAGTTTCCTGAATGAAATAAGCTAGACCAGCAAAAAGACTCTTTTGTTGGTCCAGCTGTCAGCTAAGGGTGTGATTTTTCATAGCTAAACTTAAGTGCTGACCAAACCTAGTTTTCATTAACAGAGTTGATTGACCCATGACAGCAGATGTCATGAAAACAGAACGCTAACAGGGCTTTTCAGTCTCCTCTTCCCTATGGAGTGCTTCAGACTCCTTTTCCTTAGGTCTTGGCTACACTGGCGCTTTACAGTGCTGCAACTTTCTGACTCAGGGGTGTGAAAACAAACACCTCCCTGAGTGTTGCAAGATACAGCGCTGTAAAGTGCCAGTGTAATCAGTGCCGCAGCGCTGGGAGCGCGGCTCCCAGCACTTCACGCTAAACCCCATGAGGATGTGGAGTACGTGCAGCGCTGGGAGAGCTCTCTCCCAGCACTGGTGCTGCAACCACACTCGCACTTCAAAGCGCTGCCACAGCAGCGCTTTGAAGTTTCAGTGTAGCCATACCCTTAGTCAATACTTGGGACATTTACTTAGGCCAAGTCTGTACTAGGAGTGCTTTGCCATATAGTTATACTGATATAGTAACAGCACAATGCTATTAGTGAGGACACTATCTGTATCAGAAAAATTTCATTTTTGCCAGTATAGCTTATTCAGTCCCCTAAATGAAATAGCAAAACTATGCTTTTGCCAATATAGGTCAGTATAACTGTCCACACTAGTGATTTTTGCCAGTACAGATATGTCAGTCACAAATCTCATCTCTTCGTATCCCTGACTGACACAGCTATTCCACAAAAGGTTGTAGTGTAGACTTATCTTAGTCATGATCAGGACATGAAAATATGAGGCATAATTGTGTGTATCGATGCCTCTTAGGGCATGTATACTCAGGAAAATTAAGCTGAATTAACTGTATGTATAAATTTAAAGAACATTTGTTAAGGTGCATTAGACCACTGAGGGGATGCTCTGACTGAAAAAAGAAAGTGGCCATAGAATTAAGCTAAAGTGAACTGACTGCTTTCTTTTCTGAGGCCAGGTCCACACTACAGCGTTAAATCGATTTAAACAGCGTTAAATCGATTTAAGGCTGTAACTGTCCACACTACAAGGCACTTAAAATCGATTTTAAGGGGTCTTAAAATCGATTTCTGTACTCCAGCTAAACGAAAGGAGTAACCCTAAAATCGATATTACTAAATCGATTTAGGGTTAGTGTGGACGGATATCGAAGTTATTGGTCCTATTCTTTTACTGAGCTACCCAGAGTGCACCGCTCCGGAAATCGATGGTACCCTGGGACCATGGACGCACACCACCGAAGTAATGTGCCCTAGTGTGGACGCGTAAAATTGATTTTATAAAACCTGTTTTATAAAAATTGATTTTATTAATATCGATTTAAAGCTGTAGTGTGGACGTAGGCTGAGTGAGAGCATCCACACAGGGGTTTAATCACGGTACTTTCACTAATGCGCTTTAAATTCACACCTTCAGTTAATTTGGCTTAATCTCCTGAGTGTCCCCATATAGACATAACCTTTCTTTTGCAGGAAGAAAGGTTGTTCAAATACTGTTGTGTTGCATCAGCTGAACCAAGAAGTTGGTAAGGAGGCAAATTTAGTCTGCCAGTGGATCTAACAAAATACCAATATGATGGGTAAATACCTCCCTTCTGGCTCAGCTTGAGTAAATGCTGTTGCCTCCCATTTTATAGATAAGGAAGTGGAGGAACAAAAAGGTAAACCCACACAGCAAGTCAGTGACATACCAAGGATTAGAACCAAGATCAAGACCTTGTCTACACAAGAAATCTGTATAGTTTAACTAAAGGTGTGATTTTAAACTGATTTTGGTTAAACAGGTGCAAACCAGTATGGAGACTTATTTCAGTTTAAGAGTGGCTTATTTCAATTTAGTTTAAACAGATTTTTAATAGACTTAAGCCAAACCAATATAAGCCTCGTTTAAACCAAAACTAAATTGGTTAAAAAAAAAAAAGTGCACCTTTCGTGCAAGTAGCAGAACTTCCTCAAGCAGACAAGGACTCATGAGCTCTTGACTAGCACCCCAGTGTTAATTTCACTATACCACTTCACCCATTTGCAAAATGCAGCTCTAGAAGTGTCTCTAGGAGAAGTAGTAAAATTGAAGAATAAAGTTTCCCCTTATAATTTCAATTGGATACAATTAAGCAAAATGAGAAAAAAATTCAGATGAACCACCAGGCTATCTAGCAACTTAACCTACAGAATTCTAAAGACCCACTTAAGTCACTGAATATGATGTGGTATAAGCTACTGAAAACACTGATGTTTGTATCTGTCAACCTCTCACTTTACTATAGTAACTAATATATTATACATAGATCAGACCTTAGTGAAAGCAACTAGAGGTTATTTGAAAGAGAGAGATGATTTAACTTTTATGTGAAAGATCTAACACAGCTAAAAGTAAAAAGGTTAAAGATTTTACTTGTCTCAAGTTAGTTTTGAAGGTTAACAAATTTAGCAATTATTGTCAAGGTCTTGCTTCGTTAAGGAAGAAAGCTGGAAGATACTGTCCAGATATTTTAATCAAAGAAGGACTCATTAACATTAGTCCTCCCACTTTAAAACTACCACGATACGGCACACAGTTAGAAAGTTAACAGACACAACAACTTACATTAAGAATTTTCTCAGTTTACAAATCCAAATATGATATTTTCCTAATGCGTGGCAACCCAAAACCTACAACGGGATGAGCCAGAACATTATCAAGAATTTGAATGTCAAGCCAGTGTTATTGGTGGTTTTTGTTTGTCTGTGGACGGGGGACTGATATCTCCAGTAACAGTGTCTGCAGAACAAAAACATTGGCCTAACAACTGTGGAAGAATAAAATCCGGCTCCTCTTCCACAGCTCCATGGGTGCTACAAGCTAACAGAAGTAAGATCAGCAGATATGACTCAAACACACACAGGGTGCATAGGTGCTGAGTAAGGTGATGGCATTTTTACTGGGTGACTTTTTGGGCTACAAAACAGAGGCAGATACTGCACTGTAGGCTATACAGGTGTTCCGATGCAGTACCTTTACTAACTTTCACCTACTTAACTATAGGGTGACCAGATAGCAAGTGTGAAAAATTAGGATGGGGTGGAGGGTAATAGGAGCCCATATTATAAAAAAGCCCCAAATATCAGGACTCTCCCTATAAAATCAGGACATCTGGTCACCCTAGTTAACTACCATGGAAATATTTCTGCTGAAAAACCAAGCAAAAGTCTTAAACACATTAGTTACTCTTCTGCTCTGTAACATTTCAACAAATGAGAGAGGGAAGCAGGGCAAGTTTCCAATGTCAATAATGACAGGATGCATTTTAAGAGCAGCGAGGTGATAGTTTTATTTTAACAGGAATGTGGGAAAAATTCCACAGAAAAACTACAGCTACATCTATACTACAAACACTACAGCTACATTGACGGAAGGGGTTTTTCTGTCACTGTCATTAATCCACCCCTCCAAGAGGTGGTAGCTAGATCAACAAAAGAATTTTTCTGGCAACCAATCCGTATGCTTAGGTCAGCTTAACTACATCTCTCAGGGGTGTAAATTTTTCACACTCCAAGCAACATAGATGGTACAACCCAAGTTTTCAGTGTAGACCAGGCTAACTTTTCTTTGAGACTTACACTACTATGCATCCAGTTTAATGCATGTCCTGACCACCACACCATAATGACCCCAGTTTTCCCAATTGTTAGGGCAAAACACTGGCCAATATCCACCGCAGTCCCATCTATCATGTCATGATTCCCTCCAACACAAGTTCCGCACTCAGCTCTAGACGCTTTCAAAATGAAAGAGGTATTGCACATCTTGGATGAATATTTGTGAACAAGTGAAAACAAACAACAACCACCACCACCAGCACAACATACACTCTTCAGTTAGTTTCTCACTATGTCCAGCACAATTGTGTTATTAACACTGTGCTCTGTGGTGTTCAGTACACAAGAATAAAGACATTTTCTGCCCCCAAAGAGCATCCAACCTAAAAGCCAGACTCTCACACACACAAAGAAAGGATGCGCTGGAAATAAGTTTGTTTTTGTAAGCAGTTTCTTGTCAGTTTTGCATCACATTCAGTCCTTGGGCAAGAACCCATTGTAAATAAGTTGTCACATTTAACTGGGATATATCCTGTGGAAAATATCTTGAATAAATAAATAAAAAGCCATTTTGTTTGACTGTGACAGCTTTAGCAAACTTACTTTCACAGCTTGAGTTCAGCTTTATAGTTTGGCCTATAATTGTTTTTACTGCTTTATTAAATTAACAGTTCTCAGTGGTTAACTTGATTATATCTTCATGTTGAGCCTTAGAAACACAAAGTTCTCACATGCCGGTTTTAACATGCACTCCTACCCTCAAAAACAAGACTAGATTTGTTCAGGTTTCAGCATGGCAGTATCTTGCAAGATATTTCAAAGTTGTGCCATCATGCAAAGCTGCATCATTATATCCTCAGAGGTAGTAATGATGTTAACACATTTCACAACAAGGGCGATTTTCTAGTGTACATTCAGGGCTTGACTACACTCGAAACTCCAAAGCGCTGCTGCGGGAGTGCTCCTGCGATAGCGCTTTGAAGTGCGAGTGTGGTCATGGCGCCAGCGCTGGGAGAGAGCTCTACCAGCACTGCAGGTACTCCACCTCCCCAAGGGGATTAGTTTACAGCGCTGGGAGCTGCGTGCTGGGGCACTGATTACACTGGCACTTTACAGCGCTGTAACTTGCTGCACCCGGGGGGGGTGTTTTTTCACACCTCTGAGTGAGAAAGTTGCAGCGCTATAAAGCGCCAGTGTAGCCAGGGAAGAAGCCAGCTTCCAGACTGGGAATAAATAAATAAATAAATAAATAAATAATCTGAGGGAAGGGAGATTGGGAATCCCTAAGGGACGGGGGGAAATCATGAGCCTTCCTTGCCTGAATCAAGAACTTACAACACAAGTGGCCAAACTTTCTGGCCCTCAGAGCAACAATATGACAATTTTCAGAAGTTCAAGAAATGGAGTACACCTGCCGGGGCTAAGGGCTTCAGCCCCGCAGGAGGCAACTGTCGGGGCTCAGGGTTTCATCACTGCTCCTGCTGAAGCCCCAAGCCCCAGCAGGCACACCCTGCAGGGCTGAAGACACGAGACTCCCCTCCCTGCTGGACAGAAGTCCCTACCCCTACCACAGGGCAGAAGCCCTGAGCTTTCCACACCCCCCAGTCTGGGAGGTGAAGAATAGGGGAGGGAGTGTGGGGGCTCTGTGAGCCATAACTTTAACTGTAAAAGAGCCGCACGTGGCTCATGAGCTGCAGTTTGGCCACCCCTTAGGAGCAGGGGTAGGCAACCTATGGCACGCGTGCCGAAGGTGCCACGTAAGCTGATTTTCAGTGGCACTCACACTGCCTGGGTCCTGGCCACTGGTCCAGGGAGCTCTGCATTTTAATTTAATTTTAAATTAAGCTTCTTGTACATAAAGTAAATAAGCTTTTTAAAATGTTTAACAATAGTTTAGTTATATATTATAGACTTCTAGAAAGACACCTTCCAAAAATGTTAAAATGTATTACTGGCATGCAAAACCTTAAATTAGAGTGAATAAATGAAGACTCAGCACCCCACTTCTATAAGGCTGCCGACCCCTGTCTTGGAGTGTACAGTAGTCAAAATCCCAGCTTCACTTCATTCAAGTCACATAAGGCAAATGATACACAAACAGGAGAGAAGGTGCGTGTCACTATAGTTTCACAGTAGCCACTATTCCTCTAAGACTCTAGAAGTCTTGAAGACTTGAATCAAGGCCCTTTAGCGTTTTTTTTTTTTTAATTAAAGAATCCACAGCTTCTGGCATAATGGTGTAGGAAGGAACGAAGAAGTCTCAGTGGCGTCTTTCACATCTATACTTGCAACTATTCCTCAGCAGGAGGTTAAATCTCTCCCACCTCAGAAATAACCTAATTTGTATAGTTGCTTTTTGTGCTTGAAATTGGTTTGGTTGAGGATATCATTTTGCTCCAATTTCTCTTTAAGAGAAGAAACACACTACAGCAGGTGGATGTTTTCCATGGTATATGGCCAAAGCTGACTATTCTATGACACTTGGAACAACTGAAGAGCTTCACAGGTGTTTTTAAAAAAATATCGTAGAACATTGTCAAAGGCATGGAGGTGGAATTCTTGGCTGCTGGAAGGAGCTGAGATGAAGCCGCTCATCATGCTACTAAGGTCATAAAAGGAAGTCATGCTGCACCTCTCTATAATGAAAGCTCCAATTAATTTTTAATCTCATTGAGAAGCTGGGACACGTATGTCAAGGTTATTTTGATCTATATCCTCCTAACTCTACAAAAGAACTAAAATTTACTTCCTTGAGAGGGAACAATTAAGTGAAGACAACTTTTGTTCTAGTTTCCTCATCTCTGCCATGGACTTGCGAAGTACACAGTGCCTCAAGGATTCGCAAAGCTTTTCACACTACAGACCTCATCTTAACATACACTGCCACATGAACACTTCCTTTTCCAATCTGCTATCTCACAGACCACCTCCACAACCCTTCACAATTGCATAAGATCCCCATAGAAACTACTGGAATCTTTTGTTATATTTACTTAATGTATAAAACTAATTTTTAAATAATCCTCCATCTACAATTCCTGATTTCTCCTCTCAAGGGGAGTCAGCGGGTACATACAAAAAATAATTAGTCAAAAGGAGCTAACTGGAAATAAACCTACAAACATTTTAAATAATTTCCCAAATGTCCCATATGACCATCACAAGTAGTACTTTGCAAATGGTTTAACTAAGTGCCAAGAACATTTAAGATTACACTCAAATCAGCAATCAAAACCTTCACAAATTCATAGGTCTGAGATTTCACTAATGACTCCACTTCAGCTAGCGGATTTTACAACACAGTAAAGTAAACTGTGGGACAGTAATCACTTAATTTCAAGAGCAGCACTTAGCATAGAACAGTTTCAATGTATTTGGAACAAGTCCAAAACGTCATATGAGAACTATTGCCTGTTGAACTGTGTGCACTTCTAGAGCAGCAAGATAGTTTCTATGTATTTGCAGCATATTCTTACATATCCAACAGATTGCTATTGGAAGCAAAAGGCAATATTGATACACCTCTACCCTGCTAAAACGCAAACCGATATAACACGGGTTTGCGTATAGCGCGGTAGCAGCAGGGCTCCGGCGGCGCTTTAAAGGGTCCGGGGCTCCAGTTGCTGCGGGGAGCCCCAAGCCCTTTAAATCCCGCTGGAGCCCTGCCGCCCCTACCCCGGGGCTGTGGCAGCGGGGCTCCACCGGCAATTTGAAGGGCCTGGGGCTCCCTGCAGCAGCTGGAGCCCAGAGCTCTTTAAATCACCACCAGAGCCCTGCTGCCCCTACCGCGATATAGCGGGGTTTCAGTATAACACGGTAGGGATTTTTGGCTCCCCACAACCACGTTATAGCAGGGTAGCGGTGTTCTTAAGGGTAAGCAGCACAGAAAAAAAAAAACCCCAGAGGATATGGAAAGCTGAGTCATACTTGATCTTCTAACTGAAGAAACGATCAACTAGCTAGCACAATTACTGTGAAATTGCAAGCTTCCATTTAGGACGCTTTCTCTCCTTTCTGCTTCTGTAACAGACTCAGCAAGTGACTCTATTTACTCCTCCTTACATGCCACAGGGTAAAGGAAGTCATTGCTCAATTAAATTTCCCTCTTTGCTATGCAGAAACATCTTTAGCTCAAGAGCTGCTCACCATCAGGGCACTTTGAAGGTCATCAGAACCCTAGAAAAATTGTAAGCAGATGAACTACACACCCTTCCTCTCAAAGACACACAAGTTCAGCAGCAAGTTCTTTCTAGCATCTAGTCTGAAATTACATTACAAAAACATTCTTCAGCCGGAAAAGAGAAAGCAGCTGTTGTGACATCTGTCCAACTGACCAGCTGGCCATATTGCTGCAAAGCTGAGCATGCATTCTTAAGTGTTTGCCAATAAAGCCAGGAAGCTCCAAAAATATAAGCTAAATTTTACTTTTAACGAAAGTAAAATAAAAAGAGGTGTATCTACACTAGTTTTATTGAGTAAGATGTAAGGTGTAGGACCTTCCAAACAGATACTGTACAGCAAAGTTATCACAAATAGACCACATATACAACACGCAGGTGATGAGTGTAGTATATTTATTATTTATATCATTGTAATACCTAGGAGCCCCAGTAAAAGACCAGGACCCACATTGTGGTAGGCACTGTATGAAACAGAACAAAAGGATAGTCCTTGTCCCAAAGACCCAATCGTTTTCTCTTACGATCATGCCTTGAAAATCTAAACCTGCTTTACAATTTACCTACAAAGAGGTACAGTGAACTTGATTGTGGCCTTTTTTGCAGCTTTATGGTGAAGACAGGCAGCCAAGAAGGCTCCCACATTAAAAACAAAAACCACACACACTTGGGTTCCGTCCAGATGGCCAAAGAAGTGTCACTAACAATCATTTGGGCAGAAGCTGTCGCGGGTAAAACCTCCTCATTTCTTCAGATGCATGGATCTGCATTTTTCTACCCATGAAAGACTATGCCCAAATAAATCTGTTAGTTTTTAAGGTGCCACTGGACTCCTCACCCAGTTCCACCCCCTCCCCTGAGTGCACTCCATTCCCACTCGCCCCCCACCAAGGGCCTTCTGCATGCTGCAGAACAGTTGATCGCAGCAGGCGGTAGGTGCTGGGAGGGAGGGGGAGGAGTTGGTTGGTGGAGCTGCTGGCAGGCAGGAGGCACTGGGGGGAGAGGGAAGAGCTGGCTGCTGATGGGTGCTAAGCACCCACGGAGTCATCACTTATGGTAGTTTGTAAACTATAGAGACTGTCAGATGAAAGCTGCTTTGGGAATCCAAAGTACCGTTAAATAGCAGATAAATATGTAGAGCCTTGTTGTTACAGAGAGCCATGATTCATATTTCTAGGATAACAGAGGAAGTTTCCCTTGATGGAGCCAACTGAGACATAAAATTAGATAATGGATATTAGAGTATTGCACCTGCTGCGACTTCAAAAACAAGCTAGTTTATATATACATCAAGCAGACACACAAGTCTGAAAGGCTTGGGTTTTATTTCTGAGCAGCTGGAAACTGGTTATACATAATCGTGGGAGGATGCATTCATAAAACACTAACAGAATCCCTTCAGCATTTGCCAGCTTGTGCAAGCCTGCCCAGCTCTTATCTCTCTTCTAAGAAGGCAACTCGATCCAGAACAGGGGTTCTCAACCTTTTTCTTTCTTAGGCCTCCCAACATGCTACAAAAACTCCACAGTCCACCTATGTCACAACATCTGGTTTTCTGCACATAAAAGCCAAGATCGGCATTAGGGGGTAGCAATCAGGGCAACTGCCTGGGGCCCCCACCACAGAGCCCCACAAAGCTTAGTTGCTCAGGCTTCAGCGTCAGTGGGGGCCCCATACAGTGGGGCTTCATCTTTCTGCCCTGGGCTCCAGTGAGTCTAATGCCGTCCCTGCTTGGCAGATGGCCTGAAACCAGCTCATGCTCCCCCTTCTCCCCCAGCCTCAGTGGGCCTCGGACCCCTGGTTGAGAACCACTGCCCCAGAGAACAAGTTACTGTAACACCAACCCCACAGCAAGTGCTAAGGCCAAGTGAGTATGGAGAAAACGCTACAGACCTGCATGATGATGGAACAGGAACTTTTGAAATATCTAATGGTGTGATAGATTCAGCCCCTTCTGAAAGGCTCTAGTCTACAATGTGTTTATATTGCTTCCATGCCCCTTCCTTCTTTATGCTGTTTTCTTAGGGAAAAGGAAGAAACACCCAAGGTCTTTGAATTAGCAAACAGCTTTCAGAAACTAATTGACGATCAATGGCTCCTTGGGTCACAGAACTTATGTGAGAGTCAAATAGGGACGGATGTGAAAACAGAGCTGCTTGGGCAGAGTGCTGAGGAATGGTTTATCCTTCTGTTAACTCAGATTTTTAAAATTTTATTTAAATACATAATTTATGCAAATATATCCAGGGCTACAGTTATGCCACATGGTAAGAAAATATTGCCGAAATGTATGGAGCAGAACACAACTCTTTGGAAACCGCAATATGTATCCCAACTACTTGTTAATCAAAGAGGAATAGGAGGACTTCATACCAACACCAAGCTAACACACCAGAGTTCTGTCATGTCCTTGCTTAACAAACCTGAACCTGAGGTAGAATGGAGAGTACGGAAGACCAAATTCTGCCCTCAGACCACTGACTTCAGTGAATTTAAGGGCAGAATTTCTTCCAGGGTATTTAAATAACTCTGTGATAAATGTTCACCATTTTCCTTATTTCTGCTAGGTGATAGATCAAACCAATGAAGCTGAAGTGAAGTTCACACATGCAGGTTTGTAGGGATATGAACAGATAAGGGCACTTGCATCCAGATTCAGCAAATCATATGCTTAAGTCTTGTAGACCGTCAGTAGAATTTAAGCATGTGTTCGAGTGATTTTATGAATTGGGGCCCTTTTGCCTAAAATGATGTGCACAACTTTTTTTTTTTAATTAGTCATTAAATTGAGGTCTTAAGCCAAGGTAGCTGAGAAAAAAATTCAGATACAGTTAGTTATATGTAGGAAACTTGTCAAAAACGTTAGTAGCGAGATATTAAGTGACAGGTAATGAGCATTCAAGAATTTTCATTTTGCATTTGACAAATTTACATTTTGAAATTCCAGTTTATTTTTGATGAACATAAACTCCCCCATAGATTTTATCGTTACATTAAAAAAACCAAACCACTGCCACCCAAATCAATTCCCCCAATATATACTCCACTTATAGTCAAAATGAAGTCTTAGCATGATTTACATCCTTTAGAAACCAAGTCACCTGGATTTTCAGTTGGGTTAGTATTTTTAAAGGAATTTTGCTGCACAAGGTGATCCCTCTAAGACAGTAGTTCTCAACCAGGGACACATGTACCCCTGGGGTACATCAACTCATGTAGATATTTGCCTAGTTTTACAACAGGCTACATAAAAAAGCACCAGCAGTCAGTACAAACTAAAATTTCATACAGACAATGATTTGTTTATACTGCTCTACATATTAGAGCTGACCGTATTTCCCTAAGTAAAAACAGGACACTGCACGGGACTGGCCTGAGCTGCCAGGTGGCGATGCTTGCCTGAGCCCTGTGCTTGCACGAGGCTGACCTGAGTCTCTTTCCCCTCCCCACCCCCATACCCATTTTTGCCAAAAAAAGTGGGGGCATCCAGGACAGGGCTTAAAAAGGGGACTGCCACAGATAAATGGGACATATGATCACCCTAATGTAAGTACAATATTTATATTCCAATTGATTAATTTTATAATTATATGGTGAAAGTGAGAATGCAAGCATATTTTCAGTGCTGTGACACTTCTGTATTTTTGTGTCTGATTTTGTAGGCAAGTAGTTTTTAAGTGAGGTGAAACTTGGGGATACGCAACACAAATCAGACTCCTGAAAGGGGTACAGTAGTCTAGAAAGGTTGAGAGCCACTGCTGAGAAACTACTATATCTGTAACTACTAGCCCCCCAGGAAGGCTACCACATGATTCAAGTAAAAGCAGGGCCAGCCTTACAGAAAATGGCACTCTGGACAAACCTGTATTTTGGCTCCCTTTCTTTGTGTTTAAGTACAGATACCCTGTACGATCACATACCTTGAGTTTACTGGAGAAGCTTTTAAGTTACCGTAGGGACCGTGTGCACCTACAACAGAGACCGCTGCAAAAGGCACTGGCAGAGCCTGGCACCAGTGGGCAGAATGCCAAGCTAGTGACAGTGTGACATGCTGGGGTTGGGGGAAGGCAGCTCTGCAAGGCACAAACTGAAGCTTAGCACCACACACGTCCATCACAGGGTCTGTTTCCCTGAACTGCCCTGAACCTACCCCCCAGGGAGCCCCACCGGCTCCGCTCCTCAGTGCCACTCAACTTCAGGCATTGCTGTGTGCTCCCAGGAGCTCTCGTCACTAGCCTGGGCACACTCCAGCTGCCCCTGCTCCATTGGCATCTGGGGGCAGGTGAGCAGCTACCCTGGCTGGCAGACTGCACCAGGCAGCCCAGCATGAGTGCAGGAGACACCAGGAAGAAGTAGTTCTTTCTCTGGCCCTCTCCTAGGCCCCCCACACCAGTGCATGGCACAGCCCCAGGGGGAAGGCCAGCCCTGGCTCCAGCCTGCCCTGCAGGGCACTGCCCTGGGCTCATCAGGGCTCCCCTAGCTCATCGCTGGGGCAGAGCCTCACCAGAGGCAAGTTGCAACAACCCCTTCACCTGCAACTTCAGCCCCCTCTCCAACCTGGAAGCCGGCCCAATCCACCTGCTTGCTCTGCTGAGCTGGGACTTTGCATGGGCCAACGAAGCCACCCACAAGTGGCAGGGGTTACTCTGCCTGGGTGCCAGCACCCTCTTGATCACTGTGCCCTGCTTTTCCCAACCATGGTCTCCTAGGCAGTCACCCATGCTGCCCACTGTAAAAGCATTTTTAAAATATAGCACTATGTTAACAACTCCGTGAGAGGGCTACAAATGCAGTACTTTGTTTAAAGAGGGACTAAATACGAACTTTCAGCCATGTGTCCCAACTATGTCTTTTTTTTTGGTTTGGGGTTTGTTTGTTTTTTTAATAGCAACAAATGTTTTAGTTATTTTCTAAAGAGACTGCACAGTTGCTTGACTGTTAATGTCAGTTGCAACGTAGTTTGTTTCTGGTTGTATTTCTGTTTTGTTAGTATGTTTGTTCTAAGGATTTAACAGCATTGTGGGAAAATAAATCTAATTGAAAACAAACTGAACTCTTATTTATGGTGAAAGTAAAGTTTTGTTCCAAAAAGGAGATCATTGAAAAATGGAATGCAATCCTGAATTTTTATAAGCTTCTGAAGCAAGGGGGGTGATGCAACAGCCATATGGTGGCATGGTGTAATGCATTATTTCCTAAAATAATCGGGGGAAGACTATGTAGTCTGTGCCAGGAAAACTAGGTCTCAAGAGTTTTCCACAGATAGTGGCGATAGGGGAGGCTGTAGCATTGATAGGGTTCAGGCATTTTTCTGCCTTGCCATTTAACCCTGCTCCAAATAAGATTAGACAATAAAGCAACTAAAAAACAAACAGCAACAAAAAAAGCCCACAAGACACCCAGCCCTTCCCCAGCCTCCACCTACTCACTCTGAAGTTACTTAAACTACAGAGTATTGCAGTGCTGTCTTCTATTGGTGAATTGTGGGTCTCAATTTTCCTAGTATAGATATTGCCTATTAAGCAGTATAACCTAGTAGTTAGAGCAGGAAGACTAGGATTGCTAGTTTTAGTTGGCTGTATTCTTGGAGGTTTCATCACATGACATTAAAGATTAATCTTTAATTCCTGGAGACTCCAGGACAATCCTGGAAGGTTGGCAACCCTAAAGAAGACAGGAGTCCTAGGTTCCATTCCCACCTCTGCAACTGGTTGCTGAGCAACCTCAAACAAGTCAATTAAGGCCCAAGTTCCTAGTTTCCCTATTTCTAAAATGTGTAAACCAATACTTACCTTTCAGAGATAAGACTTAATTCGTGCTTTAAAAATTCTTTGGCTCTAGACATTAACAACGATAATATTTTCCCTTAAGAAGAATTTTGTATTAGCAATCTCCTGTCCCATTCCTGCGGGAGGTGGCTTGATTTTATTTTTTAAAAACTACGTAAGATTTGGAAATATTTCATGGATTTAAACAATGTTGTATTTTGCTTTGGGAAAAATCAGACAGCCTGGTGCAAACTATGAAGTTCAGATTACTATTAAATTCTGTCCCCTCCTCTCAATTCTTTAGATAGCAGCAAATCAGGAAATCAGGGCAGCTATGTGGTCTGTGACACAATGTGCTCAATTTACATGCAATACAACTAACTTGGAAGGGAATGAATCACCACTAAAAATCTCTACTCTCTTTACTGAGCGTTGAGCAAGTGGAGTTAAATCTCAATAACCTTTCAAGTTTTGGAAAAGTAGTTGACAGATGCTCTCAAACCTGACAAATATTGTATGCAAAATTAAACCATATGATGTTAACTTTGAAGTAATGAACTCTGGATATAGAGCATTCAAAAGAAAGTATTTTATTTCTTTTATAAAAAATGCAATATGAGAGGGAATCAAAACACCACAACCACATCTACAAAATGGTATTGAGACAAAAATCCTTAAATCCTGCCTGAAGTTGTCAACTTCTACATCCTCCTGTTTGCATACTCTCTGAACTGCCTTGCAGATATTTTTCTTTAGCAACCCCCTCACACACACACACTCCCTCCACTCCCCAAAAAACACCCAAGCACACTAATCCAAGCTCTCCTTGAAGTTCTCTAGCACTTCTTCACAGCACTGGGCTCTGGTCCAAATAGTCAAGCTACCTGGTTACTTCAGATATATTTTAGGGCTTCTGTTTATAGCGTTGTAAGATTTTTGAATAAAGACCTTAATTATTTGTTCAAAAACCTAAAGGAAGCAAACATCACTAGCTGGAACAGGCAGTTTCTCTCTTCCTTTTGTATGTTTTTTCTCCCAAAACAAGTTTCCTACACATAGCTTTGAATTCTTTCCTTCACTGCACCAGCCAAACTTTTCGGTTTATCAAAGATAAATATTTTGACTGCCCCCACCACCGCCAAAAGAAAACGTTCCCAATAATCAAGGTCAGTAAGACTCACCACATGAGTATAGCTCCCAAAGGTTACCTCAGTGTTTCACATGCTGGGTGGGGCAATAAAGAGCAGAAGACAGAAATTGGAGTCAAGGGGGAAGACTGCATAGCCTCCTATCTACTCCTGCTCTGAAAATGCACTCCCACAACAGAGGAAGACAAGCAGTCAGCAGGTCTTCAGATGTCACCACCTGGTCTCACTGCTCTATCAGAGGCTTCCTCCTGCAACTGGCTGCAACAGCAGGTTGCATATACAAGTTTGCAGATTTCATTGTCTGCACACAAAAAGTTGTACCACTTTATACTATTATGGTTGAAGTGCTACAACCCCAATAGAGTGGATGCAGTTTTATACTGGTATAAAAGGGTCCATTACACTATAGCTATTTCCATACAGGAACAGGAATAAGCTATACTGGTATAAGGCACCTGATACCAGTATAACTCCATTCATAGTAGTGGGGTTATACCAATACAACCATACTGGTTAACTCCCTCCTAACATAGTTATACCAGTAAAAAAAAAAAACTGTGTTTTAGACCAAGCCTTATGCTACTATCCCAGCAGTTCTCAAACTCGGTCATGACCCCATTTTAATGGGATTGCTGGGACTGGCATAAGAGTTGCTGGGGCCCAGGACTGAAGTCAATGCCCAAGCCGAACTGCCTGGGGCTGAAGCCAACGCCCGAGGGCTTCAGCCCTGGGCATCGGGGCTTGGACTTTGGGTTTGACACCTCACTGCCTGGAGTGGCAGGACTTTGCCCACCTCCCCCCAGGGCAGCGAGCTCAGGCTTCAATCCCCCCTCCTGGGCTCATTTAGTCACTTTTGTTGTCAGAAGGGGGTCACTCTGCAATAAAGTTTGAGAACTGCTGTAAACTATCCCAAGCTTCTCTCCTATGCTCCTGTGGTAGCCAGCTCAACTACAAAATCATGCTGCCTGGCCCCATGAAGCTAAATGACAACCTTCCTCACTGGAAACAACATGCAGCCTTCTGTGGAGTAAGCTCTGGCAGATTTAGAAAGCAAAAACTTAAAAATATAATTCTCAAGGGCATTTGGGACCCTCTACTTCGTGTGTTCATCACTTGTTGGTAACTTAGTTAACTGTAAATCATAGTTATTCCAGATCAATGACCAATTAACATGTGCAGTTTTGAGATTCCTCAGAATCTTCTTGGAGGTGGAAAATTACACAAGGCATTTCACGAAGTTTTGGGAGTGGACCCTCAGACACCATTTTCCATCACTGAGTATGTGAGTGCCTCCCCACTAATCCCCAACTTTTCCTTGCAGGCGTATGTAAAATTGTCAAAACAAAGACACATAGGGTTTGATCAGAGGAAAACTGAAACATGGCTTAACTGCATTATCTAGAAGCATAGCGTCACCTGGCTGAAAGCAGCCATTTGCACAACCTAGAGACTCACTGTGCACATTGGTATAATTCTACATGCCTCAGTGAGACACACTTCAAACATAGCATTTAGAAATCCTTAATAGGGAACAAGTGTCCTTACCTTTATTACAAACACTACATAAGGTTATTCGAAGAGTAATTTTTCTCTCAGTGCAGGTGGTGAAAACAGACTGGCTGGATCCATCTGTAGGTTCTCATGTTCTAGCATTTACTGCAATGTGTCATTTGGAAATTCTGTAGGGAATGTTTATTAACCTTTTTCCATGAGAATGTATTTTAATTCTTTGCTTTCTATTATTAAAGTGTAGTGAAACCTTGTTTTCCAGAATCTAAATTTTAGGCCAAATTGACCTGACGCTATCCCCCTTAAAAGCAATTTAGTCTGTTAATATAGAAATGCTAGTCTAAATGGGACTTGACAAGCAAATAAATTGATAAGGTCTCTGGTTCCTTGGAGCTTAAGATCATAAGACCAGATTCTGCAGCCACTCCACAAAAAGAATTTCCATTGTTCCTGTGCCCAATGTGTCCACTTAATTGGACACTAAATCAGAACACAGCGTGCTGGGTATGAGACAAGACAGCACGCAGCCCTGCTCTTGGGACAAAGTTATTTCTTGTTATTTTTGTTTTCTTTCCCACCATCCTATTACATAAAGCAGGTCAGCAGAGCTAACCTTTTCTGTGTGTTTTTTGTGGTTTCCTTGGGGTTGATTATTAGAAGATAAGCTAAGTTTGGTGGACACTTGTCAAAAGGCTTCACAGGGAAGTGGGTTTTAAGAAGGGGTATTAAAGAAGGGAGGACAGTTGACTGATACACACAAGATCAAGGAGGCTATTCAAAGCCTCACAGGGCTGCATTGCAGAAGGCAAGTACTGAAGGGAAGGGATACAAAAAGGAGCAACCAAGCAGAAGGCTTAAGAAGAGTAGAGGGAGAGAAGGGAAGAGACAAAAGTAAAGATGTGAGTGGGCCTGGAGTCATGCAGGACCTTGAAGACAAGTTCAGGAAAGCAAATGAAGGGACTCAAACAGGGGCATAGCAGTGGGAGAGGAAGATAATTTTACCAGCACAGTAGTTTTCGATGTGCTGGAGGGGGAGTAAGTTGACAGTTTTCCAGTGGTTAAGGCAGGATGACCATGGACAGACAAAAGAAGGATGGAGTTTAGAGATGTTTTAAGAACCAGCAGGAGTCAATAAAAGCACAGATACTGGTTGGGGAAAGGAAATTTAAATATGACCCAGACTGTAAGTGATGCAGTTACCATGTGTGAAATCCTGGGCCTCATTGAAATCAATAGGATTTTTGCCTTTGACTTCAGTGGGGCTGGATGTCACTCCATGTTTTCATTCTCTGTGAGAAATGCCATGCACACTGTGACACTATATACAATAGTCTAACAATAGTGACAGCAATATTGTAAGCCTAGATGACCTGGAGGATAACAACATCATCATCAACTGTTACCAAGAGGAATGAAGGAAGGGAAAAATCAGCATCACATTTTAGCCATGTTGAGTTTGAGCTCGCAACAGAACACCCAGGAAGAGCTATCAGAGAGGTGGGACTAGATATTGAAATGTGTGGTTATTTTGGAAGTAGTCAACGTGGAGATGGTGAATGAAGCCATAAGCGCTTGAAGAGGTCTGACAGGGATAAGGGTGTAGAGCAGTGGTGGGAAGCCTGCAACGCACATGCAGCCCATTAGGGTAATCCGCTGGCGGGCTGTGAGACAGTTTGTTTACACTGACCATCTGCAGGTACAGCCGCCCACAACTCCCAGTGGCCATGCTTCACATTTCCCGGCCAATGGGAGCTGCAGGAAGCGGAGCGGGGTGCAGGGACATGCTGGCTACTGCTTCCCGCAGCTCCCATTGGCCGGGAACGGTGAACCACAGCCACTGGCAGCTGCTGACAGTCAATGTAAACAAACTGTCTAGCAGCCCACCCACAGATTACCCTGACAGGCCGCAGGTGTAGACAGATAAAGGCATAGACGGGGATAAAGGACAGAATCCTGAGGGGCAACAGAAAGAAGAGTCACTGGGTATTGTCTTCACTGCACAGTTGGCCAAGGTGACTGACTGGCATCGAGGTGAGGCTAATCTGGGTGTGAACATTCCCACAGCAAAGCCTACCCTCATTACTGTGTCCTCACTGTTTCTGCATTCACCCATGTGTGTCTGGAGATGTATCCCATAGTTCTTTTTGCCAAGACACTCTAGGATTCACTCCCAGTTAGTTGTCAGAAAACTTGTCTGTCCTTTGAGGCAGTGTCATCAATTTGGAGGTGCTGGGCGAGCTAATGCCACCCCCACCCCCAACGTTTTTGCACTTGCTTGAAGTTCCACAGGCTGCAGAGCCAGCAGGGGCCCTCGCCCAGCCACTTTTAAGAAATGGTCCTGTCCTAAATCAGCACAGCTGCTGCCAGAGCATTGCTCCAGCTGTGTGGTCATAATGCCACTAAAATTTGACTCAGCTGTCCCTCCATAAACATGGAGGGGCAGCCAGGCCAGTCAGAAAGCCGGCTGGGCCAAATGGTGTTGCAACCTGGTGCATGGGGAGTCTGTTCCTGTTTGTTGAAACACAGGGGAGTCTAACAAGAACCCAGCTTGTGGCAGCACAGGCTCATGTACCATGTGGATAAGAGATGGGAGATTCCTCGATTCGGGGAGATGCAGCATCCCTGCAGGAGGACAAATGGGGACCAGAACAGGGTCCTTGCTGGGGGTTAGGGGGAGGTCAGAAGGGAGGGAAGGACCAGAATTCTCCCCTCCCAAATATCTGAATTGACACTATTGCTTTGAGGGGAATTGTGGGAAGGGCATTGGAGGACTATTGGCACTTGAGTGATTTTGCCTGCATCCTCATTGCAATGTGAGTGGGTTCCAATCTGAGTTAAAGAGGAGTTTAGGCAGTAAGCTACAACCCAGCTATATAAACTAGTCCAAGGTTTAAATATCTCTAAACTCAGGTCAGAGGTTTTTCTGAATGGACGGTAAGGATGGTTGGGCTAAAATGAAGGCAAGAGTCTGGGTTAACTGTGCAGAGAAGACATACCCACAGAGGCAGATGCTGAAGGAGCATTGCAGAAATAGAATGAGATCTCAGTGAGCACCGAATCACAAAAGCCCAAGGAGGAGAGCCCGACCTACTGTGATAGAGATAGCAGGCTCTTGTTTTCTTTGTCTCTGCATCTTTAAACACACACACACACACACACACACACACACACACACACACACTTAACTTTCATGGATCCCTTAACACTCCTGAGCTTTCATCAATCCTCTCCACCACAGCCCACAAGGATATGCTTCATAGATAGAGCCCGACCAAATTCACAGTTCATTTTGGTCAATTTCACAGTCACAGGATTTAAAAAATCATAAATTTCATGATTTCAGCTATTTAAATCTGAAATTTCATGGTGTTGTAATTGTAGGGGTCCTGACCCAAAAAGGAGTTGGGGGGGATCATAAAGTTATTGTAGGGGAGTTGCAGTACTGCTCCCCTTACTTCTGCACTGCTGCTGACAACAGCACTGCTTTCAGAGCTGGGCAGCTGGAGAGTGGTGGCTGCTGGTCGGGAGCTCAGCTCTGAAGGCAAAGCTGCCACCAGAAGCAGTGCAGAAGGATGGTATAGTAAGGTATTGCCACCCTTACTTCTGCGCTGCTGCCTGCAGAGCTGGGCCCTCAGTCAGCAGCTGCCACTCTCTGGCTGCCCAGCTCTGAAGGCAGCGGCGCAGAAGTAAGGATGGCCTGGTATGGTACTGACACTCATACTTCTGTGCTGCTGCTGGTGGGGCGCTGCCTTCAGAGCTCGGATCCTGCCCAACAGTCACCACTCTCCGGCTGCCCAGCTCTGAAGGCAGCACAGAAGCACAGCAACCCCACCTCCCACCCCCCAAAAAATTAACCTTGCAACCCCCCTGCAACTCTCTTTTGGGCACCATGGAACTGGACCCATGCTCAGAAGGAGTCACGGCCTGCTCTGCTTACACTGTGCCTTGAGACTCTGCCAAACTCTGGAGCGATTCCCCGCCCCAGGACCAAACAGGACTGTGCTATTGGCTCAGCCCGGCAGACACAGTCACCTTCCAGAAAGGCCAGTGACTGTGGCCAGGAGGCAGGGTGTGGGTCTCTGGGAGGTCTGGAGGGGGTGCTTGGTTGTGAGAGGGACATGGAAGATCTCTGTGTGTTGGGGCTCTAGGGAGTGGGGGTTCTGTGTGGGGTGCTGGGCAGGAGTGATGTGCAGGGTGCTGTGCATTTGTGGCAGGGTCTGTGGGGGGTGCTGGGCATAGCGGGTCCAGGGGGCTCTGGCCATAGGGAATTGGGGTGGGGGCGTGTTTGGCGGGGGGGGGGGGATGTGTGGTGCAGCATGGGCCCATCCCTGAGGGGAAGGGGCATGCTGGCAGCACAGGACCAAGCAGGCCACTGTGCATCTGGCAACTGCTGGTTTGTAAATAGTGCCCTCACACTGGGCTGAGCGGACATGCCATGCCCCTGTCTGGGCCCTCACTCCAGGGACTGACACCCCCCCCATGCCATGCTCCATTGCCCCCATGGGGACCCACAAATATGTTTGGCGCCAGGCCCACAAAAGGTTAATCTGGCCCTGCTGGGACCAAACATATGGCCAACCTCATTCTCTTAACTCTCTATTTCCCACTGTTCACCTCCATACACAGCTGCACTTAGTGTATGTGTTATTTACATTAAAAACTATTGCATGATCTCCAAAGAGACAGACTACATGGTTTTGCTAATTAATGCACACACTAGATGCATAGCAAGGCACTAACAGATTAGTATTACGGCATGATCTGTTGAGTCTTATTAAGTAGCTGTAAAGAGGAGTTATACATATACGGAACCCGTCCCCTCCACCACCAACCACTCCTTATGGGTAGCAAGCGGTCCAGTGCTATAGATGTAACAAATCATGGAGGTTAAGCGAGATGCAAAGAATAGACTTGCTATATATTACAAAGATTAAACATACGCTTCATTTACTCACCATATTATAAAGGGGTTCTCAGTAATTGGTGTACTAAAATACCCAGTATTTACCCCTTTGCACATACTAAGCTTCATAAAAATGAAGCTCAGACAAGCAAACCATACGATTTTGACAGGTTTCCCCTTAACCCAAGTTTTTCCCAGACCAAGTTATTAGAGCTAAACACAGATCCCAGGCAAACTTTTCAAAGCAGAACTTACTAAGCACATAGAAAAAACAAAAACAGACCAAGCAAAGAAGAGGATCAAGTACACCAATTGCTTGGCTTCATCTTTTGTTTCCCTGATTCTCATGCCACCACCCAGGGTCCATTCAGATATCCCAAAGTATCCACAGAGTTTAAAAAAAAGAAAAGGAGAATCTGTTAGTTTTGGTAGCTCTGCTAATTTCATCCCTTAAAGAGTTGCTACAGTAATGCATCGGCAAACAGTTCAGTAGTGTAATTCCACCAAGTAATACCTGACTGAGACAGCCTAAGGAGGAGTCAATACATTTTTGAAACCAAGGGAAATGAAATTAACATTCTAACCACTGTTTCACAGACAGTACAGGCAAATTACGCAAATTCTAAACCAATTGCATTTTAAAAATTAGCATCTCTCCCTTTGGTGGAAAACCTCACATTTTTATTGTAAATTTAACTATTCCTTTCAGTTAGATGTGTTGTAAAACTATACAAGACACTACATTGTCTTAAAAAGAAAAAAGAGGGGGAAAAAAAACCTACCGAGCACATCACCTGCTGATATAAACCCAGTCTGCTGGCCTGTGCCCCAGGGAAGACACATGCCCAGCCTGCAACTGGCACAAAAAACCTTGAATGCTCAGCACTGTGACTTTTGCAATGTGAGAAATTTATAGGAAGTTGATTCAAACTCAATACACCAATTAAGAGAAAGTATTTGTCAAACTCCTTTCTCATTTTAAAAATAAAAAAATTCTTCATGAAATCTCAAAATGTTAAACACACACACATACCTCATAGGTATGAATGAAAATACTTTGTTAGAAAACCAATTCCCCTCCCCCTTCCTTAAAGACATGCACACACCTATTTTAAGTGCACCCTGCTTGGGGATTTACTCTCCAAAACACACACCCCCACGAAGACCGGCCCTCCCCTGTTAGAAATCTCCCCCAGAGGTAAACTTTTGAGTTACTTAGGACCTAGGTTTTGCATGGCAGGCGTCCCAACTAAGTCAGGAACCTGCTTGGGGCAGGGACTTTTAAAGAGACTTGTAAGACGTTTACGGGAACACAAAGCACTCTTGCGGTGTAGCCCTTCATTCAAAGTTTTGGCTCAGAGGGCTAATCGCATGACACGCACACGTGTCTTGTTACTGGGAGGATGTTGGTCAAGGAGACATCAGCCTTAGCTCTCCCTGTCTCAGCTACGGGTTACTAATGCTGCCTTGCCTCACAGGGAGGATTTGTGAAGCTCTCGTAACCGCGCTTTGAGATCCTCACGTTAAAAGGGTCACAGACAATGCAGGGAAACTCTCAAACAGCCACGCCTCCATAGTCACCCCCAGAGCAGCCCAAACAGGCGAGAGGAAGCAGCTTCCCCCACTTACCTGCAGGATCTTCTCCAGCCCCTCCTGGCTCAGGCAGGGAAACTCCTTGAGCAGCTCACTTTTCTTGTCCTTGTAATCTTCCGTCGCTGCTTGCCAGTTCGGCTCCTCCAGGACTTCAAAGATAGCTGCCCCAATGGACAGGTAGAAGATGATGGCAGAAGTCAGCAAGGGGCCCCTGTCTACCATGGTGCTGGAGGGGGCGGCTCGGGGACAGTGACAAGCAGGGCGCTGGCAATGCCTTGGCGGGGCGCAAGGAAGGGAACAGCAGCCTTGGGCTCTCTCTGGAGAGTGACTGAGACGCTCTTCCTCCTCCCCCCTACACCTTTCTTCTCTCCCTCCCTTTTTGTCTGTGTGGCTCCCTCTCTCCCTCCCCTTGGCCTCTCGCTCTCTCTCCTCCCACCGTCTCCTCCCCCCTCCCGCCTTGCGCCTTCCGCGGCTGTTTGAATTTGGTGCCCCTACTCTCCCCCTCCCCTTCCGGGACGGCGCATGCGGGGCGGCCGGCGGGGAAAGTTCCCCACCTCGCCTGAGCAGCTGTGGGGCAGGCTCGCACCCCGGAGATCCGGGACTGGGGGAGGGCAGGGGACCTGCGTTCAGCCGCGCTTTACCCGCCCGCTGGGCTGTCCCCTCCCCGCAGACACGTGTGTGCGCCCCGCCGCGCAGCCAGCCCCGGCGGCCCCACGAAGGGCGACTAGAGCCCCGGTAGAAAGAGCTGGGAGAGAGCCTGATCTCCGCAGGTGCCCTGTGTGCGTGAGAGAAAGAGAAAGACACCCCCTCCGCCTGTCCTATATGTGTGAGTCACCCCTCCACCTGTACTGTGTGGAGGGTGGTGAGAGAGTCAGTCCTCTGCCTGTACTGAGGGCGAGTGAGAGAGTCACCCCTTCGCCTGTACTGTGGGGTGTGAGAGAGAGACAGACACACCTCCACCTGTACTCTGTGTGTGTGTGTGTGAGGCACTCCACTGCCTGTACTGTGTGTGTGGGAGAGAGAGAGACACCCCTCTGCCTGTACTGTGTGTGTGGGAGAGAGAGAGACACCCCTCTGCCTGTACTGTGTGTGTGTGAGGCACTCCACTGCCTCTACTATGTGTGTGGGAGAGAGAGAGAGAGACACCCCACTGCCTGTACTGTGTGTGTGGGAGAGAGAGAGAGAGAGACACCCCACTGCCTGTACTGTGTGTGTGGGAGAGAGAGAGACACCCCTCTGTCTGTACTGTGTGTGTGAGGCACTCCACTCTCCGTACTGTGTGTGTGGGAGAGAGAGAGAGAGAGAGACACCCCACTGCCTGTACTGTGTGTGTGGGAGAGAGAGAGAGACACCCCACTGCCTGTACTGTGTGTGTGGGAGAGAGAGAGAGAGAGACACCCCACTGCCTGTACTGTGTGTGTGGGAGAGAGAGAGAGAGAGACACCCCACTGCCTGTACTGTGTGTGTGGGAGAGAGAGAGAGAGAGACACCCCACTGCCTGTACTGTGTGTGTGGGAGAGAGAGAGAGAGAGACACCCCACTGCCTGTACTGTGTGTGTGGGAGAGAGAGAGAGAGAGACACCCCACTGCCTGTACTGTGTGTGTGGGAGAGAGAGAGAGACACCCCTCTGCCTGTACTGTGTGTGTGAGGCACTCCACTGCCTGTACTGTGTGTGTGGGAGAGAGAGAGACACCCCTCTGCCTGTACTGTGTGTGTGGGAGAGAGAGACACACCTCCACCTGTACTGTGTGTGTGTGAGGCACCCCACTGCCTATACTGTGTGTGTAGGAGAGAGAGAGAGACATCCCTCTGCCTGTACTGTGTGGGTGTGAGACACCATAGTGCCTGTGTGGGTGTGTGAGACAGTCACCCCTTTGCCTGTACTGTGGGAGTGTGAGAGAGAGTCATCCCTCCACCGGTACTGTGGGGGTGGGGGCACCCCACCGCCTGTACTGTGTGTGTGTAGGGGGGAGAGGGACACCCCTCTGCCTGTACTGTGGGGGCATGAGAGTGTCACCCTTTCACCTGTACTGTGGGGGTGAGATACCTGTGCCCTGTGTGTGTGTCTGAGAGAGACCTCTGCCCTTACTCTCTCTCTATGGGTGTGAGACACCTCTGCCTGTACTGTATGTGTGTATTGTCATCTGTGACAGGGAAATGGGGATTTGAGCACAAACCTCTATTTAAAACTAGTAATGTTGGGGTTAGAAGGGTGACCCACGTTACGGGAGATTGGATGAATCTAGAAGATAACTGACATTTATGGTGCCTGGGGGCTCTACACACCTCCCCCATATATGTGAATGACCAGCCACATTAATGGGGTGTGAGATCTGATCCTTTTTTCTCCTGGAGCTGAGCAGGTGTAAGAGGATGCAGCTCTCCTTTCTCCTGAGGAGGGAATAGACTGTCACTAGACAAGCTTTTTGAACGTCTCTAGTTTTCATCTGAGCTTGCCAAAGTGGCGAGGACCAATAACATGGGCAAGGGGCCAAAAAACAGGGAAAGGAGCCACATGCAGCTTCCTTCACAAATTCCCTTTTCTGTTTAGATTGTAAGATCTTCAAGGAAGGAACCCTGTCCTCCTCTGGTGAAAAACCCCTAGTACATTTCGTGCCTTTAATAAATAATGCATATGAGAAAGAGACCCCACCAGTGTTTTTCCATGACATTCAAAAACTCCCAGCTTGAGATAGTTCAGTGTGGCTTGTTCATAAAACCTTGCCCAGGAATTGTATTGACCTTTACTTTTAAAAAAGAGGTTAAAGAGAGAGGAAAAGTTGCAGCACTGTGTTGGATGAGAGGAGTTGGAAATGTGAGACGGGGAGGGTGACATGTACTGAGAAAAAGGGTGGAGGGAGAGGAGAGAAGGGAAGCCGGAAAGAAGAGACAGCGCAGGAAGGAAGAAAAACAGCAAAATAAGAAGAAAAAGGTGGAATAAGATAAAAATGAGAGAAATGTGGGGGAAAATCCTGCTGCAGGTATGCATTTTCAGTTATTGGTGTGTAAAACACAAAGTGATGTCAAAGCAGTGCTCTTGTGAGACTGCTTATAGAAAACTAAATTGCTCCGTACATAGACAGCCTTCTCCAACAATGTATGCATTCATCACAGGCAACTATAACCTACAGTAGGTTCTTTTTTTTTCAAGCTCAGCAGTTTATTAGCAGGGTAAGAGAAACCACTAATGGGGAATAGGATAGAGGTCTATAAAATCATTAATGATGTGGAGAACGTGAATAAGGAAGTGTTATTTACCCCTTCACATAACACAAGAACTGGGGGTCACACAGTGAAATTAATAGCAGGTTTAAAACAAACGTAAGTACTTCTTTGCACAGTGTACAGTCAGCATGGTGAAATCGTTGCTAGGGGGTGTTGTGAAAGCCAAAAGTATAACTCATAAAAGAATTAGATAAGTTCATGGAGGATAGGTCCATCTCTGGCTATTGGGCAAGATGGTCAGGGATGCAGCCCCATGCTCTGGGTGTCCCTAAATCTCTCACTGCCAGAAGGTAGGACTGGATGATGAGCAGCGCCATCCCTACCTATGGTGGTGCCCTACACAGCCTGAGCACCTGCATCCCCCCTGTGCTTGGGGGAAGGGGTTAGGCCCACCCCCACACTCACCAGCAGCAGTGGTGGGAAGTGGAGCAATGTGGCTGGGAGCTGGCGGAGCAGAGCAGGCTGGGGCTCAGTCGCTCTGCTTCCTGCCACTGCTGGTGAGTGCAAGGGCGGGCCTGACCTCTTCTGACAGCTTCAGTAGCCCCGCTAATCCCACGGGCCGCATCGCTCAAGGGAGGGAGCTTGGTGGAAGAGGCAGGGCCACCCAGAGGATTCAGGGGGCCTGGGACAAAGTGTGGGAGCTGCAGCAATTGTACTCACCCGGCAGCAGTCTGAGTCTTCAGCAGCATTTTGGCGGTGGGAGGGCCTTCAGTCGCTCCGGGTCTTTGGCAGCACTGAAAGGCCTCCCACCGCCGAAATGCACCAAAGACCCAGAGCGACTGAAGGGCTCCCCGCCGCTGAAATGCTGCTGAAGACCCGGACCGCCGCCGGGCCAGGGCTTGTGGGGCATTTTGGCGGTGGGGGGCCCTTCAGTTGCTCCGCGTCTTCGGCGGCACTGAAAGGCCCCCTGCCACCGAAATGCCGCCAAAGACCCGGACCACTGCTGAGCCAGGGCTCACGGGGCTCCTGCAGGGCCAGGGTCTGGGGCAAATTGCCCCACTTGCCCCCCACTCTGGGCGGCCCTGGGAAGGGGTGGAATGGGGGCAGGGTGGAGGGGAAGTGGTGGTGGGAAGAGGTGGGGGCGGGGCAGGGGTTTGGGAGAAGGGGTTGAATGGGGGCAGGGCGGAGATGGAGCAGGGAGGCTGGCCGGGGGATAGGACTGGCTGCTGGAACCAGTGCTGCATATGCAGCATGCAGCTGCCTAGGGCACCACAAAATTTGGTGCCCCAAATTACGTGGTGCCCTAGGCAGCTGCCTATTCTGCATATGCCTAAGGATAACCCTGATGACGAGGATGAATCACTCAATAAATTGCCCTATTGTGTTCATTTCCTCTGAAGCATCTGGCACCAGCCATTGTCAGAAGACAGGATACTGGGCTAGATGGACCATAGGACTGACCCAGTAAGAGAATTCTTATGTTCACTATGACAGATTTATGTTCTATATATTGATTGTTCAGTATCTCTGTCTTCTCTTGGGAATCTACAGTTGTGTGCAGGCTTCTTCAAAAGGGGTCACAGAATCATGGAAAAACTTCCATATGAAGTGATATTAGAAATATTGTGTTTGTTTAGTTTAGAGATGAAACGAGAAGGGAGATGATAAACACAGTGGATGGGATAGAGAATGTAAATCAGGCAAGTTTATTTGTTTTCTCTCCTAAAGCTAGAACAAGAGTACATTTAATGAAATTGGAAAGCAGCAAATTTAAGTCTGATAAAAGGGGGGAAAAAATTCACAGTGCACATTTACCATGTGGAACTCTCTGCCATGTGTCATTTGGACCAAAAGTTTAGTATAATTTAAAAAAACACTGGATGTTGATGGATAATGAAAACATCCACAGTTACATCACATAGGATTTAAAAATAAAATCAAATTTAAAGAAAGGATTGGGGCAAGTTACTGTATAATTGCCTATTTGGGGAGGTTTGCAGCTTCCTCTGAATTATCTATGAGAGACTGCGCTAGATGAACGACTGCTCTGATCAGGTTATGGCAGTTTTGTGTTCATAGATTATAAAGCCAGAAGGTACCACTGTGAACATCTCCTCTGACTTCCTGCATAAGACAGGTCATAGAACTTCCCTGAATTAATCTCTGTTTGAACCTGAGCATATCTTTTAGACAAGCATCCAATCTTGAGTTTAAAATTGCCAGTGATTGAAAATCCACCACATGTTCCTATTTTCCTGTTCTTGTGCCTCATTACTCCAGGGTTTTTGATATATGACAGCATTTTTGAAATTGTACCTCTTTTACTGACTACCTATAACTCTTTACATTGCTGAAACAACCATATTAAGGGAACAACATGAATATCCCAGAACATAGTGCAGATCTGCAGAACAGATAAAGCAGGAGTGAATAAAGTTTCAACACAGTTATGGAACATATGCTTAAGATTGGGTGGATGCTTTCTACTTTCCATCTCAAACTCTACCTCATCTATTCTGCTGATCTTTCAGGAAATTGAGTCAGTTGACATTTTGAAATATTACTACATATCAGACTGCCTCTTTGGGTTTTAGAGAGGTAACCCACACGAGAAAACAGTTAACCACAATTCAGTGGGAAGCAAATTCTACCCTCTAGAAGCAGAAGTGATCTTATGAGTCTGTCAGTAAGCTCCTTTTGCTTGGATATTTCACTTCAATTTCTTTTGTCTGCAACAGAACAAAATACAAGGCACATTTTCATACTACACTGAAAGTGAGTGTAGCAAGAAAGAATGGGTGGTTTTATTTGATACTTATAGTGCTGTGCTTTTTATAAGTGGTTTTCCATAGCTGGCACCTCTCTTTGTTGCTTTTCTTGCCCTCATAAAAGATCCAATCTCCTTTTATCCACAGACCTTTTTTACTCCCTGTCTCCCTCAAATTAAATAGTACCCCTATTGTTCACCCACAGCACCTGTCATATGGGCCCCACAGCTTCCCAGGCCAGTTGAGATAATAAAAAGGCTGGGATGGCTTACTCAAAGGCTGAAAAATTTCAGGGCTGAAACAGCAGATAGTACTATTGTGAGCAAAACCACAAATATCAACCGTTCGCACTGTTTGCAAAAGTCATCATCATTTCAGGCTTTCCAGTCCAAAAAGGAAATCCCTTTCAGCCAAGCTATATGTCTAAGACACATTTGCTGTACAGATGTTTCCTAGAACAATCCTGAAATAAATAAATAAATGTTAGAAAATATTTTAGATTGAGCACATGAAAATATTTTATGGCAAAGGAAACCTGTTGCATAGTGACAAGTGCTGCAGTTTTTACTGAGTATGAACTGTGAAAGGTGCAATTAGCTTCAGGCATCTGTCTTTTCATGCTGCAACACTTCTCACCTGGAAGTCCTTACTGTCCAATTGGCTCATGATCTCATTCCAGGTGATGTCCATCAACTCTGCAGCTCTCACTCTTTTAACAAGCTTTGACCCATCTAGATTTGCTTCTCAGGTCTTACTGCCAATCTTGTCTTACTTTTTTGTACATAGAGAGGTGGAGGGGGTTGTAATTTGTTGCTTTGCTGCCTAAATCCTCAGTTGCAGTTTCTTTTTTCCTCGGGGTAATTTTTAATTTTCATGGGCAACTTCCTGATGAGGGAACCCAGATATATTATTTATTATCTGTGCATGTCATTGACTGTCTTACTCATTGTCTATCTACAACAGAAATCTGACCTTCAACGTTGGTCAGTGTAGTCCTGCTCCTCTCAAATTATTGCATGAAGAAACTCTAAACTTCTTCCATCTCACTTCAACTCTTGCAGACAAATGTTCATAATACCAATTTCTTCTTATAAATCTTGATTTTAACATGCATATCAACCTGGAAAAGTCTAAATCATCGCTATAAAAATCAGTCAATTGCAGTATTTTCAGTCCTTGTATTCACTTCCTTTTATTACTTCACTATCATAATACCTACAAAACTTTGGCAGTCAGGCCTCATGATCAGTTTTAGTGGGACATTGTAGGAGAAAAATGGTGAAAATTGCCAAATATTCTGCTATTGTTTGTAATATAAAACATCTAACCTCCCAGTTGCAGATAAGGGCCCGATAGGGACATGTATTCTGGAGATGAAGGCATAACTGCACAGGTGGTGTCAAAAGGGAGAGCTTTGGCTTCCTTGACCATAGGAGGCTGTTCCAGGAAGAGATGGCGTCCACCTGACCAAGAAGTGGAAGAGCATCTTTATACACTGACTCACCAATCTGGGAGAAGAGCTTTAAACTAGGTTCACAAGGGTTAGGTGGAAAAGGCCCACAGGTAGGTATTAAAAAAAAGTGACCTTAACAGAGGGCTTAGTGTTGTGGGGGGAAATGGAAAATTACACTAGGATTACAGAAGCAATGAAAATGAGAACAATGGGAGAAACTGCTCAACATCTTAGATGTCACATATGTAAGGAGTCTGGGTTTGGAAAATCCACAGGATAAGTTGAAAGTCTTAGTACACAAGCTAAATTATGCCTTTATCATCATCGAGCCTTGGTGGGATAACTCTCATGATTGAAATACAGGTGTATAGCTTGTTCAGGAAGGACAGACATGGAAAAAAGGGAGGAGGTGTTACATAGTATATCAAGGATATATACACTTGTTCAGAAGTCCAGAAGGAGGTGATAGGCAGACCAGTTGAAAGTCTGTGCGTGAAGATAAGAGGAGGAAAAATGGGCAATGTCATAGTAGGGTCTACTGCAGACCACCAAATCAGGAGGAGATGGTGAATGAGTCATTTCTAGAAAGTCGACTTTAATAAATATGGTGAATTTGTAGGTAAACTCCCAAGGGAAGAAAAATCTAAGGGAAAAAGGAGTTCAGGAAAGCTGGCAGTTCCTCAAAGAGATAATATTAAAAGCACAACAGCAAACTATCCTGATGCAAAGGAAAAGTATGAAGAATAATAAGCTAATAATAAATTATGGCACATAATGAGTACACTCAGCAAGGGATGTAAAAGTAAGAAGACAAGATTCTGGAAATACATTAGGAGTAAGAGAAAGATGAAGGAAAAAGTGTAGGTCCTCTACTTAGCAGGGAAGAATAGCTGTTAACGGGATGACATCAAGAAGGCTTAGGTGTTTAATGCATGTTTTGCCTCAGTCTTCACTAAAGAGGGTTAATGGTAATCAGATACTTAACTCAATTAATAACAACAACAAGGGGGAAGGAACACAAGCTAAAATAGGGGAAGAACAAGTTAAGGAATATTTAGATAAGTTGGATATCTTCAAGACAGCAGGGCCTGATTAAATTCACCCTAGGGTACTTAAGGAGCTAGCTAAAGCAATCTTGAAACCATTAGCAATTATCCTTGAGAACTCCTGGAGGACAGGTGAGGTCCCAGAGGACTGGAGATGGGCAAATATAGTATCTATCTTCAAAAAGGGGAACAAAGAGGACCTCAGGAACTATAAACCAGTCAGCCTAACTTTGATACCTGAATGATACTGGAACAAATTATTAAACAATCAGTTCACAAGCTCCTAGAGGATAATAGAGTTATAAAGAAATAGACAACATGGATTTGTCAAGAACAAATCATACCAGACCAACCTAATCTTCTTTCACAGGGTTGCTGGCCTAGTGGATAGAGGGGAAACTGCAGATGTGATATGTCTTGATTTTTTTATAAGGATTTTGAAACAATTCCAAATTATATTCTCATAAGCAAATTAGGGAAATGCTGACTAGATGAAATTACTATAAACTACATGCAAAACTGGTTGAAGACCATATGAAAAAGTAGTTATCTATGGTTTACTGTCAAACTATGGGGACATAACTAGTGGGATCTTACAGGGATCAGTCCTGGGTCCCATACTATTCAATAATTTCATTAATGACTTGGAGTGTGGAATATGCTTCATAAAATTTGCAGATGGCACCAAGCTGGAAGGGGTTGCAATCACTTTGGAGGACAGGATTTGAATTCAAAACAACTTTGACAAATCGGAGAATTGGTCTGAAATCAATAAGATGAAATTCAATAAAGATAAGTGCAAAGTACTACACCGAGGAAGAAAAAAATCAAATGCTGAGATACAAAATAGGGAATAACTGGCTAGGCAGTAGTACTACAGAAAAAGGATCTGGGGGTTATAGAAAAAAGGATCTGGGGGTTATAGTGGATCACAAACTGAATATGAGTCAACAATGTGATGCAATTACAGAAAAGGTTATTAATAAATTAACTGCAGTGTAGTATGTAAGTCATGAGAGGTAATTGTTCCACTCTGCTTGCCATTGCAAGGTCTTAGCTGAAGTACTGTGTCCGGTACTGGGCACCACATTTTAAGAAAGATGTGGACAAACTGGAGAGAGTCTAGAGGAGAGTAACAAAAATGAAAAGAGATTTAGAGCATGGGCGGTGGGTGAACACGCCCTTGGGGGAGACTAGCCCTCGGCTCCTCCCCTTCCTGACTGGAGCCCAGAACACCACCAGCCCCAGCACTGGGCGGGCAGGAGGCATTCTCATGGACGGAGCATTCTCAGCCCCAGAGTGCTGGGCGCGCAGCGTGGTCTCTGTGCCAGACAGATGGGCAGCATGGCATGGCCCCAGCTCCAGGGTCTTGTGCGCACCACGGCCCCAGCCCGCCTGCCCCAGACTCTCGGCCACACGAGGGAACAACAGGCAGGAGCGGGTCTGGGAGTGGAGCGTGGGTGGGCCACTCCAGGCTGTTTGGGGATGTACAGCCTTCCCCTACCCATGCTACCTGCCACCCATGATTTAGAGAAACTGACCTGTGATGGAAGACTAAACAAAACTGGGCATGTTTAGACTTGTGAAAAGAAGACTGAGGGGTGTGTCTGTGGGTCTGTAGTTCACTTTGCAACATCAGCCTTTGTGATGCAGTTTAAAGGTAAGGGAGGGGCTGCAAGGTTTCATTTTACCCAAATGAGAGCTGCATTGGCAACATAACAAGAGCCTGAGGGCTGCCCTCGTCTTTCATAAAAGGAAACCGATTGCAGGTAGCAGCCCGTATCTGAATATGGAACTGTGTCCTGCAGATACTGCAGACCTCAGCATGCACTGTTTCATCTTGCTTCAAAGAGAGCTCTAAATTGAGAATTGCAGGCTGGGTGCTATAATTTTGCATTGCTACCATTGTATGTTATTTATGGGTAGCCTTGAGCTGTGTTGTAGAGCTTTCTGGGATGCATGGAGCATGCATCATCACCCACCCCTGCAACGGAGACTATATCATCTCACTAATATGAAACGTGAAAATACTGATCTCGTTAAGCAGAAACTTGACAGGTAGTGTTACTGTGTTTTATGTTATTTAAATTTGTGCCTATATAAACAATGACAATGAAACTTGCACTTTGACTGAAGGCGCTGATAACTGATCTAGACTATAAAAACAATTAACAAATGAGTAATGTTTGTCAGTTCAATAAAAGAACTAAGATGTGTACCTTTCACCTATTGCATTGTCTAGGTCAAGTAAAGCAACCTTTTCTTTGTAATATAAACCTAATTTCAGCTATATCTACACTTAAACGCTACAGCACTGCAGCTATGCCGTGACAGTACTTCAGCGTAGACATTCACTACAGCAATGAGAAGGGTTCTCTCATCGCTTTAGTTGATCCACCTCCCCAGGAGGTGATGTGTAGGGCGACAGAAGCATTCTTCCATCGACCTAGTGCTGTCTACACTACGGGTTAGGTCAGCATAGCTGTGTGCCCCCCAAGGGTATGCAGAGGAATATTTGGGGGGCTGCACAAGCCCAGGCCAGCCACCATGGGGGGCAGGGAGGGAGTGCCACCCAGCCCTGTTCCGGCCCCAGCCCCACCCCAGTCCCAGCTCTGGCCCTCGCCGCAGATCCCAACCACAGCTCCCAGCCTGCAGATCTTGGCCCTCGGCTCCCGACCACAGCTCCCAGGGGGGCATAGACAGATTCTATGATGGATAGAGGGGTGGCATGACAGAAAAGATTTGAGGACCATTGGTCTAAACAGTGTGGGAAAGTGGATATTGAAGTTTATTGACAGGGCAATGTTGAAAAACTGGCATTGGAGTCAAGTGGCTGGACAACATGAAAGAGATGGCATTAGAACCTACTGGTAGGGCTGTGTAGGCCAGTTGCAAGTCATTTGTAGCAAACTAAAGCATATCTGATGAACAGATAAATATTGCCACTGTATTCCTTGCCAAAAAAGTTTCTTTTCTATTTGGAGTGGATTACTGAATCTGACTTTCCTTAGTTTTATCTAAATGAAAATTCCCATCTGTCTCTGGATAGAGTCCCCAACATTTATGTATCCATTCAGATTCTAACCTGTCTTTTGCTCAGTTGCCCACTGAATGGAAAACACCTGTGAATAAGTTAAGTGTGGGCGAGAGACTGTTAGCTAGGAAAAAACGAGGAGTCCCTTGTGGCACCTTAGAGAGACTCTAAGGTGCCACAATGACGCCTCGTAGTTTTTGTTGATACAGACTAACATGGCTACCACTCTGAAACCTGTTAGCTTGGAAGTTTCTTGTGACATCTAACCAACAATTTTTCAGATTCCAGCATTCTGGTATGATCATGTCATAGACAGGGCTGCCCAGAGGATTCAGGGGGTCTGGGGCAAAGCAATTTCGGGGGCCCCTTCCATAAAAAAAAGTTGTAATACTATAGAATACTATATTCTTGTGGGGGCCTTTGCAGGGCCCGGGGCCTGGGGCAAATTGCCCCACTTGCCCCCACGCAGCCCTGGGCATAGATTAGATTTTTTTTAAAAAGCCATTCCTGCTTACAAAACAGAATCTAACACTTTCACACAGTAACATACTCAAAGTCCTTCCAAGCAAATGGCACATCAGGGTGATGTGGTTAAGACATATCAGTTTGATAGCTAACAGAACAGAAGGGAGTGATGTGACCAACAACTTGTCCAACTGCCTTTGACTGTCCTAACATAACTATTATGCAGTTGTGGGAAATGAAGCAGGACTCCAACCCATAACCATCAGGATTGTAGTCAAGGGCCTTAACCACTCAGCCACCCTACCTCATAGTACTATGCCCCTAGTACACTACATAGTAGCGTAGAAAGAGAGAAAATAAAAAACACTGGACTATATACTACATAGGGTACAGACTGTCATTGGCAGGGAGCAAGACTAGATGATCTAATAGGTCTTTTCCATTTATGACTTCTGTTCTTCCAAACCATCTTTTCATTTTGGTTCAGTTTGCTAATCACAGCCTTTGTGCAGGGATAAAGAATAGCTCATGGCTGATCCCTAAAATATGCCAAAGGATGCATCCCTCTGAGAGTCATTGTACTGAATTATGGTTTCACTTCTACTCAATAAAGTGAATAGCAAATAACTCCAGACTAAATAATTCCCTCCCACTCTCCCATCAAAAGAATATACTGTACCATACAGTTAATGGGAGCATTTAAGTGTTTGAATAACAATGGAAAAAATTATTCAGAGAATCAATCTGTGCTGAGCTAACTGCAAAGTGCATATCCAGCTCTTTGCCTTTTTTGGTCAGTATCTTTACATCATTTATCCCTATTTTTGAAATAGAGTAGATAGGACAATAGGAGAACCCTGCACACCTGGCCCAGTTTGTTTATTTTTCCACACTGAGATGCACAGAAAGAAAGACATTATGAGGTTCTTTCTATTTTCTGCTACAGCAAGGAGCTGTGGAATCTGTACTAATCTCCCTGCATTTAAATTTAAGTCTGTCCAAATGTGCTCACTGTGTGAATGCAGGTTCAAATGAAAGTGAAAGCTTAGAAATTAACGGAAGTGGAGGACACAGGGGGTCAGACCCGCCAGCTATGATGTGTATTGTCTTTGAACATTGGAGGCTACTTAACATTCCCCAGGCACCAAATCAAAGAACACAAATGCATTTGGAAGTGCTGTCAAAAGTACATTGACACTGAAAGTTAAAATCCAATTCAGAATATTTCCATAAACCTGTAAAGTGCGTAATCTGTAAAGTGTAGTGTCACCAGGTTTACAGATTATTATCAGGTTTATGCAAATATTCTGAAAGTGAAATGCTCACAATCATATAGTGGAACTACAAAGGCCCCAGTATTATTGTTCTTTCTTGGGTGGAAATGGGGCAACATCTCGCTCCCATGGAGCTCTGAAAAACTCCCATTCCCCCCATTCTCTATAGAGCCAATCTTGCAGCCATTAGCTTTCCAGTTTAGTGTGCAGCTTCCATAGTGATCCCAACACTTGTTGGACCAAGTGGGGAGTTGATGCAACTGGAGATCTAGGACAGAGCATTAGCACTAGAGCTCTCTGCTGGCTGTCCCTTTTTCCATTTAACATTCTCTCTGAGTATGTTGTAGAGGGTGAAATTTACCCTATGCAGAGGGCCAGCACAAGGCCTGTGCAACACTTAAATCCTACTTAAGCCTCAAGAGGGACAGGACAGGAGTGAATTTCATCCTGAAAGAAATTGCAGGTTTGTTCCTTGTGGCAGGGACTTTACTTTTGTGGCTGTAAACCACACAAGCCCTTGGGTCTGTAGGAAAATACACATAAAAAAGAATAAAGGTTGCAAAAGAATAAAGCAGCGAGAACCCCTCCCATGCCATTTAGTTGATTATCTGCATGCTTTCCTAATGGTTGGAGTCCGCTTTCTATTCAGAAACATTCCTGCTTGAGTGTCTGCGCCATAACATGCTTGATGATGATTAATAGAACATTGTGTCAGATTCTTTGCTGTGTACAGTACATTGTTTTCCCTCCTCAACCTACTATGCAAGAGCTCAGAATGCCATTAAAGACAGCGGCTGTGCTATCACAGTTCAAGGCTCCCAGCTGCACTTGCCGAGGCAGGGACAGGCCTGGCTTCTCCAAAAATAAAGCCCCAGAATAGAACAGAAAGCCAAGCAGAAAACAACAAGAGTTTCAATGTAAAAAAAACAAAATAAACTCAATGACCCAGGTTTTTCAGAAGTCTCCTCTCCTGTTAGATAGCTCCACACAAGAACCTGCTGCTTAATCCCTGAGGGTGAAATTCACTCTGTGCAGTCAATCAGCATGAGTCCTAAGTACCAATAAGCCCTGAGGGACTTCAGTGGTGGACAGGACTCCTGCTAGTCCTCTTCACAGGGGTGAATTTTACCCTTAATCCAAAACCAATTCAGCATACCCTACCCCAGGCAGTCCATGTCACTGGCCACACAGCCACATCAATAAAGCATCAGACTGAATGTTTCCCTTGTTTTTTATGTAGGAATCTCATTTCATAACAAAAAGTCAATCCAGACAGCATGTTTCTTGGGTATTATTTCACTTCCCAAGTGGTCAGAGTCACTTACTTTTACAGCTTCAGGCCAAGACCCTTGGTAATCCCCCCAAAATTGTTCTGTCTTGTGTCTTATTGCTTAAATATTACTTTCTGTATGCTATGTTGGAAAAGGACCATGGGGACATGTTATCAAAATATTCACTAAATCTCTGGTAATTTTCTTGTACAGTAGAATACTGTTCTCATTTCCCTATGGAGTCCTATCCTGAAAACCTTTGCAAGTGCCAAGGGATAGGTATCTTTCAAACAAACAAACAAATTAATTAATATTCTGCTGAGCAGTTCAGAGGACACACAATTTCCCTGGTTCCTGTATTCAGGGCTAACACCCTGGAAATGGTTCTAAACACTGTGTTAGATTCCTATACACAAATGAGAAGGCTTTCAGCACCACCAGTGGCTAACCTAGAGTGAAACAGGAGTGGGAACTCTCATTGCACCAGCCAAGAAGCTGGGGGAGCTGTGGAAGGAATGCTGCTTCTTTAAGTCAAGCAGAGATCACCTCTGCTTTTAGCAGAATGAGAGAAGCTGTGCTCCTTCTTCATTCCCCCTTATTTTAATCTCTGCATGCCACAGAAAATAGGTGTCAGGGGGCCAAGGTGATGGTAGTGGAGGGTTATTTATGCCACAGAACAATGGAAGGATGCCCTCGATACCTGAACCCAGAAAGAGACATTTAAAGAGATTCACTTTGCAGGGTTATTGTGGACTCAAGGTGAGCTTCAAAGTCTGATTGCTAGTTTGAACTTTCCCAGAGTTCAGGTGTGTTCAGAGCTGGGGGTTTGGTTCAGGTCTCTCTCTATTTTCAACCTTCTTAACCTCCATAGTCATGGAAAGTTCATTAAAGTGCAAGTTCATTGAGAGCAAGCTATCACTCAAGGTTAAAATGCAGAAAAACAAGTTGTGAATTTATTAGCCATAAGTATTTCATTGTTTAAAACCCTTTATAACTCATTTGGTTTTGAAAGCCAGGGACAAATGTCAGCAAAGAGTTTTTATTTAATGTGGTGAACTTTAACCATTGTAAGTTTGTACAGGATGTATACACATACCCACATCACAAACACGTCACACACCAAACAAAATATTCCAAACCCTGCAGAAAAGTGAAAAGTTATCATATTAGAAATTCTTTAAAGCCCTTGTTCAAATTTGGCTCCAAAATGTACGTAGGTGGCATAAAGCGAGAAGCTGATTGAGCAGTCACTATATCAGTACTTCGTATTTACATAGCACCTTTCATCGAAGGGTCTCAAATTGCTTTACAGACATTATTTAATCCTCACTACATCCCTGTGAGGCAGATGGGTATTTTCACAGAAGGGGAAAATGAGGTGCTGAGATGTTTAATGACAGGTTTCAGAGTAGCAGTCGTGTTAGTCTGCTGGTCTGTCCTCACAGACAGCCCCCCAATCTGAACCAAATACTCACCAGCAACCACACAACAAAAACACTAACCAACAACTATCCTTGCAACAAAGCCCGATGCCAACTCTGTCCACACATCTATTCAAGTAACACCATCCTAATCACATGAGCCACACCATCGGGCTCATTCACCTGCACATCTACCAATGTGATATATGCCATCATGTGCCAGCAATGCCCCTCTGCCATGTACATTGGCCAAACCAGACAGTGTCTATGCAAAAGAATAAATGGACACAAATCTGACATCAGGAATCATAACATTAAAAAACCAGTAGGAGAACACTTCAGCCTCTCTGGTCACTCAGTAACAGACTTAAAGGTGGCAATTTTGCAACAGAAAAGCTTCAAAAACAGACTCCAGCAAGAAACTGCTGAACTTGAATTAATATGCAAACTAGGTACCATTAACTTTGGCTTGAATAGAGACTGGGAGTGGCTGGGTTATTACACACATTGAATCTATTTCCCCATGTTAAGTATCCTCACACCTCTTGTCAACTGTCTGAAATGGCCATCTTGATTATCACTACAAAAGTTTTTTTTTCTCCTGCTGATAATTGCTCATCTTAATTAGTAAGCCTGTTAGAGTTGGTATGGCAACTTCCATCTTTTCATGTTCTCTTTATGTGTATATATATCTTCTTACTATATGTTCCATTCTATGCATCCGATGAAGTGGGCTGTAGCCCCTGAAAGCTTATGCTCAAATAAATTTGTTAGTCTCTAAAGTGCCACAAGTACGCCTGTTCTATTTGAGATGTTTAAGTGACTTGTCCAAGGCCACAAAGAAAATCAATGGCAAAGGCAGGAATAGAACCCAGGAATTTTGACTCCCAATACTCCCTCCAAACAAAACCATTCATATCAACAATCTCATCACCAAAATATTTGGCTATACATTATCATAAATCCTACTGGTATATGGTATTTTTGAGATGTATTGTTTTAGTTCTTGAATACTGTGGAACATATTACTTACCAGGAAAGATCAGGGTTAAATCATAGGGGGTCTAAATCTTTTCATACAGGCAAGACCACGCTGTTATAAACATGTGGTTCACAAATATGTTACAGGACAATTCTTTACCATGGTTTGATATTGTATACAAGCCCTTAGAAAAGGCTGGGTGGCCATATATCTTAAGTATCCTAAGCACTGGGCAGCTGTGTAATCTTCTAAATATATGTAACTATTGTAGCACATGGTTGAAATATAGCTGTAATACATGTTATGAGACAACTGCAGTATAAATGGTGGTTTTATTTTAAATCACTGGACTGGGGCTCAGGATGCTGAGTTCAATTTGTGACTAGGCTGTAGATTTTGTGTGTGATCTTGAACAAGTCTCCTTCTCTCCATGTTCCTGAGTTTTCTATCTGTCTAATGGGAATGCTAATTCCCTAACTCATGTGGGTGCTGTGAAGATAAAAACCTTAAAGTTTGTGGGATGCTGAGATATGATGGCGAGGGGGCCCTACAGGTATATAGATAATTCTATGGGAAATATATAATATAAAAATAAAAAAGAACAACTATTTAGCAATGAAAATTTGGAGAGCTCTGCAAGTGAGAAAGGCTTTGGCCATATGAGCCAGGAAGACCTTTCTGGAGAACCAGTTCTTGTGAAAAAGCTGCTTATACAGTTTCCCCACCCAGTGTGGACTGGGCCAAAGTGTTTGCAGTTAGTTGGTAGAGAACCTATTTCTTGACATAAGCAGGCACTGATGTCAGGGTTCAGTGGCTAATGCTGATCTTGCCAGCATTTCTAGTTAATGTGTTTGTACTGCAGATACATCAATATGAACAAACTTGAGTCAATGTTTAACTCTACTGTTAAAAGCAAGGAGAATAGGAGCGGGGAGCTGATGGCTTAAAGGGGGCTTGATAGCCAAAGACTACAGTCCTTGCAAGATTGATAAATAACAGACAGTCCAAATTTTTGTAAGAGCTCCAAGGTTTCCTGCGGGATTCCTTTAGATAAGAATTTGAAGGGCACTGGTCATTTCTGAAGGTACATTCCCCTCTCAAGGTCCAGCATACGAGAGGAAACAAAGCTTTTTAAAAAAAAAAAAAACCAACAAAACAAACTATTTGTCCCTTGCTCTCAGAAGAATGGACTGTTTACAGGTTCTCCACAGAAGCCTGCTGCTGATGGGTCACACAATAGGAGAAAATTGTGGTGGGGAGTAGAAACATAAGGAGCAGCAGAGCTTTAAAAACAATCCCCCCCCAAACCAAATAAAAAGCTAATCATATATTGCCCTTTAGATTAGCATCATGTCCTAAATATACAGTACTGCCTGAAAGAAGTGAGGCACATAACATTTATATTTCTAAATACCTGCTTAGCCCATACTTGTGAAATATTCATTATGATGTAATATCCCTGCACTTGTACAGTATGTTAATTTGATGGAGAACTATGGGCCAATCCCACAAGACACTGAGCTCATCACCTTACAGGAGGTGCCAAGATCTCACTAGGCTCAGGTCAAAGAGTGCTGTAATGCTTATACTCAAATCAACCAAGTTCAGAGCAGTCTTGATGGATTATTTCATGGCTTTGTCTTGAGTCTTCGGGCTTTTCTACACTACAGCTGCTACAGCTGCGCAGCTGTGGGACTACAGCTGTGGCACTACAGTGTAGACACTTACTATAGACTCATAGACTCTAGGACTGGAAGGGACCTCGAGAGGTCATCGAGTCCAGTCCCCTGCCCTCATGGCAGGACCAAATACTGTCTAGACCATCCCTAATAGACATTTATCTAACCTACTCTTAAATATCTCCAGAGTGGAGATTCCACAACTTCCCTAGGCAATCTATTCCAGTGTTTAACTACCCTGACAGTTAGGAATTTGGGAGTCCATCACTGTAGTTAATCCACCCCCATGAGACATGGTAGCTAGGTTGATGGAAGAATTATTCTGTAGACCGAGTGGTGTCTATTCTGGGGTTTAGGGTGCCTTACCTGTGTCTCTCATGGGTTTGAATCTTTCACATTCCTGAGAAACATAGGTAGGTCAACCTAAAATTTAGATGTAGGCCAGGCCGTAGGATCATATTTTCAGTAGTGTTCCTTAACTGTGCCCACAGTGCCTGAAGGTGTATTTGAAAATAATCTCACATCTTATCATATAAGTCTGGTAACTGCACTCAGCTAATGCAATTTGACTGTGTAAATGAGTTTTGCATTCACAAATTGATCCAGGTATGTATTGTGGGCAATTAAGAGAGGTATCTGAAAAATCTGCTCTGTACCAAAGTGGTTCACACACACACACACACACGCCCCATTTGCTTTATAAAAGTTGAAGTACCTGGAGTCACTTAGTTGTTTTAAATTAACTTTTGGATCTGTTATAGTACTAAAACTACACAGAATAGTACTATGGAATATTGCATTTGATATGTGGTTGTCTCAGAGCTTGGGAAAATGAGGGAGAACCCAGCATTGCCAACCCATGCTAGTTGTACTGGAGAGTCAAAATAGTTGATTTATCGCATTGGATGCTTGTATTTTAATTTGCACATCACTGTAACTTTTACTAATACTTTAAATGGAAATTTTCAGTTTACATGACAAATATAAAACAATATTTAATCACTGCTGAAATTCTTTGAACACTTGAAAGGGAAATGTATTTCTTTATTAGTCTCATTCCCTCTGACCACTCGCATTTGCTGACTTGGCAGTGGAGAGTTGCCCATGAGTGCTGAGTTGCTGGCACTAAATTTTTATTTTCTTTAGAAAACACAGGTACAGGACTGGGATTTTATAAATAGATGTAAGGACCTGTCATCTTTACTGCCAGTTTCCATAGCAGTGCTTCCCCTCCAACAGTGTAGACATAGAAGCAAGTTCTTTTATACACATAGGCCAGAGAGAAAGCTGGAGGAGAGGCATCACCAGCACTTCCTTTGGACATGGAGAATTCAGCTTTCACAGGTTTCCTGGAAACTCAAGTCACCTTCTAAACCCAGAGCTAGCTCTGAGTTACAAATAGGCACCAAGTCCATGGGTGCTGTGGGGCTGGAGCACCCATGGGAAAAAAAATGATGAGTGCTGAGCACCCACTGGCAGCCCTTCCCCGATCAGCACCTTCTTCTCCCCCCAGTGCCTCCCACCCTCCAGCAGCCCCACTGATCAGCGCCTCTCCCTCCCTCCCAGTGCCTTCCGCCCACCACAATCAGCTCTTCTGTGGCATGCAGGAGGCACTGGGGGAGGGGGATGAGCGAGGGCAAGGCACGATCAGGGAAGGGACAGAATGGGGCAGGAAGAGGTGTGGCAGGGGTGCAGCAGGGCAGAGTGGGAGTGGGAAGAGGCAGGGACGGAGCGGGGTCAGGGATAGAGCAGAGGTCGAGCACCCCCCAGCACAATAGAAAGTCAGCATTTCTGGTTACAATACCCCACCACTCCCAGTCTCCCCCTTCAATATATGTTCTTGTTTCCAGAGCAGTTCTCCACTGTTTTGTAGCTTTTATTGGGCTAAGTGAGAATATATGACATCTCCCTGGAAAGGTCTTTCAATAGGACATCCTAAGCCTGGTCTTTAAAGAGCAGACCAAAGATCAGCTAGTAGTAACAATGCCTCTGACCACCTATTATTTTGCTAGCTGCTGCAGATTACTTTCAGGGTAGTGGCCATGAAACATACTGGGTGGGGCTGGATGCTTATGGATAGGGTTGGCAATATTCTACTTTTATTTTATTTATTTTTTATATAATTTTAATGTTTGTTTTTAAGATTTTTTTTTTTTAGATTTTTATTTTTACAGGTTCCAGAAATTATAGGGGAGAGGGGTGAGACAACTAAATGATGACAGTAGATGTTAAGGTTTAAAAAAATTAAAGCTTTATAAACTGTTAAAGCACAAATTGTGAACATCACATGTCAAAATATACAAAGCAAATACCCATAGACCAACAAATCATATCTGTTTTACTATTCATTTACTAGTCCATATGTAACAAGCTGAACTCAAAAGTCTAAATAACTTAATTTTGATTCTAATAAGTCCAAGCACAATTTTTCCTACTTTGACCATCTGTAAATTTTGATTATCATTGATGGAAATATTTTTTCTTTGGTTTGTGTGTGTTCAGTGAAATCAAGTTCATCAGTATTTACTGAGAAGAATCTACTCCTTCCAAGCCTACTTATGGGTAACAAGATTTGAGAACTCCCCATAAAACAGAAAAACCACTGTAAAGAATTCTTCTTTCATATGGCTTGGGTAGGTAGCAACAACTACTAATTTATATCTAAGTTTGATAGCTAGCACATTGCCACTGCAGTGAGATAGTGAACATTCTTCAGGCCCCTAGCGAAAGAACAAAGGGGACATTCAGATATGATGTGCTCTATCATTTGTGTCTGGTGACCACAGTCGCATACAGGTGTTTGGGGTACTGGTAGTGATTTTAAGTGAGTTTTAAGTGTGGTGGCTGGAGAACAGACAAAGTGGCTACTGGTTTATTATTTTCTGTTTGCTTATTTTGGGCAAGGGAAGTAGGGATAGAAAAGGAAGCAAAATAAATAAGATTGAAGATGAGAAGAAGCTAGAACTATACAAGTTGCAAATTGCCCAGAAAGGCTGAACACTGGGCACTGGGAAAGTCTCTGTTAACTAAGAAGCCCCTGAACTGAGTGCATCTCAGGGCTTGTCTACACTACAGAGTTGCAGCGCTGGTGAGGGGGTTACAGCGCTGCAACTTAGGATGTGTACACACCTGCACGGCACTACCCGCGCTGCAACTCCCTGTTTGCAGCGCTGGCCGTACACCTGGTCGAGCCTCGGGTGTAGAGAATCCAGCGCTGGATCACCAGCGCTGGTCATCAGGTGTAGACACTCACCAGCATTTTTGTTGACCTCCGTGGCATAAGCAGGTATCCCAGCATACCTGAAGAAGCCTCTCTGGTAATCAAGCAAACTCCACTGCCCTGTGCTCACCTGACCCCTCCTTTAAATGCCCCAGGAAATTTAAAAATCCCCTTCCTGTTTGCTCAGCTAGGTGTGGAGTGCAATTAATCTATCAATCACTCAGCGACCATGCCTCCACGCACCAAACGAGCCCCAGCATGGACCAATGCAGAGCTGCAGGACCTCATTAGTGTTTGGGGAGAGGAGGCTGTGCAAACACAGCTGCACTCCAGAAGGAGAAATTATGATACGTATGGGCAGATATCGCAGTCCTTGATGAGAAGGGGCCATGAACGGGACGCCTTGAAGTGCAGGGTAAAAATTAAAGAGCTGAGGAGTGCGTACTGCAAAGCCCGTGAGGGAAATCGCCGCTCAGGAGCTGCCCCCACAACCTGCCGCTTTTACAAGGAGCTGGATGCCATACTTGGGTGTGACCCCACTGCGAATCCTAG